>NC_133784.1:20666579-20770468 GCF_003597395.2 Chelonoidis abingdonii
GGGGCAGGGGTCCCGGGAGGGGGTGGTCAGGGGACAAGGAGCAGGGGGATTTGGATGGGGGCAGGGGTCCTGGGAGGGGGCAGTTAGGGGACAAGGAGCAAGGGGGGTTGGATGGGGGCAGGGGTCCCGGGAGGGGACGATCAGGGGACAAGGACGGCGGGGTTGGATGGAGGCAGGCCCAGGAGGGGGCAGTTAGGGGACAAGGAGCAGGGGGGTTGAATGGGTTGAACAGGTTCTGAGGGGGGCAGTCAAGGGGTGGGAAGTGGGAGGGGACGGATAGAGGGCGGGGTCAGGCTGTTTTGGAAGGCACAGCCTTCCCTACCTGGCCCTCCATACAGTTGTGCAACCCCGATGTCACCCTTGGGCCAAAAAGTTTGCCCACCCCTGTTTTAAATGCAGCACCATAAAGGGCTGTGCTGTAAACCTCCGACCTGCGTCCCTGTCTAGTTACAGTGATTGCTGCTCTTGTAGCATTCCCTACAGCACCCCCTGTTGGGAGAGGCTGGGGCCGGCATAGCTGGGAGCTCCCCAACAGCCAGCACTCCTGCCCCTTCTCCACAGCGCCTCCTGCTGGGAAAGGCTGAAAAGTGAAATAGCTGGGTGTCTTCCAAGAGCCAACACTCCTACCCAATTCCTTACAGTGCCTCCAGCAGGGAGAAGCTAGGAGTAGAGCCCAAGAAACAAACGCACAGCACAGAGCCGTCTGGTCATTCTGGGTAAGAAGCAAACGCATATACCGCCTGTTGGAGCATGAGCAGTGCTCATGGGCTGCACTAGAACCAGGACCACGTCAGCAGGGGATTGATGCATCTAATACCAGAGCACTCACCGTTTTATTGGGCCAGTTGTACTTCTCAAACACATCCTGGACCCGGTCTTCCCCGCCATCCGTGAACATCATGATCATCTTATTGCAGTTGGCTCGTGTGATGTTGGACTGCAACCAAGAGCAAAAAACAGAGTGAGGGTAGGGACAGATTGCCTCTGTCATGCTCCTGGGTTAAACCAATGCATGGGCTTTTGCTAAGAAAGGTTGTATACAGTGTGTGTGTGTCTATTATACATAGCAACAAACTGGCTGGGGTATTGTGCCCCACTGTCTGCTGCTGGATGGGATCAGAACTACTCCATCATGTGTCATATGCCCAATACTGCTGACATCTATGGGGGATTCTCCTTTGGCTCAGATAGTGTGTTTGGAGCACAGAAGGTGTGAGTTTTATCCCAATGATCACTCTGACATTCTGGGAGACCACTATGCCCGGAAGAGTAACCACCATGTCCTCCGAGGTGCCTACAGAATGTTTCTGTATTGTACGTGTGGGTGCCTATACATGTCCAAGAGTGAGAACATCACATACATATAACATGCCCCAATTCTCAAGGTATGAGGGCTGAAGAGCTCAGAAGTGCCTGTCAAGAAGCAGCCCTGGTGATGAGTAGCATCAGTCGTAGTATCATCCCACTCAGGCCATTACACCTGCTGCAACTTCCTTCCTATTCAGTGAAGCCAGGAAGGACTTTGGAGGTTATCTGGCTGATTCACCTTGGCCAGCAAAGTCAGACTCCCCATTCTCCAGCCTGGTCTGAAATGAGCCAAGCCATGGGGTGCCCACTGCTTTCTTGGGGAGAAGAGGCCACCAGAAGTCTCCTCTGAGATTCAGATTGAATTTCCCCTCCCAGACATAGCCTGGGCACTTTGGGCTCTGGAAGGGAAGGGAACGGGAAGCAGAAGGGGCCACAGCCAGCTTTGCTCTGAGGATGCCATGATCCGGAACAAGAACCATTGAGGACCCCCCCCCAGTGCTTGCTGCTGGGCAGCCCAGGGTGATTCTGCCTCTGCCTGGAATGAGCATAAGGAAGCTGTCAGGGAACTAGAGGGGCCAGCAGGGGCAAGAGAGCCATGCCTGCACCACAGGACCTGCCCAGACAGGGAGAAAAGAGCAACATGCAACTGGAAGAACGCTCAGCTGGGCACACAACGGACAGTGGGAGAGGCTGGGGCTGGAGTAGCTGGTCTTGTCCCCTCCCCACAGTACCTCTTGCTGGGAGAGGCTTGGGCTGATGTAGCTGGGAGCTCCCCCCTGGCCTGGGCTCCTGCCCCCACTCCCCACCACACCCTCTGCTGGGAGAAGCCGGGGCAGCCGGGAGCACAGGGCAGCCATTGGTAATTCCTCTCCTATACACCTGTCTCTCCTGCTGCTCAGATGGTGACAAACCCAAATCTACCTAACTCCCTTGTCAGGTTTGGCTGCATCTCATTGTCTCTCCAGGGGGAGTTTGGAATCCATGTGGGTGCCCAGGGCTGCAAGCCAGCCTGTGCGTTTCCACTTGCAAACAGAAATGTGTGTGCGTGTGTGTTTGCGTCCACAACAGTGTGCATGCGTGCACAGCAGTGTGTGCATGTGTGTGTGTACTGCAGTGTGTGTGTGCATGTGTACCACAGTGTGTGCACGTGAGTACAGCAAGGTGTGCGTGTGGGTACAGCAGTGTGTGTGTGTGCAGACAGCAATGTGTGCACGGGCGTGTGAGTACAGCAGGGTGTGTGTACATGCAAGTGTGAGTACAGCAGGGTGTGTGTGTACAGATTTCTCTGTCTCTATGCAGGACTCAGCCCTGGCTCACCATGTGGCCATGACAAATCTGTTTTCCCTGCCTGATTCTCCAGGGGTGAAAGTGGTGGAGGTGAACTGTGGGTGGGGGCTGTCTGGACAGAAATTATGTTGTGACTATTACTGCTCAGTGATTAATAGGGTCATTCATCTTTATCTGGCCCACCGCCTTGGCGGCATGTCTGAGCCGAGCCCTCTCATGCTGGCCCTGTGAACTTTTTAATGAAATGTAAGAGGCAGCAGTTCCTGTGAAAACTGAAATTTGAGTCCCTGATACTCTCCATTGATCTGGCCAGGGCTGCAGCAATAACACAGGCAGGTCCTGCCAGCAGAGCCCTGCCCCAGGACAGGCTGAGCTGTGCTTTTCCAGCCTGGGCGCTGCTGATAGCCTCATGCAGCGCTTAGCAGATGCATGTGATGCTGGGTGAGAGCCCTGAGGTGAAGGGAACACCATGCAATCCAAGGCGCACCCTGTGGGGGACACTGAAGGGGATGGTGAAAAAGACTGCCTGTTAGTGACTGGAAAGCTGATCGCTGGCAGCCAGGGTGTGAGGGGCCTGAGGGACTGAAGAGCTCTGTACCGAGGAAGGATCAGCCATGTTACAAAGCAAAGGTCCACGCTGGGACCCACATGGATGTCCCTGTGGCTTGGCAGCTGCTTGGGCCTACGGGCTCCAGCCCATTGCTAATGGATTTTGGAAAAAGATCTCATTGAAGACAATGGAGGCTCGGAAAGGAAGGGCTGACCTGAGATTCCAAGAGGGAAATTGGGAAGCCTCCAATTTCCCTCTTGGAGTCTCAGGTCAGCCCTTCCTTTCCGAGCTAGAGCCCTTCCTTTCCCTACAAGGCTAGAGCGTGTCCAGCTGCCAGGTAGAAGCCATGGGAGAATCTCCTGTTTCCAAAAGGTCTGTTTTGACAGCACTGTCTCCTGGTTTCCTTGTGCTTCCTCATGTGTCGTATCCAGCTGGTGTCTCTTGTCTTATACTTAGAGTACGTCGACGCGGCATGCTTCTTTCAGTGTCATATAGTGTATATACCTAGCACGAGTATGAATAGCAGTGTAGATGGTGAAGCACCTCGTAAGTGAGTAAAGACAGACACGCCTGAAGGGGGTGAGGATACTCGCCCAAGCAGTGCCTCCTGAGATCCCCAGGTGAAGAGGAGAGAAGTTCAAAGAGTCACAGGATGGGGGTAGCCTCTTGCAAACGGGTGATTGAACACAGTCCCCAGGCTCATGAGCTGCAGTCATCTGGCAGTGAATAGTCCTAGCCTCCTGCTTGGAGGCCCAGCACTTCACCTGGAAGCCTCCAGTCAGGATCCTGGAGCCCCCACCCCCAAAACCCAAGAGTCTGAGTCCTGGAACTACCTGGGATTTTGTCCTTTGGAAGCCCTTGTGTTTGAGTCCTAAAGCCCCACTCCCACAAGGCCCCGGGTCTTAGTCCCAGGCTTACATTTTGCAGCTGGTCAAAGGCGTACTCAAAGCCGGCTTTGTAGTCAGTTGTCCCCTTGGCCACCATCTCCTGCACGTCTTCTTTGAAGACTTTCTTGTTGCGGATGTTGGCCTGGACCAAGTGCTTGAAGCAGGACACAGGTTTTGCCTTCTCGTTAAACTAGAAAGGAAGAGGGAAAGGGACCAAGTGTCACAGCACGTTGGAGGGGCGGAGGGGGAACTGCAGCAGTGACACTGTAATCCCCAACTGAAAGGCAACCAGCTTTGGAGAGGAGGCAAGAGGATAACCAAAGACTCGCCTCCCCCATGGCAAATGCATAGCGGGTTATAAATCACAGCTCCCAGCACTGCTCAGCACTCATAACTTGGGGGTTCTCCATGGGACACCTAGCAGCTCACAGTCCCTGTTGTGCTCAAATCATTTCGCCTGCCGTTGTACCTGGCTTGGCTGGGATGGATCTGTATCAGTGTTAAGTGCCAATACACTGCCTGTAATGACAAAAATCTAGCCCAATAAAAGGAACATGTAACAGAGAGTCAAAAATCCATCCCGGACAGAAACAGGGGGCATCTCGTACTGCAGAACCCAGGAGAATGTTTCCACAACATCTTCAAGAGCTGGGTGTAAAATCTGCATCCTCCCCTGCAGGCCTGAGCAGTGGGGAGCTAGGGAGTGACAGCTTGTGACTGGCAGGGATGGGGAGATGAGAGGAGCCTTGCCTAGTCAAGCAGCAGGCGGCAGAGAAGCCGGGTCAAGCAATGCTGTGGTGCCCTGCAGATCTGGCCCATGGCTATAGAATACAGTCGTGTAATAAATGAACACTGGGACCTTCCCAAGGAAGCTGGTCTGTGAACTTCTGCTGGAGAATGCCTGCCAGGCAGCAATTCCCTCTCAAACTTTTGTACTGGTGACCCCTTTCACATAGCAAGTCTCTGAATGCGACCCCCTTATAAATTAAAAACACTTTTTTATATATTTAACACCATTATAAATGCTCGAGGCAAAGTGGTGTTTGGAGTGGAGGCTGATAGCTTGCGACCCCTCATGTAATAAGCTCTTGACCCCTGAGGGGTCCCAACCCCAAGTTTGAGAACCCCTGCACTAGACAGCTCAGTATTTGGGCAAATTTGCACCTTATCCCCTTTGTGAGATTGTTAACAAGGGGTGTGGGGCAATTAGTGCTAGTTCCGATAGGGGGTTTGTGTGTTTTGTGGATACCTAGTCACTGGGGGGCGGATGAGTGAATAATCCAAAGCCCAATGGGAGTCCTTCTACTGACTTCCGTGAACCTTGGATCCAGCCCTGAGAGCTGCACTGAGATCATAAACTCATTTCACACAGGCCACCAAGCGGCCGTTAGCTGGCAGTGACTTGAAGCACCTGGATTTAGGACAAAGTAAAACCTGTGACCTAGAGGTGAAAACACTGGGCAAAACTTCAAACCCAGGTGCCTGAAGTTAGACTCTTAAATCAATAATTAGGCACCTAAATAGTCTGATTTCCGAGGTGCTGGACACAGCACTTCTGAGTGATTTCAACCACAGCTGCAGTTACTTGGTACTTCTGAAAACAAGGTCACTTTTATGTAGGAGCCTAGATATGGATTCAGGAACCCAAGTTTGAAAATTCTGGCTAGTATCATAACAAACCAGCTCAGCAATCCACCCCATGCATCTGCACTGCAAAATTCCCATTGTCAATCTGACAGACGTGCTCATTCTCCTTCTGTTTTGATAAATGAGATAGAAAATGAGCAGGAGAATAAAAGGGCAATAAATAAAATACTATAATCACCTTCCTAGAAACCAGTAATTTCCAAAGAGCCTGGAATCATATCTTGCTTATCACACTGCTCTCAGCCCATAACACTTATTTAATGGGACACTGGCAGGAACATTTTACACCCAAAAATGTAAGTTGAATAAAAACAAGACTTATCAGCTAAGGCGACTAGAAATGTTCCCATTTTAAACAGTCCAGTAAAAAACAGCTTCCTTAAAACTAGACATGGCCCTTGTGACCCAGACAGGGCAGTACTGGGCACATGCAGGAGAACCAGGAAGCGAAGCTGATTAGAAGCCACAGTGAACCTGACTAGCCTATTTTCATTGCTCCAAGCTGAGTGAAAAGCACACAGAAAACATGATGCAAATACAGCAGCACTCATGTGGGGAGCTGAAGACAGCCCAGATGTGACTCAGAGTCTGAAAAAGCTTTCAGATTTAGTCTGATGGGTTATTAGCAACCGGGGTTACACATGCAGGATGGTCCAGTGGCTAGGCCTGTGTTTAGTTCCCTGCTCAGCCACAGACACACTGTATGACGTTGGGAAAGTCGCTCTGTGCCTCAGTTTCCCATCTGTATAATGGGGCCAATTACCCTGTCCTGCCTCCCGGGGATGTGAGAGGATACACTGGAGATTGTGATGTGCTCAGACGGGGTGTGAGGTGCTGGTGGCAGGCTGTATAACTACCTGAGACAGATAGAAAATGGGTCTCTTAACAATCTATCGGGCCAGACTCTCAGATGTGCTGCAGGAGGGAGGAGTCGGTGTACTGTCCCCTGCCAGAACAGGGTTTTCAGAGTGCAGTGTGCTCCTGCCCCTGGAGTACACTTTATGCTGTAGGGCAGCCAGGTGTGCGCCCACTCCTGGAGAATCCCCAGCTGCGTTGTCAGGGCAGCTCCCCATCCCCTCTGTGCTGCTAGAAGGGGCACTGTAGAGGTGCTGGCCGGGGTTCAACCCTCTCCAGGTGGAGGGGAGCCACACCGGCTCACTGCACACTGCTGAGGTTTGGGGAATTAGTCCGGCCGTGGGAGGCTTTCCTGGAGGCCCTTGTGGTAACTGGAATAAGCACCGTAAGCCCAGGCCCTGGGGCAGGGTGGGGCGACAATGAGTCAGGCAGTATAAACAGTAACAATAAGCCCAGGCCCTAGGTCAGGGCGGGGCAATATAGAGTCAGGAGCTCAGGCAGGGCTGAGCAATGACAGTAGGCCCAAGCCTCCAACGCCTGGGAGAGGGGGAGACTGCCAGAGACGCAGGCCCTCCCACTCCACTGCGTCCCAGCCCAGGGCCTTAGCAGTGGCAGAAGACCTGCTGCTGCTGTCAGTGGGGATCCTGGCCGCAACACACTGACATCGGCTCTGGCAGTGCTGCAGCCAGACTAGGGTCGGCTGCCCGTGGGCTACTTCCAGACTTCCCCTCGGGTAGTACTCGGGTCAGGAAGTTGTCCTTCAGGGGGTCCATCACCATGGGTTCCTCAGGGTAGTGGGTGAGCAGCAGGCCCAGGAACTCCTCCCAGTAGCGAGTGCCGGGCAGGTCCAGCAACTCCTCCAGGTAGTGAGCATGTGGCAGGCCCGGCAACTCCTCACGGCAGCGGGTGCAGAGCAAGTCAGACCAGTCCTGCTGTGCACCTTGGGCCGCAGGGGTTTCCCAGTCGTGGGCTAGGCTAGAGACGTGCCCAGCAGCTGGTTCCCTAGTGAGCCTTTATACTTCCAGGTCACTGCCTGACCCTCTGAGGGGCGGGCTCTGAGCTCCCTAGCTCCGCCCACTCCAGTCTCCGGATGGGCTCATCCCACTCCAGGGCGGAGTGGAGCCACACCACCTCACTACAGGCACAAACGGGACAACAAGTGGGCCAGGATCAGCCTGGTGATTCCTAACCTGATGCTGTCTAGTTACCCTATCAGCTGTTCACACACGCCAACAGAGCTGTGAGCTCATGCTCCAGGCCTCGAGAAAACATTTCCTGCCCATTTCCTCCACACCCTCTGACTTCCTCTGAGACTGGAAAATCATCACAGCTCCTGAACAGGACAGGGGGAGGAGGAAGAAAAGGAATGAGGACTGGTAGGAGCTATCCCTGCAAGTGAGAAATGGATGTCTAGAAAGAAGTGGGGTTCATTCCCCATTTTCGGAAAGTCAGGGCCCAATTAATCACACAGCCACTCTCAGTTATGATGGTGTAAATTCTGGAAGAACTGCTTGGATTTGGGTGCAGTTAGATGACATTTGCACCAGTGTAAGCAAGAGCAGAATGTATCTGTCCATGGAGAAAGCTGTGATTTCCCTGAGCACCTCTAGGTAGCATTTCTGCAGGACATTTGAGTGCCTTATCACAAGGTGGCAGACCCACTTAAGCAAATGTCCTGCACTGTGCTCCAGCATGGAGAGGCCTGATCTCCCATCGGGGAGCAGAGGTGAGAGGATGGACAGAGCAGGGGCTCACAGATTGCTGGAAATACAGAACGTTCAGTAGGGAGGCAGGGATCCAGCAAAAATAGGCAGGTTACACTCATTACTTTCCTGCCAGAGGGCATGTGGGACAAAGAGCAACTACAGCTCCTGACTCCCGCTAGGCTAGGCCAAAGGGCCGAGAAAGCAGCAGGCTGTCTCGCTGGGTGTGATCAGGGCAGGGCACGGACCTATGCAACGTCAGTTGTGATGAGTTCACAATGTTGCTGCAAGACATCGTTCACTGGAAGTGGCTGCACAGGTCAGCTTGTAGAATCCTAGAAACATCGGGCCGGAAGGGACCTTGAGCAGTCATCTGGTCCGGCCCCTGAGCTGAGGCAGGACCACATAAACCTGGCATGCTCTCAGTGCTATATAAATCAATCAGCAATAATGGATGCTGTCCAAGGACAGATCATTGCTTGTCCTAGGAGCAGATCATGCTGAGAATGGAAGTAGTTGGGGTCAGCAGCTGCAGCTAATCCTCCATAAAGATATTAAGGCCGGGACAGGAGGCACATTTCTCAGTCTAGCCACCTGAGGATCTGAGCTGTGCTGGAAGCCTATGGGGAGCACTGAGGACCAATCAGTTTGCAAAACCTCTCAGGGCATGCTGGCGCCATTCGTCTTGTATTCCAAATGGCCCCCTGGGGATGCTCCGGGAGCTGAGTCTTCATGACTGCTTTGCAGCACACAGCAGGGTCTAGAATCCAGAACAATGTCTGCAAAACTGTTTGAGAAGCGCTAATTATGTTTTTTTATTATTATAAACCCCTGGAGAGGAAAGAACTGAAAGGACTGGGAACAAATCCGGTACTGCCAACCCCAAGAGGTTAAAAATCAGGAGTCAAGCCTCCAAAAAAATCACAAAATTGGCTTAAAAATCATGAGATTGTAAGGAATAATAATACTGAACACTGAATTTGTTCTTTGCCTTCTGGTGGGTGAGTCTTTAGAGGGCATCCCGGTACTTTTCAGTGCAATGGAGCTAACAGCCTTACCCTGCCTCACAGAGCTGTTATGAGGACTAATATGTTAAAGAGTGTGAGGTGCTCAGATACAAATGTGACGGCAGGCACCTAGGATGGCTGCTTTGCTGGAGCAGTGCCAGAGTGCTCAGCACCTTCAGGATCACACTCTGGATGCCATCCGATGCCCACCAAGGGGAGTCTTTCTCTGGGCTACAGTAGATCATGCCTTATTCATGTACTGCCCCTCCTGGACCTAAGGGGGGGTGTTGGAAAGCGGAAGCCGTCGATCTGCCAAGCTGGACTAGTTTTAATGAGCTCCAGGCCTGCAGCCACGTTGGCTGGTGATACTGACAACCAGACAATAGACCTTCGACTCTGGGGGCAATCAAGTCTCAGCTCCAGACATGCTGCTTCCTCAGTCATCCCAGAGAATGGGAGAGAGGCCTTGATCACCTGAGAGCACAGCTGGTCTAGAGAACCACCTGCCTGCCATAAGACATCTGGCTGCCTGGTTAGCTCAGAGCTCTAGTGGTGATGGCTGGACAGGTGTCCTCAGGAAGGTCACTATTACATCTTGGTCACCTTTTGGCTGACAGGAACATCACATATCTTGACTGCTGGGACAAACTGGCCCCTAGGAGCTTCATAGCCTCAGAGTTTGCTGCAATTGCCAACATGCAAGAAGTCGCAGTTTCCTCTGTGACTTTTGTCAAGACCTCTGCTCTCCAGCTTAAGCTGAGCTTCCCAGATGATCTGCACATCTAGGACTCTTGTGTTATCCCCCAAAGACTCTAAGAGATGTGATGCCACCAAACACATCCCAGTGCAACAGCCTGGGATGGGACAGGGCCCCAGGGGTAGCGAGTTGTATGGCCTGTAGTGCCTGGGCTTCAGCAACTTTAGGGCCCAGGGACCCGGTTTACTAATGTTCAGGGCCGGGTCTCTTCTCTGGCCCCATTTGCTGCCCCTGTGTGCCTCTCCCCTGAACATCCCTGCCTGCCCTTGGCTGTGGGTGGCTGCCCCCTGCAGTTCTGCGCTGTGCTCTCTTGCCAGCCATGGCACTGATGGCTACAAGGCAGCAATGCTGGGGGCAGGCTGAGGAGGCTGCTGCACCTATGGAGGGAGGAGGTGCATAGCAGCCCCTACACCTGGCAGGCAACTCCAGGTGGGGGCGTATCCTGGCTGGACCTCCTGAGCAGCAGCCTGGGGGGGCTTGCGTGAGTGTTGTGCTGGGGGGCCTTGCCGGGGCCTTCCCCTCACCCTGAGCTCACTGTTGCTGGCAGGGAGAGGGCTGAGGGGAGTCCTCCTCTCTGGCCCCCCGCCCAAAGGCAGCCTGCCTGCTGCACCCCAAACTCCTTCTGCACCCCAACTCTCTGTCCCAGCCCAGAGCCGGCACCCAGCACACAACCCCCCTCCCAGAGCCCGCACCCAGCACCTCCAACTCCCTCTCGCACCTGCCTCTCTCCTGCAAGTAGTCCTTCACCAGCTTCCATCCCTTCCCAAGGGGAGGTTTGCGTTTCCATGGGGTGCTCTCCCTGCCTTCAGCCATCCCAGGTCCGAAGCACTAGCCCGCGGTGCCTGCCCTAATGCCAGGTCTGTGGAGCAGTCTCCAAAGTCTGCTCTTTCCCCGTAATGGGGAGAACCTGAACAAGATTTTTTGTTGAGGCATCTACATGCCTGAAAAATGAGGGGACTCTGGACAGACCCCTAATGCCCCCTGGAAGGGTGTGGAGACTAGGAGACAATTTCCTCTGACTCATGGCAGATAAAATGTCCCCATTGCTCCAAACTGTTCTGTGTCCCATCTGGTGGGAGGAATAAGCCAGACTGTGAGCCTCTTACGCCCGATGGCTAGTACCTTACTCCAGTCGGCAGCACGACTATCTAGAGCCACATGTATCCTATTAACTAGATCCTGCTTGGGAAGCCAGAGCTCTTCCTGGCTGGAAGCCAATCTGATCCCCGAGCACTCCCTGCTGAGCCACAAAATCTCCTGAGCTAGTTAGGATGATGCAGCTGTACATCTCCCTCAGCCAGCCCCAAGTCCCAGCCGCCTCTTTGCCTCTCACGCCAATGTCCCATTGTCACCACAATGAACATCTCCCACAAAGAAAACTGGCAGTCAAAGCTGGTGCAGGGGCAACGGCAAGGGAAGCATGTAATTTATTTCTCACAGGTGTGTTTTGTGGGTTCCAGTCGATCAAAGGCAGGGAGACGTCGGGAGAGGGGAGGGAAGGGAAAGGTGACAGAAATGGTAAATGGGCTGCGGGAGCCATGCGAGGCAGCAGCAACTCTGAGGGACTAGCTATTCCCCCTCACCCTCTTCCCCTTTCTAGAAAGAAAGAAAATGCTTGTCTCCTCCCAGATGCCGTGGCATTTTGTGAGCGGCGAAGCTGCTTCCCAGCTCTCAGTCAGTACAGAACCAATTGTTGCTTTAACTCCTGGGTGCTGGAGGCTGGTGACGCCATGAACCACTATCACCCCACTGGAAACCATCAGCTGCCTTTACTGATCGTGTGGCAACACCAGGGAGCTCTTGCCATGCTGGATCTCAGGACTCTCCTGCTGCACTAACATGTCTCCAGCCCCACCTGCCTCGGGGCCTGCTTTGCCAAGGTGGTGAGAAATCCCACTGATCTCCATAGAAATGGTGGGGGCTCAGTGTTTCTGAAGGTTTTCCAGGGTACTTGTTCTTCCACCAGCCCTGCTAAGGTGTCAGCAAAGCTGCCAAGCTCCTAGATGTCATCCAGGCTCCCTGGGAGTTGATACTGGACTTGGGTTTGACACCCTCTTTGATGGGTGTTGGGGGATTTGCAGTTTTGGGGTGGCTGAAAAGGTCTGTCAGATGCTAGGGGAATTGGCTCAGGGATGGGATGTAGAGGGAGGAAGAAAAAGAGCCTGTGGCAACCCTCATTAAAAACAATCCTATCCCAAGAACCACGGTCATTTCCTTGGCGCTGTAGCTCTGATGGCACCCAGGGAGGTTGATGAGCACTCATGCTGACGCTGGAGCCCTCCCCACGAGGCCTAAGACACACAGGCCGGTGACAAGACCCTCCAAGCAGGAGGGGAGGAGGAGGACAGAGATGAAACGATGCCCATGCAAGTCACAAATGTCCCGACTCTTTGATGCAAGCGTGCACTGTGACCCAGTAATTGGAGTGCACGTCATGACGGTGTGGGGTCAGGGTCCATATCCAAGAGACCACATTCAGTAACACAGTCTCTCTATCGTACCTCTGCAAGACTGAGCACCATAGGTGATGCACCTTTTTGCAGTCAAGAAGCAGAGTGCAATTAGCTGGCATTTGACTACTCTACAGAGAAATTACTGGATAACAATTCCTTAGCTCCTCACTGTACACAGCTCCAGTCACAACGACATAGTTATTTAGCGGCTAAGTGATCCACTGTCATAGCCCAGAGTAGCACTGAGGTTACTTGTCTATAGAGAGTATCTACGTAACAATTACAGTTTGTTGGTTAGCAATAAAAAAGGTTACAGTATAATTAGTGCCACTCAATTTACCTTGTTGCCAAACCATCATGGATACTGTACAGTACGGGGAGTGGGGTGTGTGGGTGTGGGTGTGCCATGTGTGACACAGTTTTATTAATATGTAGGATTGGTGCCAGGGCAACCTTCTGCCCTTACCAGGATGAGCCAAACTGGGAAGGTGGCGGGGAGTGGTGCCGTCTTTGCCTGGTGATGAGAGTCAGCCTGCAGGCACAGGGTGGACGCACGATGCAGTGGGTGCGATATTCATCCCAGGTGAGTGCATGGTGTGGAAGGTAACATATGCGCTAGCTGACTGAGGGATTGACCACATCCTGTGAGAGTTTGACCACACCCTACTGGGGCCAGGTGTGCAACGTGCATGGTTGGTGGCCAATCTCCTTCCCTAGCGACTCTTGGACAGCTTGCAATCCTGGCCTGCTGTTACAGGCAGGGAAGAGACTTCTACACCCTATCCCTGCACTAGTGCGGCCAGGGTTTCGCCTTGCCAGTAGTTTGCTAGTGGCGGGAGAAGCCCAGAGGGCTAGAGCATTCAGAGGGGCACCCATAGGGTAAGAAGGACCTTTCAGGTTCAGCTGAACTGTCCAAATCTCATGCTGAAGTGACCTGAACAAGGACCTGGGGCTAGGGAGGTCCTAAGTTCTAATTCCAGTCTCGTCACTAGCTCCCAGCGGGGCTTTAGCTCTCTGTGCCTCAGTTTTCTCATCGGTACAAAGGGGGTGATAACAGGCATCTAATTCTGGGTGCTTGCTCAGCACTTTGGACATGTGAAATTGCTCTGCACTGGCATCAGGCCCCTGCCATCCCATGACAGACTCTCTGATGGTGCGTCAGAGCCCCTGCTCCTGGGAAAGCAAATGGGCAGGAATCATAGGACCATAGAATATCAGGGTTGGAAGGGACCTCAGGAGGTCATCTAGTCCAATCCCCTGTGCAAAGCAGGACCAATCCCCAGAAAGATTTTTATCCCAGTTCCCTAAATGGCCCCAAAAGTGAGCTGAACTCCAGCATGGCTCAGGATCAGTTCAGGCTTTCGCTGCACCCCTCCTGGTTTGCCCATCCCCTGTGCAAGCAGTGGGGCCGGGGCACTTTTGCAGAGAGCTACATCAGACTCTGGCTGCAGAGGGTCCCCTTTTCCCTTTCCCTGAAGATGCTCAGCCAGGGTGGAGAGGTGTCCTCAGCCGGAGTTGTACGTGGTGAGAGCAGCTTAAAGGGGCCTGGGGTACTTTCCTGAATTTCTTGCACAAGGCCTCAAAAGAAAGAGCATCTCCATGTCTTGCTCATCTGGGAACAATCCCAGCACCCACCACGGTCCTGGAAACGCTCTCTCCGTAAGAACTATCCACTGCCTCCCTGATCACTAGCTACGCAGCCCCCCGCTCCCTAGACGTTAAGGCAGAAGGGACTGTTTGGATTAGCTCATGCACAGCACAGGCCAGAGAACTCCACCGAGTGATTCCAGCCCAGAACTTCTCTCTTTTAGAAAGACCAATACAGTCTGGATTGACAGGGAGTCACATGGGTTTGGTATTTAGCCAAAGGAAACGTAGTCTGGAAATTTCCTCCCAGTGAGTCATGTCAGTATGGGAGGGATGCGAGTCCCAGTATTTGGTTGCCCAACTGAGACCAAACGGTGGTGCACAGGCTGGTGGGTCATGAACATAAAAGTGTTCTCCATCTCTTGTTGCTAGGGTTCCCCACCCCTCTCCCCTCCTCAGAGTGGTACTCACCGAAGCCACGTTGACGTAGTCATCATCTGAAAGGGTGTCCAGCATCTCACAGACTGATGTCTTCATCAGCTTCAGGGTGAGGCCACTGACGCTGCCGCTCCTGAGGAGGCAGAGGGGGCATGACTTGTGATGTGGCTCAAGGCAATACGTAGCTCTGGGGTGGGGAATACAGGACACTGCTGCTTGCAGAGACAGGGCAGGGGAGGGGAGAATGGCATGACCAGTGACCCCACTGCTCCTCAGCAGCCCCCCAGAGCCTTCCCTTGGGGAAGGTGGGGGTGGCAGAGTTACAGGCTCACTCTGGCTCCACCCATTTGCAGCCTGTTGATTGGCTAGGTGAGAATTTCACAAGAAGGCCCTGCCCATAAAAGGAATCCAGGGTTCCTACAGATTCCTCCCAGGCAACACTCACACGTCCACGATGATCACCATGTCCTTTGGAGAGGAGGCCCCTTGGATATACCTGCAATGAGCAAAGACAGAGCGTGAAGCATGTCCCGGCCTCCCACCCCACCTGGGGAAGGGACTGGCATCGTATCACAGCCCAGGGCCTCCTTGGGAGGACGAGGTTGGGATGGGAGAACTACAGCAGTGGCTGACAAGAGGGCATGTATGTGTATGTCTATTGTCCTGGGCTGGATAAAACTGCTCAAGAACCAATGATTAAATTACTCTCTGATAACTGGAGACAGTTCTCTCCACAGAAAGCTCAGGACTCTATGTAGTAATTATGAATACGCACATGGTTTTTTAAATGCCATCTACTGGCCGTTCTAATAACTGTAGCCTGCTGGACTACACTACCCAGAATTCTCAGCAGGAAGTTTGGCCGGTCTGGATTCAGACAGTGCAAAATGAAACATGATGGATTGGCAGCATCAAACTTCAAATTCTCTGTGCACAATGCACAGCTCATCAGCTGGAGCCTGTGAGAGCTGTTCCCTGTGGTGTGCAGAGCGGCTGTCATTACCATTGAAATCATGGGAGGGTCGGCTGCGGAGATCTAAGGTCCGTAGGTGTAGTTTGACTTCTACATTTTGGTGTGGGTGTGGGTGTGTCCGTCCGTCCCCATGCAGGCCAATGGAGCTGTGTGTGGGGGAGGGAGGGAGGCGGTGGACACAACTTCCATGCCTGCCCACAGCAGCACCATTTCAGATGGGGGGTCTGCAACTTTCACCGTGATTCCAGGGGCTGCTTAGGCAACTGAAAACTCGTGTTTTTGCAGATAATAATTTAGAAATATCTGAAAGGAGCATTGTATCTAATTCGTATATCAAGAAAGAAAATTAAATAAATATTAGACCCACTCAGCTCTAATACTAACAGGTTCTGACATCTTGTGCCAAGTTACTTATGGGACACTGGTTAGATTTAAAGTAATTCTTACTCAGATATGCTTACTGAAGTCAGAAGGGACCATTGTGATCAACTAGTCTGACCTAGGCCACAGAACCTCACCCACTCACTCGTGTAATAGACCCCTAACCTCTGGCTGAGTTACTGAAGTTCTCAAATCATGGTTTAAAGACTTCAAGTTACAGAGAATTCACCACTTACACTAGTTTAAACCCCATGTGAAGGTGAACCCCCCACATCTCCCACAGTCCCTGCCAATCTGACCAGGGGGAAATTCCTTCCTGACCCCAAATATGATGGTTAGTTAGACCCTGAGCATGTAGGCAAGACCCACTAGACAGATACCTCAGAAAGAATTCTCTGTAGTAACTCAGAACCCTCCCCATCTAGTGTCCCGTCTCCAGCTGTTGGGGATTTTTGCTACAGGCAGTCACCAATGGGCTGCACACCATTGCAGGCAGTCTTGTCATACCATCCCCTCTATACACTTATCAAGCTCAATCTTGAAGCCAGTTAGGCAGGGCTATCCTTACCCATATACAAAGTACGCAGCTGCATAGGGCACCAAATCTCCTGGTGCTCTGCGCAGCTGCATGCTGCTCCAGCCCCTGCTCCGGCTCTTCCCCAGGGTCCCTGCTCCTGCTCCGACCCACCTCTTCCCAGCCCCAGCCCCACCCCCACTCCCACTCCCCTGAGGAGTGCAGCATTGTCGGCCCTACACTCACCAGTGGTGGGAAGTGCAGACCTGGCCCCAGCTGTGCCACCAGTGAGTGCTAGGGGGTGGTTTCCCCCTGCTCCGCAAGCCAGCCCCGCTCCCGTCCTCCCCACAGAGGCCTGACCCCCACCCCTGCAGGGAGGGCTGCATAGGGCCCCAGAATAGATAGGGATGGCCCCGCAGTTAGGTTTTTCTCCCCCACTTCTCGCCTTGGGAGGCTGCTCCAGAACTTCACTCCTCTGATGATTAGAAACCTTTGTCTAATTTCAAGCCTGAACTTGTTAATGGCCCAGTTTACAAGAATTGCACACAATACTCCAGATGAAGTCTCACCAGCGTAACAGTACTAACACTTCCCTGTCTCTACTGGAAATACCTCGCCTGATACATCCTAGGATCGCATTAGCCTTTTCACGGCTGCATCACATCAGTGGCTCATAGTCATCCTGTGACCAAGTAATACACCCAACTCTTTCTCCTCCACTGTCACATCCAACTGATACGTCCCCAGCTTATAGCAAAAATTCTTGTTGTTAGTCCCTACATGCATGACCTTGCATTTTACACTATTAAATATCATTCCATGTTATTACTCCAGTTTACAAGGTCATCTAAGATCTTATTGTACGATATTCGGGTCCTCCTCGGTATTGGCAAAACCTCCCAACTTTGTGTCATCTGCAAATTTTAGTAGCACACTCCCACTTTTTGTGCCAAGGTCAGTAATAAAAAAGTTACATAAGATCAGACCCAAGACTGATGCCTGAAAAACTTTACTAGTAACCTCCCTCCAGCCTGACAGTTCACCTTTCAGTATTACCTGTTGCAGTCTCCCCTATAACCAGTTCCTTATCCACCTTTCAGTTCTCATATTAATCCCCATTTTCTCCAATTTAACTAATAATGTCCTATGTGAAACTGTATCAAATGCCTTACTGACATCCAGGTAGATTAGATCTACTGCATTTCCTGTCTAAAAATCAGTTATCTTCCTAAAGAAAGATATTAGTAACTTTGTTACCACCTCTTGAATACAACAATTGAAACAATTGTAGAAAAATCAGTTCCATTCCATGCATCCGAAGAAGTGGGCTGTAGTCCACAAAAGCTTATGCTCAAATCCATTTGTTAGTCTCTAAGGTGCCACAAGTACTCCTGTTCTTTATACTTTTTGCAGTTCACAAACCTTAGAACAGATCGTTTAACTTTAGGAAACACCCTAACAGCCCTTTCTTATCTTAATCACTTGCTAATCACTCTGTTTATAAACAACATTCTGACTCCCTGCCTCAGGGGTGCAAGCTGGGAGCAGTCTCCTCCACAGAACTTGTTACACCACCTTCCCATGCCTCCCAAACTCTGCCTATTGTCATGGAGTCACCGGGTGATGCTCTGGAACTGCTCCCCACAAAGCCAATCTGGACTTTGGGGAGCCTCTTTCTCCCTTGGAGCAGACTTGTTCAGGGCAAGAAGCTCACACGTCTTCACCTCCTGGGTCTCTCCTTGGAGCATTCAGCATCTTCTGCCCCTCCGTGTGCTTCCCACAGTGAGTCTTCCCTTGCGGGGTCCTGGGGAAGCCACAGGGTCCTGCACCCCCACTTTGCAGTCAGACGTGACTCTCAGCCAGCCAGTAAAACAGAGGTTTATTCTATGACAGGAACAGGGTCTAAAACAGAGCTTGTAGATACAGTGAACCGGACCCCTTGGCCGGGTCCATTCTGGGGGGCAGTGAGCCAGACCCACACGTCTGCACTTCACTCCTCGTCCCCAGCCAACTCCAGACTCCAACCCCCCCCAGCCCCTCCTCTCTGCTCAGTTCCTTTCCGAGGCCACGAGGTCACCTGATCCCTTTGTCTCCAACACCTTCAGTTGCCTCCTTTGGAGAGGAGGGGCCCAGGCCATCAGTTGCTAGGAGACAGTGTCAGGCATTTAGGTGCATTGGCCCTTTGCTCTGCAGCAATCACATCCCCTTATTCCACCACCTAGATATTAAGAACTGCATAGGGGACACTGAGGCACCAACACAGTATTCAAGGAAAACATTAAGAACATTCCCAGTTCGTCACATTTCTCCCCCCTTCAAGACTGAACTGAGCAAGGTCATTTCAGCCAGTGACCTGGGGAAGTTTGAACCCACCAAGGTTCCCAGGGATGCTCCAGCATCTCTCCCATTCCTTGGTGTGAGTTACCCCAGGACAGTCCAGTTTTGCGCCCTTTCTTAGGTCAGGAGTGCTTGATGGAACTCGCAGGCTGCATGTGGGAAGCTTTATGCGGCCCGTACCCTTTTGCCACCCCAATACCCCTGGGGTTCAAACTGGGACAGGGTCTTCTCCTAGCACTCTGGGCTGCGATTCGGGCTCTCTTGGTTAAGAGCCCCCATCTTGGCCTTGGCCAGCTCTGGGCTTGGGCAGCCGCTCCCCACTTTGTGACCCAGATACAACACCTCTGCCATCCCCACCTTACACTTTCCAGCTTTTACCGTCAGTCCCACCTCCTTGAGGCAGCCCAGCACCCTCTTCACCTGGGACACCTGTTCCTCCCAGTTCTGGCTAAGGATGCACGTTATCAGTGTACGCCAGGGCCAAGTTCTCCGTTGCCCTCTGCTTGTCTAGAATCTCCCCAGGCCTAGGCATGGGGTCGGCATCGGACACTGTGATGGCTTTATGCTTCTGATAGCCCCCACAAAACCAGATCATCCTGTCTCCCCTGGGGACCAGCCCCACGGGTGAGGCCCATGGGCTGCTGAACAGCTGGATCCCATGTAAAGTCAGCAGGTCCTTGACCTCTCTCTCCAGGTTCTGGGCTGCTTTCCCAGTGACTCTGAACGGGGAACACCTGATGGGGAGATTGGCTCCCACCTCAGGGAAGAGATCACCCATGGGGTCTTCCCCTTTCTCCTCCCAATCCTCCCCTTTGCGGTCCAGGGGTCCCCTCACTCTCCTCCCATACAGCAGCTCGAAAGGCAAGAACCCTGTGGACTCCTGGGGCACCACCAGCTGCCTCCCGATTCCCCCCAGTTCTACTTCCCCGTGGGGAGCCGAATTCCCGGTACAGGAATCCCTTCTCCTGCAGAACACTGTCCCTGCAGCCTTCCCCAAGGGGGTTTGCAGGGCTGTGGCCAGCAAGTTCCCTCAGCTTCTCCAAGGAGGGATCCCTCTGCAGCTCGGTCTGGGATTCAGCTGCTGGGGCAGGGAGTGGGACCTGCTCCCTCTCGCTGGCTGGGCCTGGGGTCACAGCCCCCCTGAGCCCTGTCCCTGGTAGCATCCTCCCTGCTGTGTAATCACTTCCCAGCAGCACATCGGAACCAGGCAAACCTGGTTGGCAGCTGACCTGCCCTGCCTGGGTTTTCCCCCCACTCAGCTGGGGTCGCAGCGCCCACCGTGCTCAGCACTGCCCTTGCTGTCCCAGTGGAGGCAGGCAGTGAGCTCCTTGCTTTGGTCACAGCATCAGAGCCAGCGTGAGCTCCAGTGTGCAGGGGGGTGGGGAGCATCTCTCCCTCCCACTTGGCCCTAGGGGGCTGGTTACAGGTAGACAGGTATCCTGAGCCCAGCAGCCCCTCCCCCCTGCCAGACAGGTCATTTGCATTTTCACTGACCATTTCCACCTTAGCCAATTTGTTCCCTGGAGTTGAATTCAAACCCTCTGCCGTTACAGGAGCAGGGCCTGGATCCTGTCCCAAAGAGACACAGCCACCCCCCAACAGGGCCTCCCAGCCGATATCCTGGAGAACCCCAACTACCAGCCAGCCCGACCCCTCCTGGGTCTGCACAGGGATCCCGGCCATAGGCAGGGTGAGGGGCGTCACCCCAGGGACCTTCACCCAGGACCCACAGCCCCTCAGCACCTGCAACTGCACCTGCACAGTTCTCTCTGTCCCAGGGTCTCGCCCCCACAGGCGTGTTTCCCTACTGACCCCTGGGCAGCCCCCTATGTCTCTCTGCTCCACCATCGCCAGTCCATGCTGCTGCTGCTTCTCCTGCAGTCTTTCCTCGGGCTCTGCTCCCATCCCATCTGTCTCCGATCCCCTGATGGGGAACCCAATTCCGAAGACCCTTGTCTGGTTGGGGACCAGACTCTCGAGGATGCCTGGCTGCTGCTCCAGCTGCTCCCAGAGCCTCTTGTAGTCCCATCTGAGTCAGGAATCTGCTCCAAAGAGCGGGCCTCCCCCTCCAACTGCACAATTAACTGTGCCTTGGTGAACTTCCCCATGTGTAACCCTCTCTTTGTACACAGGATCACAATGTTCTTGTTAAGGAGATGGTGATAGGCCATCACGATGCCGTTCCCAAGTTGCTAGGGACTTACAGGCCTGCGTGCTCTTGGCTCCCCCATGGTTTCCAGGAAGAACCCCTGGTGTGCCAGCCCTTCTCATGATCACCACCTCTTTGCCAGGGTCAAGCTGCAGACTCCTCCACCCCTGGGATTGCTCCTGCACTGCAAAAATCCTGGGAACCCTGCTACTGCAAAAATCCTTCTTTCTCCCAGGGTCGAGCAGCAAGCTCCTCCGCCCCTGAGACCGCTCACTGCAGTCCTCAGGGGGACCCCGTTACTCCAACAGTCCTTCTCGCTGGTAACACACTCCCAGAGGTTAACCGCCCCCTGAAACTGTCCCTCTCTTAGCCTTCAGCATGCCTGGTCCTCATTATCCCTCCTTTGTTTTACTGCTCCCCAGTCACTTACTGCAGGAAGCGCCATCCACGGGGTGCAGTATCATCCCAACCGCTTGCCACCAGTTGTCACGGAGTCCACCTGGGCATGCTCTGGAACTGCCTCCCGCACAAAAGCCAGTCAGGACTTCTGGGGAGACTCCTCTCCCTTGGAGCAGACTTGTTCAGGGCAAGAAGCTCACACAACGGCTTCACCTCCATGGGTCTCTCCTTGGAGCATTCAGCATCCTCTGCCCCTCGTGCGCTTCCCAACAGCGAGCCCACCCAGCGGGGTCCTGGGAAGCCACAGGTCCTGCACCCCCACTTTGCAGTCAGACGTGACTCTCAAGCCAGCCCAGTAAAACAGAGGGTTTATTCGCATGACAAGGAACAGGGTCTAAAACAGACGCTTAATAGATACAGCGAACCGAGACCCCTCGGCCGGGTCCATTCTGGGGGCAGTGAGCCAGACCCCCACGTCTGCACTCACTCCTCGTCCCCAGCCAGCTCCAGACTAATTAAACCCCCCTCCCACCCCCCCCAGCCCCTCCTCTCTGCTCAGTTCCTTTCCGAGGCCACGAGGTCACCTGATCCCTTTGTCTCCAACACCTTCAGTTGGCCCCTTTGGAGAGGAGGGGCCCAGGCCATCAGTTGCTAGGAGACAGTGTCAGGCATTTAGGTGCACTGGCCCTTTGCTCTGCAGCAATCACACCCCCTTATTCCACCACCTAGATATTAAGAACTCCATAGGGGACACTGAGGCACCAACACAGTATTCAGAGAAAACATTAAGAACATTCCCAGTTCGTCACATCTTCCTTTTTGGAAAATGGGGTGCTGAGGAGAGGCAGGACGCACTGGCTCCAGCAGATGGCAGGTCCCACTGCTGTGTTATGTCAGGTTTAAATGGAAATAATACATGATATGACAACAGCTTAGCTGATGAGCATGGTGACTACTGATCTGGTTATCCCCCATAAATTCATGATGGCAGAACCTCTGCTCCTGGCTTTGTACAGACACAGGGGACAATGCAACGCAAATCAGTCAAAAATAGGGTGCGGGGAAAAACCTGCCCTATCCAAAGTTTAGGGAGAGTGAATGGCCAGACTGCTCAGTTGGGCCTGCAGGCATTCTAGAAGCTTGGGAATAGCCTCTCTTCCTCTACCAAATACCCAGCTCTGCAGGTAATGGTGTCTTTTGAAATCAGTGTTACCAGGACACACAGTTTGTGGCTGTCCCTAAAAGTGGAGTGTACGCACTGCTTGGGAAGGCAGGGGCTGTGTGCCTGTGTGCTTATTCACTCATCCAGATAGACAGGGCTTTGTCGCTCTCCCTGGGGCTCTGACTTTGTGACTGGGAGTGGATAGGAACAGGGTCATGGGAGATTCTGCCAGGTGCTCTCTTCTCTGCACAAGTCTTTGTAGCAGACCAGAACTTGCATTCGGTGCCACTCAGTAACTGACAGGCTGCACTCCTCGTGCACTGCAAGCTCCCCTGCCCTTCAGTGCCATGTTTCCCCAAGTACTGCTCCTCAGCCCCCCTCTGGCTCCTGCAGCCAGATCCACAGCTACTGCACTCAGCACACTGCTGCCTGCTGAACCACTGTGTTGGCTGCTATGGATTATGATGGAAGTTGGGACACCAAGGCAAACGGCATTACTTGTATGCTATGGATACTGGAGTGCGATAGGTGTCACAGCAGAGCTCTGCAGCACTGTAGCGCAAATTGGCAGCAAAAATCCTCAGCTATGGGGGGCATGGATCAGCATTCACATACCACTCCCTGTCAGTACCCAGCCCAGGCTGGAGAAGCTAATGATCCAACCAGTGGATCAAATTGGGTGAGAAATCCAAGTCACGGCCCCCCGCCATACATTGTGCATATGCTAAGAAGACCCTCAGCTGTAGCAGCCTCATTTGCCCAGGAAAGTGTGCCAAGGAGAAGGGGAGAGAAGATGATGCTAGCTCTCCTGGAAGGCCAAGAGAAGGCTGCAGAAAGGCCTTGCAAATTGATAGGGTCCCGCCATTCAGTATCATATCAGCTTAATGAGCTCGAAATGCTAAACTCTTCTATCAGCACAGTCTCCTTTTTTTTTTTTTCTTAGCAGTGATTATGTTGCTGACACACACATTCATATTAAGTTGCTGTTTGCCCCCCTGGTGGTTTCAAAGGCCAGACCTGATTAAGTTATTTTTAGTGGCTTGGAGGAAAAAACCTCACCCTGAACGCACCCGCTAAGAACAATTAGGAAAGGCTTTATCGCCTGTTTAAAAAGCACACACAAAACTGGGCTGTCTGCTTCCCACCAAGTGCCCCTCACAGCAACAGGGTGAAAGCTCTGCACCATGGGGTGAGGTTCATACCTGGAGGCAGGGGGACACAAAACAGGACACAATACTAGCCGCAAAAACCTCATGCAAAATCCTAACTCCAAAACAGCTGCAAAAGGACCTCCCTGTCCTCCTCCAGAATGCTGCCCTCTGCTGAGATGCCTGCAAAACAGTGGATACTGGTGTGTCGTGCCCACTGCCCAGCCTACTGATCAGTATGGCCTCATTGTTTCCTTGCACTCCCCCGTCTGTCTGTTATAGCCACCTGTCATCTCCAGCCTTAAAACACTGAGCCTTCAGGGCAGCGGCTGTCTCTCAGCATGAATGAGACCTGTTGCCAGATTCCGAGGGTCAGCGACTGCTGTGGAAATGCCACCCACCCTCTGCCATACCCTCTTTCTGTACCCCGCTGCGGCATGTAGGAGCAGCTCATCCAACAGGGCTGGATCCATGACTCAGCCCTGGCAGAAACAGATTCATGCACAGAGCATGTGGAGCCTTAGCTAAAATGGGTTGGCACTGGCCAACATTGCTTCCGCAGAGGGAAGCATAGACACGTGCTACCACAATATGCTGCAAACCAATTCCAACAATGGCTCCAGTTAGTGAGGCGCTGGGAACCCTGGGCTATGCCCCCAGAAACCCCAGTGCCAAACCCAGGTCACTGCAGCCCTGTGTGGACATGGCCCATGTATGGCTCTGCAGCGAGGATGCTCAGAGGAGGGGTTGAGAAGCATGGGTCTACATGCAAGGGAGATGTGTCTGTACAGCACCCAACACAGTGGGGCCCAGACTGGTGCTCTCACACTGCAAATTAATACTTACTGCCAGATCTTTGCACTTTGATTGGAATGTTAAATGACCCATTTCTGTGTGTGCATAAAAAACAGTGGAAATCTGCAGTTTTCCAGTGCAATCTGGATCTGTTTTCACCCTCCCCAGTTCTACCCTCAAAGCGGGGTTTGGTGGGGAGAATTAAAGGCTATGCTGGGAGATTTGAAAACTCTCCTCGATCCTGACAACAGCCGGCTTGCAGCCCCACAGCGCGAAATGCCACGCTGCACGTGATGGGGGGCGGGGCGGGAACAAGTCAGCTGGCAGCAGTTTTGTGAAAAGTACATCCAGGGCACGAAGCAGTATGGAACAAACACAGAAATGTTTGTGTGATACTGGGCACCATGTTTCATTCCCTGCACACAGCTCTGTTTATAAGGATCTTTGGCCCAAAGTTAAGGTTATTATTTGTTTTCTGGAGGCCTCTGCTGAGATCACAACCCCATTGCACTGGGTGCTGGACATACGCAAGGTGAGAAACAGCCCCCCAACAGGCCTGTGATGGAAACAGACAAGACAGACAAAAGGTGGGAGGGGAAGAGACTTACCTGAGCTCACAAGCAGAGCTGGGACTAGAATTCAGCTCTCCAGAGTCCCAGTTCAGGGCCCTGTCCACTAGCCCCCTCTACCTCCCAAACATAATCCCTCCCCCATGGCTTCCTATGTCCCGGAGGCTGTTCAAACTCAGCCTCCAGGCACTGAGCCTCTGGAGTCCAGCCCTGAGTGAAGCTTTCACCCTTCCCCTCACAAATATTATGGAGCATACAGCTCGTGGCTATAAGCATAGGAATATTGTCATCGGCCAGGTCCAGCTTCCCACAGAGGCAGCGCCAGGAGGCTTTTAAATGGCCAAAAGCACACTCAACAGTCATTCTGCACTTGCTCAGCCTCCTTGCTGCTGTCAAGTTGACCCATGTATGGCTTCATAAGCTAAGGCATTAAGAGGTAGGCGGGGTCTCCTAGAATCACAATGGGCATTTCGACTTCCCTACGGTGATCTTGTGGTCTGGGAAGAAAGTCCCTGCTTGCAGCTTCCTGAACAGGCCAGTGTTCCGAAAGATGCATGCGTCATGCACCTTTCTGGAGCAGCCTGCGTTAATGTCTGTCAATTGCACATGGTGATCGACAAGCACCTGGAGAACCATTGAGAAATACCCCTTCTGATTAATGTAGTCGGTGGTACTAGAATTGGAATATGCGTGCCATCTATCACCCCTCCGCAGTTAGGGAAGCCCATTTGTGCAAAGCCATCTACAATGGCATGCACGTTGCCCGGAGTCATGGTCTTTCGGAGCATGATGCGATTAATGGCCCTGCAGACTTTTGTCAACACGAGTCCAATGGTAGACTTTCCCACTCCGAACTGGTTAGCGACCGATCGGTAGCAGTCTGGAGTAGCCAGCTTCCACAGTGCAATGGCCACGCGCTTCTCCAACAATAGGGCAGCTCTCATTCTTGTGTCCTTGAATTGCAGGGCTGGGGCGAGCTCATCACACAGTCCCATGAATGTGGCTTTCCTCATGCGAAAGTTCTGCAGCCACTGCTTGTCATCCCAGACGTGCATGATGATGTGATCCCACCACTCAGTGCTTGTTTCCTGAGACCAAACGTGGCGTTCCCCTGTGGTCAGCACCTCCGTGAATGCCACAAGCAATCTCGTGTCGTAGCTACTACACGTGGCAAGATCAATGTCACACTTCTTTTGCCTTTGTAATTTAAGGAATAACTCCACTGCCACCCATGATGTGTTGGTCAGAGCGAGCAGCATACTGGTCAGCAGTTCGGGATCCATTCCTGCAGCCCGAAGAGGCAAGGCACACAGTACAGAAACCGATGAAAGATGGCACCAAATGCAGATGGAAGCACAGGGATTGCTGGGACACAAAGCAATCATGGGGCATTGGAACAGGACCCAAGATGCTGTGCGACCTGCTCTGCCTTCCTACAACCCTTAGCAGCAGAAGAGAAAGAGGTGCTCTGTGGGATAGCTGCTCAGAGTGCACCGCTCCGAAGACCGCTGCAAGTGTGAACACGCTATAAAACGCAGGCAGCTGACAGTGTGAACACCCAACAGCGGTTTCCCTTTAACGCTCTCTGAGTGGCGCTGTAACTCCCGGCACTGTAACTCCGCCAGTGTAGACATGCCCCCAGAAGCTGAGAATGGGTGACAGGGGTGGATCAGTTGATGATTACCTGTTCTGTTCATTCCCTCTGGGGCACTTGGCATGGGCCACTGTCAGAAGACAGGATACTGGGCTAGATGGACCTTTGGTCTGACCCACTGTGGCCATTCTTATGCAGCACATCTCCAGATGGCCTGATCCTTCCTGCCATGTCTACATGCTGCTTGGCAAGGACCTGATCCTGCCCTGGTTGACGTCAAAGGCAGCTTTGTCATTGACTCAAACAGGATCTGGCCTGATGTGAATTAGTGCTTAATTACTGCCAATTACTCACCATTACTGGGAATTACTTGTAAATGGACAGGCCTTGATTACTAACATAAGTGAGTGAGGGATGTTCACTAATTGGAAATGATTATATTTTCTTTGGGGGTGAGGCTGAGCTCTCCGCCTCACAAGCAGCCATGGGACCAACCAGCCCCTTTGCTTTTGGCACTGTCCAGGGAACAGGAGATGTTTTCCAGCTGGTAAAAGAGCCCTATCCTCTCTCCTGCTTAGCCTCGGAGCCCCTGACTCCACATCACAGACTGCATGTGTGCTGGCCAGGGGAGCGCAAGGGTGAACACTTTGTTCTGGGTCCTGAGTCCTGCATTTGGCGGCAAGGCATGGGGGTTTCCTTTCCTGAACCAAGCCGGGGGGGAGCTGTGATGGGTCAGCCACAGCTGGGGGACAGCAGGTAAGCCCTCCTTGTCCGCATAACCACAGGGAGCAACAAAGAATGTTGTACTGAGTCCTGGAGGAAGGGGGGGGAAAGGGACAGAACACTGATTTTTAGGGCTGTCTCCTCCATCCTCTGCTATGAACCCTGGTGCCACGAAGGCAGCACTAACCCTAACTGGCACTGCAAGAACAAGTACCGTTGCCCCCTTGGGACAGCAAGTCTGTGTGGATTGTGTACATGATTCCCGCCACTGACATCCAACCCAAGGGAAGACCAATGCTCTTGGGATCTCTGCATGTCAATATTCCCCATCACTTGTAAACAGTGAAGATCAGACTTAGGAGAAAAGAAAAGGAACCCCAGCACTGCAGTGACATCCCCATTCATTGCAGAGATTCGAGCTGGCAGCAAGTCCCATCCTGCCCTGAGCCACTGATGCTCACAAAGGACATCCTCGCACTTACTCATGCTGCTGGGGAACAGCTGATATAAGAAGATGCACACACATCAGGGCCATCACTTGGGCTGGCAGAAGACTTGACCGAGGTTGGGTTGAAATGCCCCCACATGCTAACTCCAAACAGATCAACGCTGCAGCAAATACTCAGTTCTTCAGATTCATTTGAAATCCAGAGGGCCAGAGGGAAATACCCTGACGCCATCCCCACTCATAAACTTCAGTGTAGAGCATGTGCCATGGACGGAGTCTAGGACAACAGGGGGCCTGTGGGGGGGCTCTCCTGTTCCAGTGATTCTGAGCTGCTCTAGGCTGCCATAAATCAGAGCCCCACCCAGGCTGCTCTATTTTATACCAAGGGCCTGTTTCAGCCCCTGAAGCAGCCCTTAATATGTATAGTGTAAGGTGGCTTGGATTCACCTTTGCTTCCTAGAACTCTGTACTTAGAACTGAACCAACCCTCTGAGTCTTAGGGAAACTGGGAGCTGGATTGCAGCTCTGCAACTCAAGACTCATTTTAAACTGGGGCAGGGTTGCTCAAAACCTTAACTCCAAGGACCCTTGTTTATGACTGGGACAAACAACCCAGCCTGGCTGATTCTGACCTCCACCAATGACCAGGAGCAGAGGATGACAAAGGATCTGTCTGCTGTACCATGCCCTGGCATGCCTCTGAAATGAGCTCTAAAACTGTGGGATCGATACAGAGTTTTATGGGCAGCCAGTGGAGAGACTGTAAAACAGGGAACGAGGGAACTGGAGATCCCCCTGCCCCTGGTGACATTACAGGTGGACAAACAGGAACGTATGCACGGGTGCAGGTGAAATAAACCATATTAGACTTTGGTGAGTTTCATGGCTCTTCGGGGGAGCGCAGGGCTTATTCTGGGCACCCATGTGAATGGGTCTACCTACCTCAGCCTTTAAAGCTGGACCCATTTCTCCATCTATAGCCCTATGCTCTGGTCCATTAAACCATGCTCCAGTCTCCCACACTGGACGGCATAAGGAGGCTGAGCTAAGATGCTGCTTCTAATGGATGGTGGCAGCGCATTTATCTTTGGGCACTGCACTCGGCATAATACTCAGGGCACTGCAGGAAAAGGGTTTATTTAATAAGGCCATTTATCACGGCAGGGAGCAAGGGAGAGCTGCCCACTGACTGTGCTGCTGGGCAATCCAAGTGGCTCTTGGCAGGAGCTGTGTGCTGGGCCCCTCACCCTGAGAAAGAAAGAGGGAGCTAAGGAGCTTGGGAAGCTGGAATTTCTGACCCTGAGCTACCATCACATGACCCTGCTGGAAACACACTGTTGTTATGTGTATTACAGTAGGACCTATGGATCAGGTCCCCTTGCGCCAGGTGCTGTACGCTCTAAACAGACCAAAGGGCTTACACTGTAAATAGACCGGCAGAACTCAGCTCTCCTGAGTCCGCACTGTTGCCCCACTCACTGGCAATGAGGGATTAGCTCTTGGAATTAACTCCAGGGCCTGTCCCAGCACTCCCCATTCTCCCATCCCTGGAGGCTATCGCTGTGTATGTCTGCCCACCCTGAGCAGAGCTATCTCTGCAGGGGCAAGGGAGATCTTGGTCTTTGGCCTAACTGCAACCTCTGTGTTATAAGCATAAGTCCCAATTCTGAACCTTAGTGTCCAAAATGTGGGTGCCTGCATGAAACCTCCAAGCTTAATTACCAACTTAGATCTGATAGCGCTGCCACCAGCCAGATTCCAGTGTCTGGCGCACTCTGGTCTCCCCAAAACCTTCCCTGGGGGACCCCAAGACTCAGATGCCCTGAGTCTACAACAAAGGGAAATAACCCCCTCCCCTTGTCTCCTCTTTATTTCCTCCCAGGCTTCCCCTCCCTGGATGGCCCTGGACGATCACCCTATTTCAATTCCTTGAAATGCAAAACAGAGAGATCCAGTTTCTTTCACCCTCAGTCAGAGTCCCTGCAAAGGTAAGCTTTGCAACTCTGACACAAAGAGATTTCCCCCTCCCAGTCTTTCCCTGAGAGAGACCGTAACCCTGGCACAGAGATTCCTATCCCCCTGAGCCTCAACTAGAAAAGAAAATCCAACAAGTTTTAAAAAGAAAGCTTTATATAAAAAGAAAGAAAAAGACATAAAACTGGTCTCTGTATCAAGGTTGACAATATACAGGGTCAATTGCTTAAAAGAAAAATGAATAAACAGCCTTATCCAAAAAGATATACAATTTAAAACATTCCAGCAAACTACACACATGTAAATACAAAAACAATATAAAAACCTATTGTCTTCTACCTTTTGTACTTACACTTGGAAACAGAAGATTAGAAAAGCCTGGAGATAGAAATCACTCTCATAGCCGAGAGAGCACAGAACAGAAAACACAGACAAAAGGACACACACCCAAACATTCCCTCCCTGAGCTTTGAAAAATCCGGTTTCCTGATTGGTCCTCTGGTCAGGTGTGTGGTTCCCTTTGTTAACCCTTTACAGGTAAAAGAAACATTAACCCTTAGCTATCTGTTTATGACACTCTGTTTCTCTGCCTCCATCATCCCACACTTCCCCCTACAATTTCCCACTGCTGCTCGCAGAGTCCCAGCAAGGAGGGCTAGCGATGGTGAGTGTGCTCTCATATGGAAGACGGTGGTGGCCACTGGTCTTTTGGCCACCAGGCTGTGCACACCTGCTCTGAGCAGGGCCAGGCAGGGCTGTGGTTACAGGAACCCCAACCGCTGGGCAATGCAAGGGGAAAAGGGCTAGCGTAGACAGGAGGGAGGGATAGCTCAGTGGTTTGAGCACTGGCCTGCTAAACCCAGGGTTGTGAGTTCAATCCTTGAGGGGGCCACTTAGGGATCTGGGGCAAAATCAGTACTTGGTCCTGCTAGTGAAGGCAGGAGGCTGGACTCGATGACCTTTCAGGATCCCTTCCAGCTCTATGAGATAGGTCACCAAGGGTATGTCTACACAGCAAAGAAAACCCACGGTACTGAGCCCAGGTCAGCTGACTTGGGCTTGTGCCCCTCCAGCCGCGAAGCTAAAAACAGCAGCATAAATGCTCTTAAACCTGGCAGGGGGTGGATGGTGGGTCTTGGAGCCCAGGCTCTGTCCTGAGCCCCAGAGTCTACACTGCTATCAGCTCAAGCTTAAGTCAATTGACCCAGGCCCTGACACTTGGTACTGCAGGTCATTTATTGCAGTGTAGACACACTCTCGGGGTCTGTCTTCAGTGCAGATTGAGCCCTGGCTCTTATGGGTGTTGCTCTAATACTCTCTCCTCCCGCCCCTTCGACACACAAACCCTCTCAGCCGAGTTTGGTGGTGTTTTGAACCCAGGCTAGCTGTCCTGCCTCAGGGTGGGGGGTTAGAGCCCAGCTGCTACTTCCACTCTGCAGTGAGGACGCAGGCTAAACCATGCACTGACAGTCCACTGATGCTTTCCCACAATTTCCCGCGGTGTGCCCAGGAGGACAGACCCGTGCTCCCACAGTTCACTGGGAGAGAGTCACAGAGACCCACGAGATGTGCCCCCAGAAGTCCTAGTGACACACACGGGGCACTGCGGTCTGGTTTGCAGGGCAGGTGCTCACACCTGGGCAAGGTTAAGCCAGGGGCTGATCACCAGGGCTACCTCTGCAGTGAGGATGTCCCCCCAGACTGCAGAACCCTGCCCCTGCTGTAGGTGAAGGGGGGATTCTCTCTCCATGCGTAACAGCCTCCCTGTCCATTCCTCTAGACCTGCCCATGTCGGGCGTACAGTTCTCCCAGGCCCCTCCCTGGAGGGCTCACAGCCAGCTCTTCCCACAACAGTTTGACTTTGGTTAGCGTTAGAAACAGAAATTCTGAGGAGCAGGCACTTTCCATTCTCAAGTGCACAGGCCTGGGAGGTCAGTCCCAGCTCTGCAAAACACTTCAGTTCTTGTTTAGCTCTGAGCATGCACTTAAAATCCCATTGACTTAAGCCCATGCTTAAGTGCTTTGCTGCTGCTGAGGAGAGAGGATTCATGCTGATGCTAAGGAGGATTGTTCTCCAAGAAGCTCCAGGAGAAAGCACATCAGTGAGGGCCTTAGCACAGTAACTGAACATAAGCCAGCCAGACTCGGCTCCTTTCCTAATAACCTTGCACTGCCGCGGCAACTGAGGCAAGTTAATAATTAATGTGCAGCAACCAAAGACAATTAACCATAATTGTGGGGCCATTAATTTCCTGTCAAAGAGAGAGCCTGATTGGTGCTGGGGTGCACGCTCCCACCACTCCGTCCTATTTGTCAATCTGGTGACAAAGCAAGGCTGGGCAGGGCAGAATGCTTCTTGAAATCCTAGGCACGTCTGTGCAATGTAGTGCCCTCCCTTAGAGGAAAGCATGCAAAACCTGTCCCTGCAGTCAGGAGCTGCTGGGGCCTGATCCTGTATGCCCACCACATGCAGAACTCCCATTGACTTCAGTGGGAGCTAGGCACCTGCTTTGGGCCCGATGCTGCATGTCCTCAGTGTGCAGAGCTCCTGCTGACTCCAACTTCTCTCTGACTCTCATGAAGCATTTTCCGGATGAGCCCTGGTTAAGACAAAGCTGCCCTGCAGCGATGTTGTGCTGCAACAAGCCTGTTTTCAGCTGGGTTTGCAGCCAGTCTCCCCAGGCAGTGCGTTTTGCACACAGTTTTAAGGGGCAAATTATGATACAAACATGTTGTTTTTGTAAAAACAAAGCAGGTTGTGTGGAAATCATGGAAATGATACACAAACCCCATGGAAAACAGCCTTCCCTCCTTTGCGATGTCAGTAGACAAAAAACCATGGCATTCAAGATCTGAGTGTTGTTTCAGCTGTCTGGTGATTGGCACCTGTGTCAGTCTAGCCTAGGTGGCAGCCTCCTCACAGCAAAGCCCTGCCCTGTGACTGTGTGTCCTCGCTGTTCCTGCACTCGTCTGCACACATCCCATAGTTCTTGGTGCTCAAATGCCCTAGGCTTCTTCCCCAGTCTGCTGTGTCAATTGAGAAAGAACTTGTCTGTCCTTCAGGGGAATTGTGGGAAGGCCCTGGGGGGCTGTCAGCACTCAAGTGATCTTGCCTGCGTCCTCACTGCAAAGTGGGCAGGTTCCAGCAGTGCAGGCAAGCATGGGGTCAGAGTGCAAATAAGCTTGCGCTTGAGGGGTTTGCTATAGACGGCAGGAGGATTTGGGCAACAACACATTTAGGCATATTGGCCAAGGCTACAGTGTAGGCATATCCACAGTGATAGTCCCAGCTCCTAAGAGCTTAGTATCGCTGGCTGGTCTATGGATACAGCATCCATAGACCAGCCAGTGAAAACAAGGATTATTAAACCCAGTTTTAAAGATGGGGAATGGAGGCCCAGAGAGAGTAATTGTCATACATCAGTCAGTGGCAGAGGGAGGAGATGAACTCAGATTAATGTGGCACCTTTCTCAAGAATGAAATTTGTTCAGATTAAAGAAGCAAAGATGACTAAAGCAACAGGAAGAAGGTATTCCCCAGAGAAACCAACCAGTTCTTTCCTTCTGCGCAACAAATACCATCAGAAGGAAAGAAAGAAAAGTCTAAACAGTGTCTATTGGTGGCTTCTGGGCAGCAACTTCTCCAAGGGATTTCCAGTGTCTGCTACACGCTGGATGCATAATGTGTATTTACATGAGAGAAGAAAAGGATTCTGAAACATGACAGCTTCCAGCACTCCTTGTTCATGTCTAAACACGGATTTAGAGCAAATGCTGCATTCATGTTGCCACCCACAGGTTTCCAGGAGAGGTTTGTTTTTAATGTGGTGAACTAAACAAAGAGAACCCACCTGTTAAAAATATCCCCAGGAGAAAGGATGAAAATATATATATATACTACACACACAAAACCTAGTTGTATGTAATTTCCCACCCCCAGGCTCCTTGTCCCAGTTTAGTCCCTGCACACCTGCCGCAGGTCTGGCTTTTGTCTTCTCTGCATTAGTGTCAGGCAGCTTCCTCCTGTCAGGCTGCTTGGGCCCAGCATGGGTGTCACTGAGAGGGGTCAAGTATCAGAGGGGTAGCCCTGTTAGTCTGGTTCTGCAAAAAGCGACAAAGAGTCCTGTGGCACCTTATAGACTAACAGACGTATTGGAGCAAAAGCTTAGTCTATAAGGTGCCACAGGACTCTTGTTGCTTTTTACTGAGGGGGTGTCACTCTCAGCTCTCAGTTCAGGTGCCCAAACTTGACATGGGCTTTAGCTTATCTGACCTCTCAGTCTTCGTCTTTAAAGGAAACCTGCACAACACTTTCAAAAGACAAGCTGGGAGCTTAAATTCATAACTTTGGTAGAGGCTAAAAATCATGGACTCAAAGACATTGGATTTATGGCTTATTACAACAAACCAATGGATAGACAGGCAGATGATGGAAACGCTTTGCTCCCCTCATTCACCACAATGAGGTATGAACTTGCAGAGCCAATGGAACCATTTAAATACTAAAGCCACTATTGAGGAAAGCATGTCAACACATATTTAACTTTAAGTACATGCGTAAGGGCTTTCTTGAATCAGGGCCTAATATCGTTAAGCACAGGGAATGTTTCATTTAAAAGCATGGGTCTGACCCTGCAATCCCATCCCTTTGCCTGTGCAGAGTGCCACTGACTCCAGCACACGGCAGGTGGGTGAAAATACCTGCACGGCTCGGGCCTTAGACCCAGACACGTCAGACAATGGAAGAGTTACAGTTCTCAGACCATTAACATGCTTACATTGCGCCTAGTGTGGCAGATCCTCAGCCCTGGTGCGGCCTTGCTTTACAAAAAGGGATTTAGGCACCAGACTCCTAACTTTAGGCTCCTAAATTCACTCAAGGGTCTGCACCTTAGTGCTTTCACTTCCTGACTTAGTGCTTTTAACTCCACCACCTTCACATTGCATCACCCTGCACGTGAACATGCTCACGCCTGTGTCTCTCCTTCTGGCAGCTGAGAGAACTGTATCTGTTCTGCAGCCAGCCCTGTTGGGATGGGGCTTTGTCTGGTTCCAGATAAGCAGGGACCCGGAGTTTAAAGGACAGACTTTAAACAAGCTGCTACTGTTTATGCAAATACTGGCTATTAAACATGAAAACCTTCCCCACCTCTGATATTTTTTGTCTTTGTTGCACTTCCAGGGCTTCTGCTTAGGATGCCCTCCTGCTGTGTCCTTCCAGGAGGTAAATACCTGTTTGGACAAGCAAGGGGCTAAAGAGAACATGGGTAAAAACCGATAACAGCAGTTGTCAGGCAAACAAAAGAAAAGAGCTGTCACCTAAGCAGAGGTAGGCTCAGTGCAGGAAGAAGGCTGTTAGCTAGGGATCAAAGCAGAATGTAGGGAAGCAAAAGCGCCCTTATATTTTCTATTACCCCCTGCATCACAGGCAGCCGGTGCCATTTGGATAGTTAAAAGGAGCCCCGAATAAACAGGAAATCCCAAGCACCCTGCATTTGTGGTGGAATAATTAGCCCTATAGAGCTAGCTCCTCTACCAGGCTAATCGTAACTGATTCAATCATGCTTAACTTGATGTGTGGCTAAATTGATGCTTGCAGCTATCACTTCAACATAGTCTGTCACTGTGCCTTGTATTTCTCTTGCTGTCCTTCCGGCTCCAGCTTTTGAGAGTCGTTCGTTTTTCTTTTTAAATGGGATCCTATGTGAGTGCTGCCTATGAATGAGCCCCACACTTACCATCTCCACTGGGGGCAAAAGGAAGGAAGATGATCAACCCGGTTGGTCTGTATCTAAGAATCTATCTGCATAACCCTCTGTTTTCCCCAGAGGCGGGAAGGAAGAGGAGGGGAGGAAAGAAGGAGCCAAAAGCTGCAGCTCCGATGCCCCTGCCTGTATTTTTGTATCCATTTTCCAACACCAATGATGTGTGAAATGAAAATTGGACAGAGCTGGCTGCTCCCAGACCTGGAGCTTCATACAGCCTAGCTGCCGCCCTATAAGAGTGAGCGAGGGATGGAGGGAGAAGGGGAAGAGAAGATGCAAGCAAGAGGGGAGAGAGAAATGGGAAGGGAGGAGACTCCTGAACAGCTACACACCTGGTGTTGGTAAACCCATCACCATTTTAATAGCTGCTTGTTGGGGGCAGTGCTTGGAGTGGGAGGGGCCTGCTGTGTTTATTTACATGCAATTGCCCAGAATGCTCTGCCAATGCATGGCCGTGCTGGCAATTTACAGTACCTGAAAGACTGGGGACGTTGACCATTGGTGTTCCTGGCTCTTTTCAATGCCGTTTGTGACCAGGTCAGCTTTGCTATCACAGCCCCATGTCTATGAGCTGCTGGAGCCTTGAGGCAGCACAGAGCCCCATGAAAACGAACAGCTGGCTACCTCAATGGGAGCTTCCAAGTACGGGTGCAGCCTGCAGGGGGTGGGCCTAGCCTTCAGTGCCCAGCAATTTGCTGGACTGTATGGAAGGCGGGTGCCCAGGTTGTAGAAGTGGTTCAGGGTGCGCTCACCTCCCATCCCAGTATGTCATCCACATGCAGCCCTCTTGCCCACCCCCCAGGGGACTGTCCCCCTCCCCTCTCACCAAGGCCTCCTGCGAACGTCGTACAGGTCGATCTTATTAGGAGCTCTCCAGGGGGTGGCTGCAATGAAAACAGAAAAGATGTGAAACACCGCTGGAGAGGTGGATGTCAGCACACGGAGACAGAGGCTGGGGGAGGGGAGGTGACGAGCTAGCTCATTGGTTCTTAATCTATTGCCCAACATGGGCTGCAGATGCAGCTCTCTGTTATGTGGGCCGCATCCACACAGTATATATTCTACCTGGATGGCCCTGAGGATGTCACATGGGCCGCAGCTGTGTGCTGACTGGGCTGCCCATGGGCTGAGAACCACTGAGCTACATGCTCCCTGTAGAGGCAAAGCTGCTATGGATGTCAGCAGGAGCTTGGCCAGTACTGGGGGCATGTGATCAGCCCAGCACAGTGCCAGAGGAAGGGCTGAATGCTCCCAAGGAGTTAGATATCAGATCGCAATGCCTTATAAGCACCTGTAAAAGGACTGTGAATCTCAAAGCCTGAGTTCAGCACCTAAGCTCCCAGCATGGCACTAGGAAGCACTGTGCTGCTGCCCCCTAACCTGAGCATGCCCCACCTCCTAGCAGGGGTGTTTGAGGCTGCTGCAGTTACTCCGGGGCCATGCTACCATGTTTCCCTTCCCCCCAGAAAGCCGCGATGCTGGCGCAACAGACCTGGGTAGTAGCGGGTCACGCCAGTGGCGCTGCCGAAGACCTGCCACAGCAGAGTCGGATCTTCCTTCCGGTTCTCGATAAACACGTCCTCCAGGGCTTCAGTCCAGTTCAGCTCATTGAGGATCACGGTGGCTGGAAAGGAGAGAGCCCGGACGGGCTGAGTGGGGGCATACAGGACCTAAGGAGAGGACCTCATTCATTTCCCATCCTCGGCCTGAAAGGCGCTGGCCAGGGAACACATGGACACAGCGAGCCATGTCCTCCGCTGGTGCTGATTGGTGTAGATCTAGACCGCAGTGCGACTGGCCCAGGAGAGTAACAATACCCAGCAGCTATTGCTCTGCTGTGAATCTCAGCTGTGTGGTATCACGTGGCTGATGCTAACCCTTCAGCACATCCTAGCGCTCACTCAGTAGCCCGTGCCTCCCCTGATACGGGGAAGGAGGGGTGGGAGACCCCCACTTCTGCAGCAGGGCACAGGATTGAAGGCTGGGGCCAAGGGGATGCTGGGGGTGGAAGGGCAGGAGGCTCAGAAATGACAGCTGTGATGCTGGGGCCCCAAGAGTGGAGCACCATGGAAGGGAGAGTCTGGGCTCCATGAGGCACTGGAAGCCGTCCCCCAGGCCCAGACGTGGGAACGTGGAAGCCAGCGCCAGGCAGAGGTGAGTCCTGGTTTGTCACAGATCAGCATGGAGCTACCCAGCTCTGTCTGGGCCGCGTTCCAGCAGATCAGCCATGGGAGCAGCCCAGTCAGACACCACCCACAACCCCTCCGTGATTCTTCAGTGCCAGGGGCTTTGCAGCCATTGCCTGCAGCACACTCCTTCCACACTGGCTCCATCTTTCCCCACATCAGAATCACACTCAGCACAGTGTTGTGCCTTGGCCCCGTGTGCCCTCCTTCCTTGCCCACCCAGTGCACTGTGCCAGTGTCTCACCCACTGCTAGCCCCTGGGCCTGGGCTCCATCTCCTTCCTCCTCAATGTCTCCGCGACCCACTCACCATCCACCAGCTCATGCCCGCTCTTGCCCTGGTGCCCCTACACCCAGCATGGGCAGTGTAAGCAGGCAGCTACTCTGAGGGAAGCAGGCCTGAGTCAGGGCAGGATCCGGCCCCTTGAACCTAACTCATGTCACACCACAACTCTGGAACTAAAACAGTGTAGTCTCAGGCCTTCTTTGTGTTGACACCCGATCCTGCAATGGAAGCGCCAATCCTGCCAACGCTGGCTCCCAAGTGCAACCACTGGCCCGGGGTGACCCCATTGTAGTGCAGGGGGCTTGTCTCTGCAGGAGATACTACACACAGCTGTCAATGTTTGCAAAAACCGATCCTCAGGGCACATCCTGGCAGCAGTTCTGGGGTGTGGCTTCAGCTGGCCATGCTGGGGCTAGCTTTGACCTGGGTATCCTGTGTCCCAGAGCAGTAGAGCTGCAGCAGCACACATTTCCGCAGGTCTCTATGAGCCCTCCTGACCCCTGCATGATTATCAGACAACTCACCTGCACTAGGACTCGAGTGAGCTACAGCCAAGCCCCGTCATTGCCATATAGACCTACCCTCTGGCTGTGAGCTAGGGGCCTTCTCCTGCGTCTGCATAACCCAGGGTTCCTCTGTTCTCTGCCCGATCCTCAGGGGAGGGGAGTCTGTGACTGCAGCTGCTGAGGTCCCTAGTTCAATGACCAAGGTGGGCCAAGATGGGGGTCCTCACAGATCTAAGCTCCATGGCTTGGGGTACTTGGGGTACTTTCAACCTGGGGAGGGGGAGATGGACAAATCCGAGCTTCCCAGACTGATTGTTTCTTTCTCAATCAGCAGCTGGCAGGAACTCTGGGCCTCTTCTCCACATACTATTGCACAGATCCAGAAAGTCACCCCTGGCAGGTGTCAGGCTCCTAGTCTGAGTGGCTGGTGGGCAAAGGACCCTCCTTCCCAAAACGAGGAACAGCAGGAGGCACATTCAAACTTGTGGTACGTGCTTGCCGCCAAGTACCTGCAGTAGATGGGAAATAAATTGGGTCTGTCCCGCATGGGGGCCACATTTGAGTCCCTCCTCCATCAGCCAGTCCCCAAGAGACACAACAGGTGAGAGGAGTGGCCCTCCGGGAGCTCGCTCCACTCTGCATTCACACCGGCCTTTGTGCTCGACGCAAAAGCAATTAAGACACGGGCAAAGAGCGATTTGAAAGGGCTGAGCTGGGGGCAAGGGGTAGCTAGGGGGGTTTCTGCAATGGTACAGGGCTGAGCTGCGGAGCTGAGCACGGGGGAAGATAGATGAGGAGGTCTGAACCCTGTAGAGTACTCTCAGGCTGATGAGTCTCTCAAACTCCTCCTGTTGAAGATCTCGGCTCTCTGCGAGGAGGAAAACGTGGAGCCTCCTGCAGCGCACAAGTGGGCTGAACTCTCCCCAGTTTACAACACAGCAACTGCGCCTGGACTACAACTCAGGAGTCCTGACTCCTTTCATGTTATTGGCTCAGTCCATCTCTCTCTCCTCTCTTCTTCTTCTGCAGCCTCCTCATTCAGTGGGAATAAGAACCTCGCCTGTCCCATCCCCTCTCCAGCCCCTTTCTGAAACCCTGGAACTCTGCACCTGCTTGGGGAGTGCCCACCTGAGCCCAGTGCAAGCTCCCGCCTGCTCTGCCTCCCTGCGGCTCCGCTCTCAGCAACTCTACCACACGTAGGGGAGACGTTCCTCCATGTGCAAATATAGACAATAGCACAGAGATGGGAAGGGGCCTGAGCCTCTCCAGCTCAGAAGAGATATCACATGGTTCACAACCCTGCCAGACCCGGTAATGGTGCAAAGCGTGTCTGGGTGGGATGTGGGGGGGGGGGGGAAGGTATTTGGAGCAGGGCAGGCTGGCAACATCTGAGACGGAGTAGACAAGCCTAATGCCCTGCAAGCCACCTGTCCCATTTGGGGTTTGAAGTGCATGCTGGTGAAGGAGCGGGGAGCACTGAATGGTGGTATCCATCCACAGGCAGGACAAGGGAGGGAAGAGACAGGGAATAGATAGGAAAGGAATCCCTTCTCTTCCATCTAAAGACTAGGTGAGCATTCTCCCTCCACCAGTGCCCTGGCACCACAGTGATATGGCAGGTGCAGCACAAACAAACAGGCAAAACAGATCGATGGCCAGAACAATGTTTGCATAGAGTGAGGAGTCTCAGATTTCAGGCTACAGCATTAACTGCTCCCATGGCACCTGTGCAGCACCACTGCTGTGCCGGGCAGAATTTGGCACTGGGGGGCTTGTTTCCAGAGCAGGGGCTTCTGAGGGGCCTGGCAGGCTCTGAAGATGCCCAAAACTTGCTGGGAGTTCAGCCCCATGAGCTGAGGGCTTTGAAACATTTTAAAAGCCAACGTTCTAGGAAAGCATTTGTGGCTCTGAATGCCACTCTTGAAAGCAGAGCCGTATCTTGCCTAAAATAAAACAGAGAAAAAAACCCACCACCACAAACTGGGCAGCCCCTTCTAGCCCTGCTGCTTCCCACTGCCAAGAGGGGATGCCAGCCTGCATTGTGGAATGGCACGATGCTGACTCCAGTGTCATGGCCTCAAACCTCAGCTAGGCTGGCACACACCTCCAGAGCAGCTCCATGCCCTCGAAGGGCTGCGGCGAGAGCCCACATCGGGATGGGTGGGGTCAGGGGACTGAGCAATCCAGCCCCATCAGGGCTCGGGGCAGTTGCAAACAGGGCCAGTTTTGCATCCAATCTCTTTGTTGCTCCCCTTTGCTGACACCATCTGCTGCGCTGTTTGCACATCCCAGTGGGGGCTACTGGGCCACTGTCTAGAGAGGCTTGGACACAACCTGTGCCCTGAGCAAGCCAGCAAGGCTGCTGCCTTAGAGCTGCTCTTGGTCTCCAGCTTTCTGGCCACTGCGCCGGTTTTGGTTTCTTGCATTCTCAGTGACCTTGTGAGAGGGAGATTAATCTTCCTTAAAGCAGCAGTTTTTGTACGTGAATATAAACATCAGTCTGCTCTCAGGAGACAGCTACCCAGAGAAAACCATGCTGGCCGGATCCCCTCCACTTGGGTGCTGCATCCAGGGCCCCAGGGTTCAGGAATCCAGGTCCAGTTCTTCTCCCAGGGTCCATGCCATGCAGGCCCAGAAACCCAGATCCAGGTTCTCTCACGACTCCAATATTCTGTAACAGCCAACGTTTTCCCATTGCCGACTCCTTAGCGCTGGTGATGGCTACAGATTGCTTCATTATCCTTCCTTCCTACCTACCTAGCTGTATCCAAGTTACTCTGCCTTGCCTATCACCATCTGCTAGCTACACTTCTCCTGTAGATCCCATAGCACAGGGGTTCTCAAACTTTAGCAACCCAAGGACCCCCATTTTGATTTAAATTTTTTCAGACCCCCCAAACCCCAGATCAGCCCCAGGCCCTGCCCCCCAACCTCTTCTCTCAAGGCCTCACCCCTGCTCCTCCCCTTCCCTGTCTCTTTCTGCACCCTCTCCCAGCACATCCTGCACATCCCTGAACAGCTGTTCCCTGGCGTGCAGGAGGCACTGGGAGGGAGGGGGAAGAGTTGATCAGAAGGGCTGGTGGGCCCCCTGGAGCACCCTCGCAGACCCCAGTTTGAGAAACGCTGCCATAAGATACAGAATTTGCCTCCATTCTCTGCAGATAGAACAGGCTCCTAATGGCCCATCCAACCTGGTAACCGGCCTCTGCCAGTGGCCAAGGTCATAGTGGCCTGCCTGTGGCTGTTGCTGGGAGGCTGGACTTGGGTTCTGGGCTCAGTTTTATCCTGGGAGTTCCACCTACTCCTCCCCAAAGCCCCCCAGGCAATTCCTCCCCATCCTTAATGTGTCCGATGCCCTTACAACCCGCTATGGAGAGACAGTTATCAGAGCTCTGCTCAGTCAGTCATCACCACGCAGTCCTGCAGCATCCATGACCACTGAAGCAGCGTGGCCCAGTGGGTAGAGCACTGGACTGGGATGCAGGAGACCACTTAGCTCTGCCCCGACCCTGCTGGGTGTCCTTGAGCAAGTCACTTCCCTCTCTGCACCTCTGTTTCCCTGCTTGCCCTTTGCCTGTCCTGTCTGTTTAGGCTGTAAGAAGCTACCTTTGAAGATCTGGGCCCAAGCTCTTGTGGGGGAGGCAGGGGAGCAGGGGCTGCCTCTCAGTAAGTTCACGTGCAGTGCCCAGCACAAAGGAGGCACTGATCTCAGCTGAGAATGCCATGTGCTACTGTACACAAAAATGAGGAGGAGGCGGAAGGGCTCCGAGAGGTTCTGAAGGCGCTAAGGAGTTGTACGAGGGCCCAGCAGTCAGCTGCAGGGCAGCTAAGGTGCTCACAAGAGGGGCTTTCTCGTGCCCTGGAACAGCTCCACTAAGGTTATGCTGGGGATGGCTGACTGAGGGGATGCGCATGCATAAAGGATGCCTGCACCAAACTCTCACATCCCAGTCTTGCCTCAACCCCTGGCGAAGATGCAGGGAAGCCAGGGTGTGCAGGGGAGAGCCCGATCCTGAAACACTTTTGGGTCTCCAGGCTGCAGCAGCACACATCGGAAGGTGTACGGGTGCTAGAATGTACCAACATTTGTCCTGCCAGCTGGGGAGTTTCACAGAACTGAAGACTGGAGCTTCTCTTCCTTTATTTTGTAAAATTGCTTCTCCTTATCCATTGCATTTTTTTGTAACCCCACCCGCAAAACCCTAAGAAACTCCAGTGGAAAAAACTGTGAACAGAACATTAAGGTGACACTGCTAAGCACTGAGAAACCAGGGAAGGCCTAAGGTTAGGTCACACATGTAACCTTAACTCTGCCCCCTCATAGGCCTAAATTATGACACAGTCTCTTCCTACATGATCCTATATCATTTCTCTAATACTGCAAAACAACATATAGGTTTTTAGATAGCCCTGTGTAGCAGCTTCTTGTGCTATGCTCCGCTCCAGCTATCTTAAAGTTGCAGGGAAAAAATGGCACGATCAGTTGTATTATATGAGAACTGGCATGTGACCCGAGGAATATATTTAGTTCTCTTAAAGGTCCCTCCTACATCAGTCCCTCCTCTAAACTCCTTAGTGACCTTTATTACCCTTCCCTCAAAGCCTCGAGACACATTGAAGCCAGCTCGCCAGGCCAGGCAACAGATGAATCATGCTGCGAAGAGCTGGGGGTGCAATATGCGGGAACACACAACACAAGGAGTATCCACTGCCCACTATTCTCTCCCAACTTTGAGCCTACAGCTATCCAATAAAGGGGCCACCTCTTGGCCCTTGAGAAGGAGCATCTGCTGGGGCCATAAAGAAAAACACCTCCCCATCAATTTCATTATTTGTTACTATTATGCGAATTGCCCCAGTGCTTATCGGTCTGGAGTCAGGGTGCAGTTGAGCACAGAATGGGTTAACAGACTGTAATATACGACCCCTTTCTCTCAGATCTCTACAATGCTTTTTATGGAGGAAACCCTGCGTCATAATGGGAGTCACTTTGGTGCGAAGTTCTTAAAAATCTGGCTCTGACCTGTCACGGAAACATGATCTTAAGGGCCCTTAACTGCAGCTGGAGTCAACAGAAGCTCAGTGCTGCTCCAAATCAAGGCTTAACTTCTGTCAAATCAGCAGTTAAACACTAGTGGTTGTGCCTCAGTTTCCCCCATCTGTAATATGGGGATAATGATAGAGTGCAGTGAGGATAACACCACAAATGCCTGTGAGGTGCTCAGACAATAATAATCAATCAACCAATCAATTAAATAAAATATAGAAAATCTTTTCACTTTTAAGTAACTCCACTTTCATTTTTAATTTCCTCCATCTGAGAAAATAAACCTTTCCATAATAGGTATTTAATTCCAGTTAATTCAGGCATGTGGCAAAACCCACAGACACGTGGTCTCATTCACTCCTTCTCACACATACCTTCTCAAAACCAAACGTGTACACACAAAAACCATGCACCTCCCAAACCGTGCCAGTGTTGTGCTGCAAAAGCACAGGTGTTGGCAGACGGCTCCAACCCACTCTGTGGACCGGGTGCCCGCCCCAAGCAACTGACAACCAGATATGATGGGAACGTGGAGCCGGAAATAAGGACTGATTCATCCAAGCCCAAGAACTGACTAATGAGAGGAAAATCAGAGACTCCCAACCTTGTCCATTAGACAGAAGAATAAGCAGGTGCCCACAGCACCATGGTGGAATACAGTCCTCTACGTTCTCCTTTGTCTCTAAAGGCCTCCTTTTCTGTTCCTTTCCTCCTGGTAGCCAATCAATGGCGCAGCACACGCTCTGCGACGCCACATTAGCTGGAGTGAGGAATGTGCTTTACGTATTGATCTCCTTCAGTGTACACAATAGAGAACGGAGAGGAGAAAACAAAAATTAATCTCTCTGGAGTCTCCTGCAGCCTCTATCCTGATGCCTCGCCAGGGCGGCCACCGTGCCCTGCAAATCTTTTCTGAACGGCACAGCAGCAACTTCAGAATCAAAAGTCTTCTTTCATTAATGAAAATAAACATGTCACATCCAATTCTGCACTGGAGATTCTGGGGCTGGGGTAGCTGGGAGCTCCCCCACAGCCAGTGTGCCTGCCCCACTCCCTACAGCCCCCCCTGCTGGGACAGGCTGGCGTAGCTGGGAGCTCAGCCACAGTCAGTGTTCCTGCCCCGCTCCTTACAGTGCCCCCTGCTGGGAAAGGCTGGGACTGAAGCAGCTGGGAGCATCCTTTGCTAATATACCCTTATTCCATAGAAAAAAATCTCTGTAGTAGAAAGTTAGAGTTATACGGCTATGCCTTCGATCGTCAGAAAATGCGCAGGTCACAGTTGCATGCCTACCCTTTCCTCTGCCCCCTTGTGTGTATGGCAAACAGACTTTAATGACAGGAACACACACTGTTACTCAAACCATATCCTATATCAGACAGTTTTTTCTACATCTTAGATACACACATGCAGCATGGGGTAAGGCATTTTTATTAATGTCACTGACCTAATGGCCTGAGAATATTTATGCTGATTTAGGGCTGAATCCCACACTGGCCCTTAGCCTGCTATATATGACCTGTTGTCTTCTCTCTAAAGGCTGTATTGGAATATATTTCTCTGTATCATGCCCTATATGGTGAAGAGGACTTTTTTTTTCCTTCCGCAGACAGATATGTCTCCAACCAGTAATTTATGATGTCAGTATCTCAGAGGCTGTTTCTCAGAAAGCTGCACATACTGAGTTGTGTTATCAGTGTATTTCGCATGAGTTCTTGTTTCACTGTGCTAACAGCTGTATTTTTTCCATGAGGGGAAAAAAAACCTGGTGATGGGGAAATGACAGATTTCATGGGAAACGGTTACATTTCATAATCACCTCATTTAATTGTGGGCATCAACCAACACAGCTTGATATGGTACCCAAGATAGATCAGTACGCACAAGACCTCACGAAAAAAACAAGGAATTGCCATTCACTGTTAGCTTCTTCTTCTTGTTATAGTATTGTTAATACACACCTGTAATGTGGTTGGGGCTGCACTGTGCGAAACACGAGCAATAGTGCACTGAGCTGGACCAAAAGATGCAACACTCAGGTATCTACGCTTGTAGAAAAAATTGCATGATGTATTGTTGAGCTGAAGGGCATTTGCTAATGGCTGCCGTGAAGTGGGTCTAACGATAATCAACAAAAGGAGAAAGCAAGCCCCTTTCTATAGTCAAAACAGCTGAAGATAATGGAGCTGATCAGGCAAGGCACTATGATGGATGGCAGGTCAGAGCTATGCCAGGCAGGTACTCAGAAGACCCGGGTTGTAGTCCTGGCTGTGCCACGGATCTGCTGGGTGACTTTGGGTAAATTAACTCACCTCCCTGTGCCTCACTTTCCCCACCTGTTATGATCTTGACCTCCCTTTGTAAAGAGCTTTGAGATCTGCTGATGAAAAGTGCTAGATAAGAGCTAGAGACTATGATTATTATGGGTAAATTCACAGAACTCCCCAGATCTGCCTCTCCAGAGACTGCTGTGTCTGCTTCTTCTCAGGGTCTCCCTCACACAACTTCCCCTGGCTGCCTGCCCCCAACGCCCACAGCTTGCAACCAGCATCACCTTGTTAATCTACCCATAATAATCATGGTCTCTAGAAGCTGCTGAGATCAGGGAATAGGACTGTGACCATTCTTTGTAAACTTACGAGATTGCTCCGGGAATATCTCTGACTTGTACCACTGACTGTTCAGCCCTGCAAGGTTCAGAACATTGGGTAACTGCTGGATTCAAGGGGCAATGGTATTATTTGGGAAACAGGCTGTGACTATGTAATTAAAGGCTGCATCCTTATTTGGTTAAATTAGTTTCCTGGGGCATGTCCCGGTAACGCAGATATCCCAACAGAGTTTGTTGGTTCAGGCAGCAGGTACCATGATATTTTACATTTGAATAATGATTTTTATTCCTGCAAAGTGATGTCTGCGTTATATACACAGGGCACTGTGGAAATGCAGCAGACTCTGGGGAGGAGAGCAGCAGTCAACCAACACACAGGATTGCTGCACAAAATGGCAGGGGCGAATTTTATAGAACGTCTCCTGAGCAAATCTCTTCTCTCATGCACTGCACTATGGGCTCATCATCACTCACCTACACAACTAACAGAGATTTTCTGTATAAAGCCTGTTCTGAACAACATACACAATGTACTGCATGGGGCCTTGAGGATAAACGTCTGAGACAGTCCTGCTGAGAAGGGAGCCAACAGCTCCAGGGAGAGGAAATATTTCAAGCCTGATACTGAACCCACAATGCCAGCTCCTCCGGGCTTTCTCTCTTGCTTTCTTCTTAAAGCAACTTGTCTCTTGACAGAAATGGCTGTTCTCAAGTCCTCCCCCACTCTGATCCCTTACTGATCTCTCCTGGATGTCTGTCCTGCTCACCCATGGTTGGGGGAAGGCATCAGAGCCAGGACAGAGGTTCTGTCCACAAAGAAAAACCTGGGGGGCTGAGTTTCAGAGCCCAGGTCTTACAGGGCTCAGGCTGTGGGGCAACAAATAGCAGCATAGACATTCCTGCTTGGGCTGGAGCCTGGGCTTTGTAACCCAGCAAGCAGGGAAGGCTGACACTGATGTTTTCAGCCCATCAGTCTGAGCCCCACAAGCCTGAGTCAATTGACCTGGGCTCTGAGGCTCAGTGCTGTGGATTTTTCTTTGCAGCGTAGACACACTCAGGCCCAGTCTCCACTACAGGGTTAGGTCGACGTAAGCTGCCTCGTGTCGACCTAGCTGTGAAAGTGTCTTCACTTAAATCTGGCTCCCGCTACACCAATTTAGTAACATCAGCTTTCCACGTGGTGCAGAGTGAGCGTAGACGCTGCATTGCTTATGTCAGCTGATATTGGTCTCCAGGAGCCATCCCACAATGCCCCACGCTGACAATGCAGTCGATACAAGCACTCGTGGTGAGGACGCATAGCACTGACACAAGGAGCCAAGTGCGCACACAAGCAATGTAATTACTGTGGTGGCTGCAGACTGATGTAATTTTATAGTGTAGACGTGGCCCGAGAGGGAGGGAAGTTTGCTTCTGTGCAGTGCTCAACCTCTCCTGGCCTTTCTGACTCCATCTCACAGACGGTGGCAAAGGTACTGGCCTAACCTCATGGAGGAGCGGCAGGAGGCGTTGCTAAATAAGAGTTGTGAAGTGCAGAGTTATTTAGGCCACTCAACAGAGGGAAAGGGACACTGGCACTGCCAGACTGGCCCAGACTCATGGTCCATCCAGCCCACATTCTGTCTCTGACAGTGGCCAGCGCCCGATGCTTCTGAGGGAAGCGACAGAGCCCTCAGTAGCAGATGCGGGATAAACTGCCCCCCACCCCCAGCCTCATCCTGGTCTCTAATAGTTAGAGATTGGCTTAAACCTTGAAGCCTGAGGTTAATGTCCCTTCCATCATTTTTGTTCTCACTAACTATGATAGATGTGGATAGCCTTGATCTCCATATAAGTGTCCAGCTCCCTTTGGAATCTTGCTCAGTTCTGGGCCATGGTGACTTCTTGTGGCAATGAGTTCTGCTGTCTAACTGCATGTTGTGTGAAAGAGTATTTCCCTTCATCAGGTTGAATTTGCCTCAGGATTTGCCCTCCTGAATCCCAGCGTAGTGCATGGCTCCCTTGGCTGCTTGGAGGCATTTTTTGGTGGGGAAAGCAACAGCTGCCCCTGTTTTTCACTGATGCATTTGGAAAGTGGGTCTGGTGCGCCTGCAGTAATTTAGGAGATTAAGCAGTAGCGTATGTAGCTGAGAGGGCCACACAAAATGTATAATGGAAGCTTAGCTATACAGTTATGTGCTTAGCAAGAAAACACCAAACAAAATGTCCCACGCATGCATTAGGCCTGATTTTCCATGGGTGATCACAAAACTAAGTTTCTTCAGAACATTTTAAAGCACTTCCAAGAGAGGGCTACTTCTCTCCCAAATGTCAACTTTGCACCCCCTGCTGATTTTGCTGCAGAGCAGTTCAAAAAGAGAATGCAAAGGTTTTTTTTTTCGGTTTTGAAATGGCGAATGTGTGTATTTCTCCTCTTTCTACCCTTTCAAAAATGGATGACTGGGTTTTGCTCAAACTTTAAACAAAGGCCACTTTTGGGCAGGGACCACAGCTGGAAAAGTCCAGATTTCAGAAAATTGTAAGTCACCAAAACCAGAGGCTTAGAATAAAAACTCTCCTGTAGCCTTAACACCCCTGAGTCATTCCAAGGCTTTCCAGCAGATACAAATATTCCCCAGAGTGACTTCATAGCCAAAGCTCCATACAGGTGGGGTGCTGGGGAGAGACACAGATGTGTCCCTTGGAAAATCTTCTTTTCTGGCCAAGTGCCAAATACTTTTGCCAAAGCCTCAGGCAACTCCCCAAGCCAGACTGATGGGCGCAGGAAGCTTCCCTTGCTATGCTGAACCTGACCACCAGGGTGAGTGTGTCATCTGAGTGCTGGGTTTTGCATGTGAAGGCTGCTGGCTTCTTGATGGTGATGTGGTTTGGATCCTAGCTGGACCCTGCTCATTGCCCCCTGAATGGCCCCTTTGCACTTCAGAGGAGATGGGGGCAGGATGCTTTTGGTTGCGTGGAAACAGACAGTATGTGGGTCTCCTTCACTACAGCCAAGCTGCTCCATTATTCTCCCGTCGGAAGTAGGGGAGTGGGTGAGCAGAGGGCCTGATCCTGCTAGCTGAGGGGACTTCCCCATGTGAAGGGCTCAGAGACGCCCTTTTCTCTCTTCTGTCCCACTCCTGGGATTCTCTGCTGGAGCTTCTTGTCTCTTATTAGTGGGACTGAACCAGGGGACTGGGTCCATCCAGGACTCCTTCCCCGCTCAAACACGTTCCAAATCCCCATTTCTCTCTCTCCTTCCCCAGCACTGCCCCTGGTGATTCTGCCACCTCCTGATACGTGAGGCTGGATCGAACCCCTCCAGGCGCCCTCCCCACCTCCAGACAGGCAGGACCAGACCACGCCCTCTAGCAAGCGATTAGGGATTTAATTAAAAGTGACACAGTAAATGAAAAACATGTAAAATGTAATTTGTGTGTGTAGTGACGGGTGACTGTGGAGGGCGTTTCATTCCATGTATTAATTAACATGCCCGCCGGCGATAGTGCCTCTCCGGTGCTTCTGTGCCAGACTGGCATGAGACAGGGCTAGGGTGCTGGCAAGCCAAGGGGCACTGCTTGTGCCTCTCAATCCCACTTACGCTCCCTGACAGCCAGCCACACCTCCAACATCCCTGGGGAGAGCTGCTGCCACCACGTGCAAACCCCCTAAACGCTGGGAATCACTGCTTCCCCGCCTACTTCCTCCTCCTAGTCCTTCCTTGAAACTGGCGGCTGTCATGTGGACTTCATGGGGATGGCTAGAGACAGACGAGGTTCCCCTGCCACCGAGGATCACAGGCCTAATCTAATGTCTGAGATGTCCCTTTTGTGGGGTCAGACCCTAACAATAACCCTCTTTTACAGAGGGGAAGTGAGAGGCTGGGACTCTCCATGGAGGATCAACCTGTTTGAGCCTCAGCCAAGAGCCCCTTTCTCCTCCATTCCCAGCCTTCTCTCTGCAGGGCTCCCTGGCCAGGTCCAGGCATCCCCCCTGGAAGGTGCTGGTCCTTGGGAGACGTTGCCACTGGCTGCTCCCCCTACATCGTGTTGCACACATGGGCATGGGGGACTCCACTGTATTGGGCTGAAAGCTACCCAGGGGAAATGATGCCAGCGATGGAGCCAGACAGAGGGTTCCCTAAGCAGGCTGGACTGGGGGGATGTCCCACCTGCTGGATGCTCCATGTCCAGTCTCTATCCAGGACCTGGCACTCTCCTTCCCTGGTGGGGAGGGGCTGGTGTCGAGCTGGAGTTCGGTTCCCCACACGGCAAACCCCATCAGCCAACAGTTAAATGTGGATACCCAAAGCCTGACTGCCCGGGTCTGTGATTGCATCTAGCTGCCTACCCCATTGCTGCTGGCTGAGCAGCCCGGCAGGGAGAGCCACACTTCCCTGGTGAGTTACAGGTGAGCTGGTTGTCAAGTGCATTCCTTGGACATGCAGCCTTGGCTCTTTTTTTTTTTTTTAAATTAACACTAAATAAAGAGCATGAAGAAACTTCTCCTGGCTCTGACCCTTTTCCTAGGAACTCACTTTCCATCATGGAGAAACGCCAGACATTGGGGCTCGTAAATGGGCTTTGGAAAAAGAAGAAAAAGAAAATTCACAATGAATGAGGCAGTGCTAATAGTTTCTAATTACTGCAGTTCCCTGTCATGGCTGCTCCGCTCATTTTAATAGCCTCATGGAGGCACTGATCAGGGGTCTGCAGGGTCAGCCTCAAAGACTTATTTTGACTCTGCCCCACCCTTTTAACTCTTTGGTTGCTGGAGTAACTGTTCTGAGTTTGTGAGCAGCAGGACTGGGCAGGTAAGAAGTGCTCAGGAAATCTTTCTCCAAATTGAAAGCAAACTTGTTTCTTGTGGTTCTTCGGCCTATTCTATCCAAAACCCCAATTTACTATCTTGGTGGGAATCTGTGCAGCTTGATACAGGGTAATGTATCTGTGCATCACGATTTCAGAGCTCACTCGTGCCTTCCAATATTCCCACAAGGTCTATGGTGCTGTGGTGGAGCAACTGCTCCACACACGGAGGAAGGGTTAAAAGAGGCCAGAGGGAGCCTGCGCAGAACCCTCCAACTAGGGGAGGGCTCACTAAGCAAGCCAATTGGGAAGTGGCTTGTTACAGTGGCCAATCAGGGCCAGCAGGGGCCATATATAAAGGGCTGCTCAACAGAGCAGAGTGGGGTCTTTTCCTGGTCTGCTAGAGAGAAGGATGGCTGTCTAGAAACACCCTGGCTAGAACAGTGCTGGCTAGGGTAGCAGAGCAGAAGGAGCTTGTGGCTGGCTGGGGCCCTGGAGGAAGGGCAGATAAGATACTAGGGGTGCCCCCACTTGCCCTGAGGGAACTGGCTAACACAGACTGCAGTTTGCCTCTGGAGCAAGGGACTAGACTGGTGACTGCAGTGGGCCACCGAGGCAAGTGGCTGGACTATAGATTGCCAGTTCCCCCAAAAGTGGGGGAGACAACAGAGAGGGGGACACCATGGTCTGGGGAGCGACATGGGTCATGGTGGAGACAGCAAAGCGGGAGTAATGGCAAGTGAGACACCACCTGAGGAGGGTGCCCTGTGGAAGGACTTGTGCTAATTCCAGAATGGCCAGCAAGTGGTGCCATGGTGATGAGTCTCGCACTGCTACAGGTGCCCATTGCAAAACTGTCCTTTAATCTGATGGTTAGAGCTTCACTGCTGAGAATTTGCAGTGACACCCCCTCCCCCCAGCTGTGGATCTCTGCAGAAAAAGGGTCTGTCCACTGCTTCCCTCTGCAGGGGTCCAAGGAGCTGCAGTGACAGCGGGATCCTCCCACCATGGGAAGTTTTGGAGCTCTGTTGTCATGAGGGCTGGGCCCTGGCTGCAAAACCCAGAGTGAGGTCCAGAGTGGATTTCCCCCAGGCTGGGACCATTTGCAGCAGGCTGGGAACCACCTCTGGACCCAGGCAGTGATTTCTCATTCAGTACATAGTGGTACTTATACGCAACCTTATTTCTAAGCATATGGATGCACCAGTTGCTCATGAAGAGTCCAAGGGCAGCTTGCTCAAGACAGGTTTGTCTAGGGTGTCCCATTGCACAAAGAACATGCCAGCGCACTTAAAACTCACTATTGCCTTAACCAGACAGCTCATCTTTTTTCCTCAAGCCCCATCCAACCTCTCCAGCCGCACTGCTCAGCTCCTGAGCACAGCACAATGATCTGGCCTGGCCTCAGTGAGCTCCTCCTCCAGGACTCACCCCTCACAAGCTTCAGAGGCAGAGATCCTTTTCTGCCCCTGCTGCTCTGGCCGGATCAACCCCCAATGCTGGTCTCTTCCTTCCACAACAACGCCTCTCTTCCTGAAGGGGTCTGCACGGCCTCGGCAGTCACTAGTGAGGATGCTGCACTGGACAGCCACAAGAGGGTGCTCTAAGACCCTCACTTTTCCTCTTTCCCCAGAACACACAGGTTGCTTCTCCAGCGCACCTGAAAGCTGCTCTCACGGAGCAGGGCGGGTGCGTGGATTGCCCCAGAAGCCAGCCTGCCGAGCTGGCACAAATCAGAGGTGCCCTGTCAGGTCCTGTCTCGTTCCTCTGCTGCAGCAGCAAGCACAGGAGTCATCCCCGCAGTCTACTGTGTGTTTTCAGTCCATATTTAAAAGCCTGTTTCCACAGCCCAGTCCCTTGGGGAGATGATTCACAGCCTTGTAGCTCTTGCCAGCAGAAAGATCTCCCAAGACTCCAACTAAATTCTTCTCTCCCACTTTGGTACCCAGGCCTCACCCTTGCTGGCGTTTACACCCATTCCACACATCCAGACTGCTCTGCTCACACATCACCCTTCAGCTGGATTCTGCCCTCTCCTGCGAGTCCCTGCCGTTAACCGGCGTTACCTTTGGTTCTGCGCTGCCCAGACCAAGTGGCCTTAATCTGCCCCCACAGCGCGTGCTTACTGCGCATGCTCAACTTTGCTCCCTCAGCTCTAGTTAGTTCTGAGCGTGTTCGAGGCTCTAGTAGCACCTGCTGCCTAGATGGTCTCCACCATAGCCTGCAGGTGATGAGAGTCCATGACATCCCTCCCCAGAGAGTGTCTGCACATGTCCCAGGTGGCTGTGGGGGTATCACTGCAGAAGTTTGTATCTCAGGACCTTTGTGTTGCAACATGATGGCCTCATGCCAGATGTTTTGGGCCCTTTCCAGTTCCCAGCATGACAAGGGAGCCTGCCACCAAAGGCAGCATGGATGCTAATCACCCCCAAGAAGAAGGACCAGGGCCTGCTCTTGGGCCAACATGGGGCAGAATTCTGTTAATCTTCCACAGCCACAGCAAAGGAAACAAGAGCATCCAGCTCTTGCCCAAGCAAAGCCCATCTCTAGCTGACGGCTGTGGGGGATGGATGGTTGTTTCATGCCATTCACTGACCTGGGAGCAGAGTCCATTCCGGATGGGTGTGTGGAGCCACTGCCAGTTCTGCCACCACATCCTGTACCTGAGTCTATTTCCAATGGGACATCAGGCCGGCCCAGGATCTTCTCGCTGCAAATCAATGCACTGTCCCGTGGCGCATGCAGCCTGTTGACTTCAAACACTGGGCTCCATCAGGCCCTCTCGACTTGGTGGGCACCTGGAGCAGTGCAGACACACTGCCCCAGGGGGCTCCAGGAGGAATCCTGCCTTGGGAAGGCACAGCCCCTCCTAGCACACGGGGAAGGCACCTGCTGCTCCACCCTTCCAAGGGCCCAAACACGACCGCCTTGACTCTTTGCAGATGCGGCTGCTACTGCTTCTGGCCAGACAGGAGAGGACAGATCCCCTAATCATTCCCTTCGTGGACACATAGCAACAGGGGAGCCAGGCAAGGAGTGGGAGCAGAACAGCCTCCTGCCCAGCAGCAGAGAAGATGGGATGGAGTTGGCGCCAGTGTTTAATACAAGGTTTAAAAAATGATTTAGTGGGGAGATGTGGTGAAAAGTCTGCCCCTGCAGCAAGGATTCCCGCAGCACGGCCTCAGGCTGTGTGTCCGGAGGGGAGGGAAGGGGCAGAGAATTGCCAGGGCAGCATGCTGCAGAGGGACCAGGCCTGCCCTGGACGCTGCAGAGCGTGTGTGTGTGCATGCACTGCAAAGTATGTGTGCATGTGGGGAGTGCCCAGCAGCTAGAGTCTGCAGCAGGGCCTGGCGTCTGTTCCCTCCAGCCCGTTTCCTCAAGCTGGAAGAGGTGCACCCATCGCCTGCCCTGCTCCTTTGATGAGCCAAGCACCGCTGCTGCCCCAAACAATCCCCAGCCTTATAGCCAGGGAGCATCCTGGCGTCCCATCCACACAGGGCGAACCAGAATGTGGCTCGATCTGTGGCCCTTGGCACTGGTGCTTAGATACCACGTCTGCTGCCTTGGCATTGTCACCTAGTGCCTAGTGCTTTTGCTCCAAGCCCTCTTCCCTCCCGCCATGCTGCATGCCAGGACTTCACCCCGACTCCACCACACTTGGCAGCTATTTCCACGCACCACAATCCTGCTTCGGCTCATTTTTGCAATGGCTATTTCCAAAGAAGCAACGTTCTCCCAACAGAGCTATGCAATTCTGCCCCCGCCATCCCCTCCTAGCCATTACTTCTCCAAATAGGCCCCAACTCCCCGGAGTGAGTTAATCTCCAGTCTGATTTTCTTCGATAGCTGAGCATGGTGATTTATATGGCTTCGGCAGGACATTAGCAATTGTGCCAGCTGAAGAGCAGGGGGTTGGAAATCATGAATATTTCATCCTGCTCACCCGCCCCATGCTTCCCCCCCTTCCCCGATCTCATGATTTGCTTCATTAGCTGCTTGGCCCATGCTAGCTGGGTAATAAAACTAATTGCAATTTCTAATCCACTGATGCCGATGCAGTGAAATTGTTCCACGGATGTGCGCCTGTACATGCCGCTAACGAGTTTGTATATCAGCACTTGATGGAAAGTGCGGTTAAATAAGGTGATGTGAGCTAGGCTCCAATCACAGGCGAGACGGCGATTTGGAAGTGGAGGGGAGCCTTGTGGGGGAGTTGGGGTATCTGTGTGTGTGATCTAGGAAGCTGTGTCTGGGCTCCCTACTTCCGTACTAGCTGGGAGGAGGAGCATGAGTGTTCCTAGCTAATGTGTAAACAGTGACCTTGCTTGGGCCAAGAGCGGGGTTTAAACCTGGGACCTTCACATCTAAAAGCATCAGCTTCAACGCCTTGTAGTAAAAGATAAAGGGCTTCTGTGACTGGCTGTCGTGGACTTATCAATGTCTACGGTGGACCAACCACTAGGCCAGTGGTTCTCAAACTTTTGTACTGGTGACCCCTTTCACACAACAAGCCTCTGAGTGCGACCTCCCTTATACATTAAAAACACGCTTTTATATATTTAACACCATTATAAATGCTGGAGGCAAAGTGGTGTTTGGGGTGGAGGCTGACAGATTGCGACCCCCCATGTAATAACCTCACAACCCCCTGAGGGGTCCCGATGCCCAGTCTGAGAACCCCTGCATTAGACAAAGGTTCCTGGTGTATCCAAAGTAGGGAGTCTGGCCAGCTCCCTCACACAGGCTCAGTGGATGTGCAAGCTCCCTGGGGCACATTGGAGGGGAACTCTTGGCAGCTCCCTGGTGGGTACGTACTGCACAAATGTATACATGTGCTTGGCTCCATCCAGCACCATCAGGTCTCTTCATGTTCACAAGCACAAAATTCCCCATAACAGTGAAGCACAAAGTGTATGCACTATGGTTAGCAATGAGGAGCCAGAGAACCCCTGAGCCTTCAATGCAGGACTCCAGCTGGGCGCAGGTGATTTGCACTGCCAGTGTGTAGGATGTAGTGGGCAAGAGTCACGGCTTGCAGGCCCTGCTCTGCTTTGCAGGTTCCTGGTGAGGGAGCAGGAGCATGGGCAAACTCTGGTGTAACGGACAGCTTTAGAACTCAGCAGGCTCTGGCTTTATCCTTGTTATTGTTCAAGCCCAAAGACAACGTGATGGTTAATGAGTTTTGCTCATTTCTGGGGAAAGACCAGGGCTGCTCCCAACAACCAGCCAAAGGGGGGAGATAACACAGAAATGAAAGACCTCATCCTCTGGATGGGAAGGGACCTCAGTGAGACAGTGCTCCCTGCATGAATGCAGCATGGCTCTCATTTTCTGCAAACCAGTGCAGGTAGCAGACCCCAATCTCCTTCTCAGTCACAATGCAGAAAACTCTCCTACCAGGCCCTCAAGCCCCAAGCCCTGCAGTGGGACAGTCTATGCGAATTCATACTCATCCCTTTGCTATTTGACAGCTCCCTGACTCTACCCCGGGGCTAGTTAACTTGGTGCCAACTCCTTCTGGGCCTCTGGTGAATCTAACCACCCCGGGTGCTGCTCTAATCTGCTGATTGAGGTCGGCTGTGCTGCAAGGAGCATTCTTCTAGCTGGTTCAGAGCAATGCCTCTTTGGATCATGTCAACATTAGGAGCCAGCACCAAACCACGCTGTTCCTCCAATGCAGCTTAGCCACTGTGTGGAATGCCAACCTGGCTCCTGGATGAAGATGCCACCCTCACCGCACGTTCCAGGCAGCGGCGTCAAATCCAACCTCAAACACCTCAGGTGATGGGGGCATCACAACTTCCTCTGCAATACGTCCCATCACCCGGGGGGCCTTTGAATTAATGCATTCCTCTCCATTAGCTCACACGGACGTGTCTCTGTCTCTGTCACAGGGGATCACTGTACTGGCTCAGACCGACAAGCCATCTAAGGCTGGTACCTTTACCTGACACTTCGGAGTATAGCACAAGAGACCCACAATGGACAGCGTCAGAATGCTCTGCCCAGTGGGGAGGGTTCGTCCCAGCTGCTGTCAGGAGAAGGTGCTGTGACTGGACCACCCTCTGGGAGTTACAGAGGGGCAAGGGAGTCTTCTGGTAAATGTCAAGAGGGGCTCTGGCTTAACAACGGCCCAGTAGCCTAAGGACTTGGGAGGTGCTATCTGTAGCACCTACCTCCACCACAATGGAACTAGTTATGGGACAGGGAGCTGGCCTTAAAAGCACGGCTCTCCTCCCCTCCCACCTTCCCTTTCTGGGGACACAGAGACGATGCCTGGGGGGTGAAATACAGCTAAGCTCTCCCAAGGAAGCTGCAGGGCCGGCTACTCCTATTAACAGTGTTGGCATGGGAAGCTCATTAGAAAGAAGGAGGGCTGCTCTGCAGTCACGCAGGGACCAAGCACTAACTGGGCTCCAGACAGGCAGCTGCACCGAGAGGTTTAGAAAACACCCAATGCCTATTCCCACCCACGGTATGGCGAGATCGCTGGCAGTGTTTTAGACAGCCCCAGACGCAGGGGTTAGAGGGGGAGGACTTTGCCTCACTGATAGAGACTGAAGGTAGGTGCCTATACCTCCCTCGTGAGAGCCAGCCAGTGATGGTGCTGGGTAGCTAGCAGACCCTGGGGCCCCTGTGCAAAACAACTGGGGCTTCTATGCATGCGTTCCCCAAGCTCCTTTCCCATCTGACACCACGGTTCACCAGGAGACAGTGATGCCCGGGCAGACCATGTGTGAGAGCTTGCCAACTCTAGCCACTCATGACAAGGCCGAGGCCAGTCTGCAACCATGGACGCACCACTGGTCCAGCCACTCCACGGCCCTGCTTCTCACAGAGGCCAGTCTCTAATGCTGCAGAGGGAGGTGGTCCCCTCTCACCCACCAAGCACCTGACTGCACAGTACCACTGGGTGAGGAGGATGGAGAGCCCCGGAGGAGCAAGTGGCAGCAAACGTGGGCTGGGTTCCAGGGCAGCGGGGTGACACATTCCCTTTCCCGGTATGTGAAGCCAGCCGGGTCAGTACCGTGGCAGAGAATGGACCATGGCTGCCTTCGCTGCCTCCTTCCCTTCCCTCTCTTTGCAATTCAGCATCCAGCAATGCTGAGACTGGAGAGACGAGGTCTGCTGCACCGTCCCATCCCACTCTTGGCCTTGGCTACAGTCCTGTCCTATTCCCCTGCCCCCTTGGGAACCGAGTCAGTGTGTCTCAGCTGCAGCAAGTTCTGCAAGATATAGACACATCCATCACATGCCCGGCAGCAGAAGCTCCCAGCAGTTGGCCCTCCTCTTACTTGATCAGGTTGCTCTTTGGCACCAAGCTCACAAACCCAACACAGGCCAGGGCTTTTGTATGACAACGAGAGGGAGACCAGGGGAGAGCAGCCTCGGACCAGGGGCAGTGACACTGCGGCCAGCACACACAATCCCACGGCTTCATCTGAGTCATTAGGCTGGGCTGCTGACATTCTCAGCATGGTCTGGGAGAAACCGGCTGCGCCATTGTGAGTGGAGACTGGGGAGCTATTTACCAACCGTTCTGCAAGTAAGGGAACTGCTCATCCAGCGTCAGAATGAGGCAAACTTTCCATGCAGGAGTGTGGCTTACAGAGGGAGGCAGAGAGATACTAAGGGGCCTCACAAGGACCAACTCTCCCATTACAGAGCTGTGGAGGTGACAGAACCCCATGGCAAAGCAACAGGGTGGTTTTGGTGCAGTGCTGCTAATCGTCCAAGGCTTCGCCTGGGCGCTGTGATGGCCGGAGGTGGATGGAATCTCCCCTTGGTTGGGGAGTCTTTGGGGTCAGACCCATCTCTGCTATAATCCCAGCTCCCTTGAACAGGGGAGGGAGGGGTTCACTCACTGTAGCCCGCACACCCCTCCCCCCAACGGCAGCTTTGCCAGGGGAAGGTGCATGCTCCGTCTTTCACAGGCCACACCATGGAACTGCATTGATGGGACATTCGTGCAGGGGCTTAACATCTCTACATTTATGGCAGCCTTTTGAGTCCCCAGACTTTGGTAGTCACAGGCTGTGTGTTACTTTTCATAAACCATGAGTTGCACAAAGATAGTAATAGAGAGAGGAGAGCTAACGCATGAGCGCGGCCCTCCGTCCCTCCCTCAAGATCTTTACACCGAGGTCAGAAAAGACACACTCTACCTCAGTCAGTTATTGACTTGATAGAGAATTACAGGGTGGAGCGCTCTGACCTATGTTTTGTGGGGGGGGGGGGGTCAGCCTTGGTGATCAGAATTGTCCCTAGAAATTTAGGAGAAAGCAGCACTCACAGCCTTTGTAGATGTCGGTAGGGATCTGCACGGCGGCATATGAATAGTTAACCTTGGTTTTGAAGTTCACGTCTTCGGTAAACTCCAGCTTCAGGGAGTTGGACTTCTCCCTTTCAATCTCTTCTCCCTCTGGATCGTCCTGGGAAGAGAACAGAACACAGCTTGTCAACACACCACCCAACCTGGGACAGGTAGAGCGAGTGGCGGGAAGGCCAAGCATGGGTAGCACTTAGCCCAGGACAGCCCAAGCACAGTGAGATCCCACGGTGGTCCAGCGGCCAGACCCATGCCACGCATCAACGCAATGCGGGGCAGATGAAGGCACCCGTGCATGTCAGAATGCTCAGGTTGGCATGGGACTGCGTAGCTGTAACCCATGGGCTGGCTGGCTCGCCAGCCCTATCACCCACCAGGACTAGAGCATGGTATGGATACCAGCCAGGCAAAGTGATCACATGCACTGGGGAGGTAGACAATCCTAACTCTAATGCAGTGATTAAATTTAACCCCTCACTGCCCACCTCCTAATCACATCTGGAGGCACAGACCCAAAGAGCCTCGGCAAGAGCATTCAAGGCAGGGGGCTTAGAAAGAAACCCTCTGCTCTCCACAGAAAAGGCTGGTTGAAGCCCCAGAGACCCAAGGTTCAGCTCTGAGCAGGGTGTTACCCTACAGGGTTGGCTCCAGGCAGTTTGTGCCAAGAGTGCATCTCTCTTTTGGTGGGTCCCTAGAGACCACAGGGGCTGGTTTTCCAGGTGTGGAGCCCACACAATGGCTAGTGCTGTAGCCACTCAGCTCTGCTGACACAATCAGACCCACAGCATCTTTCTGCTCTGCGTGGATGTTACAGCTCCCGTGGCACTTTGTGGAAGAGGAGGGGTTTCCCCTACTGTCTTGGAGGATATTTCCCTTCCCCTCCCCCCAGTCAGGGCTGGCTCCAGACACCAGCTTAGCAAGTAGGTGCTTGGGGTGGCCACTCTGGAGAGGGGCAGCACGTCCAGGTGTTCGGCGACAATTCAGCAGAGGGACCCTCACTCCCACTAGGAGCAAAGGACCTCCCGCTGAATTGCCGCAGATCGCAATCACGGCTTTTTTTTTTTTGGCTGCTTGGGGCGGCAAAACCCCTGGAGCCAGCCCTGCGCCCAGCCATTGCGCTCTGCAACGTTTGTTTCCCTCTCACCCCAGAAGTGGCTGCATTTCAGTCAGGCTGCATGCACCGAGTTTGTAAAGAGCCTTGGGCTCCTCTGAGATGGAAGGCGCTATCAACATCACAACACTTCATGTTACTATGGTTGCTGGCGTCTGAGGAACGCCAGGAACGAGTTTCCCAGACACAGTCAACCAGCATAATTTTCTGCAGTAACTCAGCCCTCATCCCATTTCTTACCGTGCCCCCTGCTGGGAGAACCTTATTCCCCACAGTGCCTCCTACTGGGAATGGAGTGGCTGGCAGTTCCTCTCCCATTCCTACAGTGCCTCCTACTGGGAGAGGTCAAGGCTGGCATAGCAGGGCACTCCCCCTATAGCCTGTGCTATTCCCAAATACCCTGCTGGGAGAGGCTGGGACTGGAGTAACTATAAACTCCCTAAAGCCAATTCCCCTCCATCTCTGCAGCAGCGATGGAGCAGCTATCAGATCCCTCCAGCCTCTCCTGTTACCCAGAGGCAAGCTTGGAGCTTTGTGTATCAACTCGTGTAGGTGGAGATGACGAGGGAAGCTGGCTGTGTGCGAGGACAAGTCGGTTCCTGGCTCGCTCCTTGGCTCCGTGTCACCTTGCCTCTCTGTTTTCAGTGGCACCGCAGGTATTAAATCAGACAAAAAATAAAAAATAAAAACCACCCTGAAAATCAATTAGCAGAAAAAGGCGACTATCAAAGAACAAATTAAAACAGAGTGTGGCTTAGCGCTCTGTCAATAAGCAATACAAACAATATTTAATTATGGTGGAGAGACGGCAAATTCCCCACTGCTGGAGCTGAAACACACTAGCTCTCTTTCACACTCCACTTCCCTCTCTCTCGCCGAAGCAGACTGCCGTATCCTTGGCAAGGAAACTGAACGAAGGGACCTGTTGCCGTTTAGAAGGAGATTTAACCTGGTGAAGAGGCAAAAAATCTCTTGAAAAAGAAGCATGGGGCTGGACTCTGATGACTTGCTGGCCCCATGCAGGCCAGTGCGGGGGTCTCCAGAAAGCTACGTGCATGCAGGGGCAGGGGCAGATCACAGCTGAGATGCAGGCCTGAGAGCTGAGCAACACTCTGTGGCATTTACGGATGCAGATCTCACCACAATGGCCAGCAAGGGGCACGGAGGCTGCTCCAGGTGCAGCCAGCACAAAACAGGGAGTGAAGGAAACTCCAGTAACATGCCACTCCAGAGCCAAGCTCATCTGCCACAGCCTAGCAGGCCCATCTAGCCTAGGGCCATACCCACAGGAGCTTGGAGAAGGACATTGGCAGTGGCAGGTGCTGCCACTGGGGACAGGAGGAACCTCTCCTCTCTGCAGGACACTTCTCTCTGTGGAGCCAGCATCACCCCCCAGAGGGAGACTGGCAACACATCCCCTTCCAGCAGGCCCCCTAAAACTCCCTCCAGCTGAGGGATGGGGACACCAGTGAATGGTCCTTTCTCCCTCCGGCTAGTCACTGCAGTGATGGGCACATGACAAATACAGCAGATTGGAGAAACAGAGACATACACATGCTCAGTGGAGCAGCCCGGGCTACTTGGATCAGGGCTGCTCTCCTGGCTGTTCCAGCCGCTGAGAGCCCAGGGGAAGGGGGTGTGTGGCCTGAAAGGCCCCCAGGACTCTGTGGGGCAGGGCCTCTCAGCTTTCCCCTAGCACAGACCTCCTCCGGAAGCAAGAGATTATCTGGCTGGTCACCTCCCTCCCTTTGTGATCGCTGAGACAGCTCCTGCCTTCCACCTGGCATCTACAGCCACGGCTTACATGGAAAAGCAGTGCTAGCACACTACTGCATGGGACCATCATGCAAGGGAGCAGCTTGGGCTGGGGTATTTGGTGGGGGAGAGATTAGCCCGGAATCAGTTTCCTGGGGTCTAGTGTCTTAGAGACCTTAGCAGGAGGGCCCAGCTCTCTCTGGGCCTGGTATATCACTACAGAGCATCTGAGGGATTCTGTGGGGCAGACAGGTCAGGAATGCTATGGCCCAGGGCTTTCGCTACCTCTGGTTCTCAAATGCTGCACTTCCTCTCTGCATCCCCCTCCCCACATCTTTAAGGCATGAGTGAGCAGGAATCATAGAATATCAGGGTTGGAAGGGACCTCAGGAGATCATCTAGTCCAACCCCCTGCTCAAAGCAGGACCAACCCCAACTAAATCATCCCAGCCAGGGCTTTGTCAGGCCTGACCTTAAATACCTCTAAGGAAGGAGATTCCACCATCTCCCTAGGTAACCCATTCCTGTGCTTTGTCACCCTCCTAGTGAAATAGTGTTTCCTATTATCCAACCTAGACCTCCCCCACTGCAACTTGAGACCATTGCTCCTTGTTCTGCCATCTGCCACCACTGAGAACAGCCGAGCTCCATCCTCTTTGGAACCCCCCCCTTCAGGTAGTTGAAGGCTGCTATCAAATCCCCCCTCACTCTTCTCTTCTGCAGACTAAATAAGCCCAGTTCCCTCAGCCTCTCCTCATAAGTCATGTGCCCCAGCCCCCTAATCATTTTTGTTGCCCTCCGCTGGACTCTCCAATTTGTCCACATCCTTCTGTAGTGGGGGGCCCCAAAACTGGATGCAATACTCCAGATGTGGCCTCACCAGTGCCAAATAGAGGGGAATAATCACTTCCCTCGATCTGCTGGCTGCTGGCAATGTCCCTACTTATATAGCCCAAAATGCTGTTAGCCTTCTTGGCAACAAGGGCACACAGTTGACTCATAGCCAGCTTCTCGTCCACTGTAACCCCTAGGTCCTTTTCTGCAGAACTGCTGCCTAGCCATTCGGTCCCTAGTCTGTAGCAGTGCATGGGATTCTTCCGTCCTAAGTGCAGGGCTCTGCACTTGTCCTTGTTAACCTCTTCAGGTTTCTTTTGGCCTAATCCTCTAATTTGTCTAGGTCCCTCTGTATCCTGTCTCTACCCTCCAGCGTATCTACCACTCCCAGTTTAGTGTCATCTGCAAACTTGCTGAGGGTGCAGTCCATGCCAGACCGTTAATGAAGATATTGAACAAAACTGGCCCAAGGACTGACCCTTAGGGCACTCCACTTGATATCAGCTGCCAACTAGACATGGAGCCATTGATCACTACCCGTTGAGCCCGACGATCTAGCCAGCTTTCTGTCCACCTTATAATCCGTTCATCCAATCCAAACTTTTTTAACTTGCTGGCAAGGATACTGTGGGAGACCGTATCAAAAGCTTTGCTAAAGTCAAGATATATCATGTCCACCACTTTCCCCATATCCACAGAGCCAGTTATCTCATCATAGAAGGCAATCAGGTTGGTCAGACACGACTTGCCCTTGGTGAATCCATGTTGACTGTTCCTGATCACCTACCTCTCTTCCAAGTGCTTCAAAATGGTTTCCTTGAGGACCTGCTTCATGATTTTTCCAGGGACTGAGGTGAGGAGCTGGTGTGTAGAAGGGGCTGGGCCCACCTCTTCATCAGATTCTGCCCTCCCCTCCAGTGAAACCAACACAGCCACATTTAAATACCAGCTTAAGGAAAGAGAACCAAGATAGGCTCCTGAGCTATCTGGAGAGGAGTGAATTCTCCTCGAAAAGCAGCTTGATGCCTGTCCCATTGTGCCTGTTTCCAGACTGAAGTACGGATCTTTGAGCCTGTATGAGACAGGCTGATTGCGGTAGCAGAGATGATCCCAGGGAAAACGATAAGAGATGTGACTGGAAGAGAGAACAGCCCCAGATGCTACTAGCTGCTACAGCAGGGCTGCCAGTTTGATTCCCTGCATGGCTTGGAAAGCTCCTCCTCTGTCCCAGTCTGCCGCACACACAGCTGCCAGTCCCAGCCCTTTCTGGCTGAAGCTCAGCCCTGGTGCCTTGGTTTTCTTCTCCTTCAGCCCCATGGAGACAGGCAGTCTATATAGCGCCTTCCTCCAGAGAGCTCCTGCTGATTGGCTGTGAGAGAGGAGAGCCCTGCTCACTCTGATCCTGGGCCCTTAAAGGAACAGTGTCCTGTGGTTCTCCCCATCCAACTCCTAACTCCCCAGGACCGCTTCCCCTCTTCTGCTACGAGGCCATTTCCTGGGCCTCTGTTCACTCCAATCCCCTGGAATGGGATCTTCTGGCCCCCTCTACTCTTAAAGGACCAATATGCCCGGTTAGAGACAAGTACTTCCTCCAGCTTCCAATCCAGCCTGGCACATGAGCAGCCCCTTCCTTGCCTTCCAGAACGACTGCCCTTCCAGAGTCCAGTCTGACGCCAATTCCACCGGGCTCAGTCCTGTCAGCAGGCAGCCGGCTCCAAGTGCCACCATCTGGCACTGTGACAGTCATCAGACAAAGCTGGCAGCCGCACCAGGTAGAAGCAGTCCCCTGCCTTCCCTAACCTCGCTGGCTGGGATTCCTGGCAGGCCCCTTAGACCAGTACCTCCAGGAAATGAGGCTCCTTCTCTAGAGAATGGAGAGAGACTGCTGTCTTCTGGCAGCAGGGCCCTAGGCTCCCTGTGCTCATCGAGGTCCCAAAGCTGGCCAGTGCACCTGGGGTCTTCCTCCTCATCAGACAGGGGCTGGCCATCTGCTGTGTCAGGCACAAGGTCAGCACACTGCTCTTGCTCCTAGGGCTGTCTGTGCCTTCTCCCCCAAACAAACAAACAATCATCCCCCACTGGGGATCAGCTCAGGTCCGAACTGTGCCCTGTTCCCTGGCTGGGCAGGATCTAACCCAGATGCTCTGCATTAAGAGCAGGGAAGAGACTTTCACTCTTGCATACGCCAGCAGGGTACGACATTGATTTCCCCTTGCAGTGGGCACACATGCAAAACACAGTGATTCCTACAGAGGACAGTTTGCTTTCTTACCAGATCAGCTGTGGGTCACCAGTGTCATTAGATGTTGATAGATGTTTGGCTGTGTGTGTGTGTGTGTGTTATCTCTGTGTGCCACCCCAGCCCTGCGCAGACAGCTGGCACGGCAGACCTCGAGCGAACGACCCAATGACTACAAGATCCGTTAAGGGATGAAGGCACCCAGCCAGGTTTATTGTCGACAAAGCATGTACTAGTATCCCACATGCTCTACCGGACCACTAATCGTTTTATGCCTGTAACAATGGACCAGCTCAGTGAATGGCAGGACTTTCCTCCCTAAGGCCAGACAAAGATACTCCCTCTGAGATACGTCTTTATACCCCAATACAAACAAGTTAGTACTGCTCCTTTGATATAGTTAGTTACTACTCCCTGAAGTTGCTAGTTATCACCCATCACCTTGTACATGTTGGTTCAATCAAAACATCTCTATTACATCCTGATCATATCTTTTAGCAGGGGTCGGTGTGTTCCTGTTATCCTTGGGGAATGTTTTTGTACCATCCTTGATATTGGGATGTTCTGGTACCACTTGATATCAGGTTGTGTTTCCGTGAACACTCTGTGACTAGCACTTCTCAGGAATGTGTATTTTTCCAATACCAGTCCTGTTCTTGCCAAATTCTGTGAGCAGCTCCTGCCTCATACCAGGCCTTTCATACAAGCGCTTATGTCTCAGGCTCTCTTCCCACTACAGCCCCCACTTCTGATTCCCTCCTGCATTACAACCAGTGCAGAAGGCTATTCCAGCTGAAAAGCGCTTTGATCTCACATTTTTTTTTCACCGTGCCTGCTGATTGGTTGCTCTGGGCATTTCACAGAGCTTAGGACAGGGAATAGGTTGGTCAATTTCATGAGTGTCACTAGTCAGTTTCCACGCCCTGCTCCTATCTGGCGGTGCAATGGCAGGGGACGCTTATATCTCAAAAAAATAAAAAGCCGTTTAAACTGAATTTTGGTGTTTGCAAGACCTCAGGTTTGGGCCTATAATACTTGAGTGTGTCCCTGTAAGCTTGAACTTTGCACCCATACAGCACCTGCTGCTCCCTGAGGAACCACTCCTCCCTTCAGCACCTATGGCTCTAATTACCCCAGCCAGTGCCTGAGGTCATGTCTGCATGAGGAGAGCTTTTGCCAGCATAATTCAGGCAAGTGCTGCCCCTAGCAAAATAAGCTAGTCTGGTAAAAGCGCAGCATTGCTAATACAGCTGCATCTGCACTTAAGGTTCCTGCTGACAAGGCTCTGTCAGTCAGGGTGACACCTCGTCATGCTCCTGACTGACATGTCTGCAGTGTAGCCCTGGCCTGAGTTATCCAGCTTGGAGCTTCTCTGTCTGAAAAAAACAACCAAAAGAGCCATGCAAGTGTGTAGCGAGGCGGTGTGGCTCCCCTCCTCCTCAGGGAGGGCTGAGCCCTGTCAATCATCCCCCAGGGCGGAACCGCTGGGCGGAAGTCCCGCCCCTCAGAGGGTCAGGCGACGACCCGGAAGGATAAAAGCCGGGCCTCAGCTTTCAGTCAGGCCCCAGCCGCCGCCGGGAGCAGACATGCCTGCCGGCTCTCATCACTGGGAGGCTGCTGAGGCCCGAGGCCAGTATCAGGAGCTGCCAGAGCTACCCCGCGCCCACTACGATGAGGAGCTGCCAGAGCTACCCCGCCGCCGCTACGACGAGGAGCTGCCAGAGCTACCCCGTCCCTGCTTCGGCCCCGAGAAACCGTCGGACCAGACCTGGGCCACCCTCCTGGAGGTATTCCCGGACCTACAACCCAGCCCTGAGTGGGAGGAACCCATGGTGCTGGGCGACCCTGCGGACCAGGCAGGAAACGAGGGGGAAATTGGAAGTAGCCCGGGGGCAGCTGACTACAGTCAGGCTGCAGAAGGCCCCGAGCCTATGGCCATGTGCTTCGGTCAGGATCCCCACTGATCGCTCTGTCAGTGTGTTTCGGTCAGGATCCCCCTGACCACTCTGTCAGTGTGTTTCGGTCCGGATCCCCACTGACTGCCACTAGCGGCAACAGCCGCTACTATGGCCCCGGGCTGGAACGCAGAGGAGTGGGTGGACCTGCGTTCCCCCTGCCACCCATAACTGGGTGGCAGAATCCCCTTCCCCCTGACCCAAGGAGACTATTGTGGTTGCCACTGCTCTGCCCTGCTCCACAAAGGCTAGAGCTGCTTGTACTGTGTTTGGTGCCCCGCCCGACCCAAGGCTATAGACTTTACCACTGCTCTGCCCTGCTCCACAAGGGCTAGAGCTGTTTGTACTGTGCTTGGTGCCCCGCCCGACCCAAGGGCTGGGCCCCCTCTAACTTTGTCACTGCTCTGCCCTGCCCAAAGGGGCCAGAGCCCATAGAGACTGTAACTGTATTTGTTGGTGCCCGCCTGCATCAAAGGCTGGGCCCCGTTGACTTTACTTGTGCCCAGTCCTCTCCATAGGGACCGAACGTCCCCGGACGGTGGGCCACGGGTCCAAGGGACCGGACCCTCGGAGGACAGAACAAGGCCAGTGTGGCTCCCCTCCTCCACAGGGAGGGTTGAGCCCCGGCAACCCTCATCACAAAGTGCCAGAAGAACTCAGTCTTCTCCCTGCCAGCACGACCATGATGCCCTGGGATTTGCAAGACCAAAGCTCTCATTCCATCCAGAGAGAGAGCCAGCCGTGCTGACCTTTGACGCTGAGTTCCTGGCATGGCCTATTGACACCGCTGGATGCATCAGACAAATAGATTGCTGACTGAGATGAAGTCACACCAGAATGAATCTGGCCCACAGATGTATTAAAGAGAAGCTCCCAGTGGACCCCTAACCTTGCAGAGAGCAGGCTCGAACCATGTTCCTTGTGTGCACCTTGCTCAGTGGCCAAGGGAAGCAGAGAGAAGGGCATGGTAGGGGAGTGAGGCAGGCTGTAGCCATGGTGGCACAGCACCGAGCAGTTCGGTAGCAGACCATTGTGAAGCTTTCCGGCTGCCCCTTCATGGACCGGAGCAGGCAGCACTGCTTTCCCCACCACTCTTGCTGTGCACACCATTTGCTGCTTGGCGATCTGCAGTGCGACATGGAGAACGGCTTCCAGGGCAATTTGGCTGGTGTTTGAAGCCTCTCTCCCCATCATTCCTCCTCTGCTCCAACATGCCTCTTGAAAAACTGGAGTGCCTGCTTTGCAAATGCCAAGTAGTTGAGAGTTAGCCTTCCGCCAGGCCTGGCTGGCGCCGCAGACCCATCTGACAGCACGGAAAAGCACAAGGACACCTCTGGCTGGGGCTCAAGGCTGACAATTATCATGAGCCCAGGGGATAAGATGCTCATCTGATTTCCAAAGGCTTTGTCCTTGCTCCTAACCATGACACTCTGGCATCGAGAAAGGCTGCCAGGACGGGAGTTATAAACAGAACTGCAGATAACGCAGGCTCGGCTGCTGCTCCCCTCCATGCACAGATCTCACCTGAAGGCTCCCTTTGATTGCAGTTGCAATCACTCATGCACTTGAGACACTTGAAGCAGGCCTGATATCAGGTTCTCCGCTGCTCATCCCAGACAAGCCCTGAAAGGGGGACCAGAAAGCTAGTGCAGTGCTGTCTCCAGAAAGGAAGCAGCATCCTGCATTACAAAGCCAGTGTCCTGGGCCAACAGACTCGGCACTGCATGGCCATCTTGATCACTTAATCCCACGGCCAATGAAGCACTGTGTTTGGGGCATGGCTACAAAGAATTCAGCAAGGAAGGAGATTAAAAAGCTCCTTTTCTGAGCAGCTGAAACAAAGGAAGACAGCCCAGAGGTGGGGCTAAGAACCAGATCCAGGATATGGCGGGAGCACTCTGCCTTTGTAAAGGAACAGACGTGTGAACAGAAGCCAGAGATTGCTAGGAAAATACAAGTGGAAGCTACTCCCAGCCCAACTCAAGAAGGACATGTTAATTCCCCAGCCCTCTGTTACAACCAGCCAATCAAGGCTCTTCCCTGGCTGCCTCAAAATCACACCATATGTCCAATGAAGAGAAAATTAATAAGCTAATGAAGCTGATGGCCCATTTCAGTTCATTTGAAGGGGAAGCACACCTATCAGGAGCTGCAGAAGCGGGCCAGGGCTGTGACTAACAAACAGCGATCGTGAGGCAGAGGACGGGATAGGAGCACAGCGGCAGAAATGCAGAAATCACTCCCACCCCATGGCAATATCTGGACACAGCTTAGGGTGCGCTGAGGGAACAGTGCACGCAGGATTAGCTGGGTGGGCTGCAGGCCAAGCCTCAGATACACTGGCAAAGCAGTGGGGGGCAGGTGCCGGCAGGACTGGAAGTCAGGATTGAGGGGCCCTGGTAGAGCTGGGTGGCCAGGGGGAGCCAAAGGTCTTCAAATTACAATTTTGAGGATTTCAATAACTCAGTCATGGTTAGGGGTTGTTATAAATGTGTATGGGTAGGGTTTTGTGCAGGAGGTCAGACTAGATGATCATATTGGTCCCTTCTGACCTATGAGTCTATGAGTCTATGAGACTAGCAGGAGCTGCGGGTCAGGACAGGGGTGCTGGTAGAGATGAAATTCGCCCAGTGCTGGCCTCTGCCGTCTTGGCTCTAGCTAGTAACATGAGTCTCTGACTTTCACATACGCTGCACATCAACCCTGACCCCTCAAAGGAAACCTAAATCCAGCCCTAGTAACAGGTTGGCACTCACGAGCAGCTCAAAGATGGCACCTGCCTCGCTCCCAGGCTGGATCATCCCCTGGTGATGAAGGTTCATTAAGCATGCAGCTTATTTATAGCTGCACATGCTCCATTTGACAGGAGTATGCAGCCCGCACTGGAGGCAGAGAGCACAGTTCAGCTCTAAAGCCAGTCCCTGCTCTCCCCACAGCATCATGCTAATTATGGCATCTCACCAGCACAAGCAAGAGAACAAACCACCCACGCTCCAGCCAGCCTCAGCTGATGGACCCTCACAACATAACTGGGGTGGGGTGGAAAGAGAAAAGGCAGCAATTAATCCCTGCAGGTGTTTGAAAGGATGTGAGGGAGCCTAGGGGAACATAGGTGACCAGACAGCAAATGTGAAAAATCAAGACGGGGGTGGAGGGTAATAAGAAAAAGACCCAAAAATTAGGACTGTCCCAATAAAATCGGGATATCTGGTCACCCTAGAGGGACGACAGCTCTCCTGTGCGTTGGTTCCCCTTCTTACACTACTCACTGAGGCACAAACACCCAGTTCCTCCCCTCCCCGCCCCCAGGGGACATGTTGTGACACATTAAGGACAAGCAGAGGGCAATCACCATGCCCCATCTGCTGGAAAATATCTTCTCCTTGCTAATGCAGGCAGGTTGACAGCGGCAGAATGGTCCCATCGCTCTCTGCACAGCATCGGCTCGTAAGCACCAACGGCCGTCCTCACCATCCTGGGTGAGTCCTCTGCTCCCCATGGCAGTGACCCTGGATGAACCCTGATGCTGACTCTCCTCCCGAGAAGGAGTAGGACTCTGGAGGCTGCCGAGACACCTCCAGACCAGCAAGGAGATGCTGCCTGCCAGCTAGAGATGCCTCCTCCTCTCTGGTGTTGACTCCTTAGGAGCCCTTTTGGGTCCCCCTGGCTCTCAGCCGGCTAAAGGGTCAGCACTAAGGCAGTGTGATCAGCCATCGCAAAGAGAACACGCCCCCCAGACTCGACTTCAGGTCAGTTAGCTTGGAGGGAGGGTCTGGTCCCTTCACATCAGAGGGGAGCAAAAGGCAGTGTCCTGGGAATTTGCAGGCTGGTCCCTCACAAATGTTACTGGCATTGCAGAAAGGGAATAGGCCTGAAGCGAGTTCGCCCCACAGAGGGTCGCCTTCCTGTGACTCTGATACCACTTTCTGGGCTCCTTTCCTTGTCCTTTCGGAAGAATGCCTGGGGATACGTTCAAGAGCCTACAGGGCTGGGAGGGTAGAGGTGCAAGATGCTAATCTGCCCTCTCCGAGAGGTTAAACCCACTTCCTGCCATTACCAGCTCTCACAATGAACCAGCAGATCTCCTGCTCTTGCTGGCTCTACAAATAGCAGGTGCCTGCTGGAAAGATGGGGCACAAATGAATGAAAGAGACTGGAGAAAGCCAGGGGGCCTGACCTATCGACAGAGAGAAGCAGCTATGTTCCCAAGCAGTTATGGTCCTTCGGTAGGACTAGCCAGTAGGCTGTTCCTGGGTGTTCCTCCACGCCTACGAGAATGGTGCCTTTTTTCATGATCCATTGTGGCAAAGTACCTGCCTCTCCTTTTGTTAGCTCAGTCCTTCTTAGCCTCGGAGACACAGGCTTGGGCAAAGTAAAAGAAAAAAAACCTTCCCAATCTCGCAGGGTCTGGCTGATCCCTTCTCAGCCAGCCCCTTGCTCTAGTTTCCTCTCCTTCTGGGGAGAATGCAATCTGCCTTGCAGGAAAGAGTCTCAGAGTTCAGCTGCCCCTCCTTGCTGGCAGCTACTCTGCTTCTCTCTTCCTCCCCCACACCTTGCTTCCCTGCCAGGGAGGATTTAAAAAGGTCTCCAGCAATTGGGGCCAGCTGAACCTAATTAGTTCCCTGATAACCCCTGTCCCAGCTGAACCTTATTCCTCCAGGGCTAATCTTCCGGGACCAATTACTACCCCTCTCTGGATAAGCTAATTGTCCTGAGTTTGCCACATATCCGCCCCCCCCCCCCCCCCGCTAAACACTACGGGGTTGGGCTACTTGGCGAGATAAGCAGTGCACCTCGGACAAGGCATTGCATTGCCTATTTGGGTTCCGGACGTGCGAACCGGAAGTGGAGAGGGTTGAAGGCGATAGGAAACCATTCGTTACCGGCATGTTGTCCTGTTTGTGATCATATGCAACGGGGGCATGGTCCGTGACCAGGGTAAATCTCCGTCCGTAGATAATAGCGGAAGCTTTCTACGGCCCAATTTACTGCCAGGCATTCTCTTCTTCCACAGATGGCGTATTTGTCGCTAGGCAGGAGGTTCTACTGAGGAGAGGACCGCGGGTGTTCGTCATCTCCGACACTTTTGGGAATGCACCCCACGCCCTACTTCCGAGGGCCTCGTCCTGTAGGATAAACTCTCCTGCTCAGTCTGGGCTACTTATGGGTCGTGCAGAGGCCGTTCGAGATCTGCAAAAGCGCTTCGGCCACAGCAGAGATCTTTACTATGTCTGCGGCCCGAGCCTGGTCAGGTCCGTTAATGGCATTGCCCTTTTGTGAGCAATGGCGGAATGAAACCGCCTTTATAATACCACGATCAGGAATGCTCGGACCTTGTTTTTCCGGAGTGGCGGGGGCACTCTTGTATGGTGTCTAGTTTGTTAGTTGAGGTCCGCCCACTCCTCCACTATATATCCCTAAGGTATTTGGCCTCAGTCTACCACTCCGACTCGAACACTTGGAGATTGCGGTCTAGTCTTGGCCCTTCTCGGGTATCTCGGATGCTCTACCTTTCCGAGGTGCGTGAACTCATGGCAGTCCTGGTGTCCATCATGACTGAGATCACATCATTTCAAGATAGGCACAGGTCCTCGCTTTGATGGCAGTGGATCAGTGCCTTATGATACCTCATTACGAGGTCCTTGCCCATTTCGAGTGTTCTCGCTCCTGGACTAAGGCTCGCCGGCGGATGTTACAAAATGTATGTTGGTGTAGCGGCCGATTCGGTTTGCCGGCGGTTCAATTCCCTAATCTGGATGAACTGGCTGGTGCGATAGGCATGCTCATATGCCGTCCAATATAAAGAGGGTGAGGTCAGGTGGTACTCTTCTGTCTACATGCACTGCCCTGGGCTGTTGGTAAACAGCACCGAGTCACATTGAGTCTGAGGTCCAAGGCATAAGAGTTTCGCAGGCGCTCCTTGGACTGCAACGTTGTCCAGAGACGCGTATCCCAACAACAGGTTGGAGTTCTGGAAAAGGGCTCATCGACTCCGATGATAAGGTTCCTTGGTTGACGTAGCCAGGTACCTGCCTTACAGCTTGCTATGGTTACGATGTCGTTGCGTATGTGGTGTCACCACTACCAGGCTCAGGATGAGGCCCTTTTCGCACAACTCTGGTGTGACCTTACGATTTCACCTTTTCCCAGCCTGGACAGTTTGGAAAAGTCTCCTGTGCCGACGGTCGGGGGTGGGGGCGGCTTCCCTTTATAGGTGGTGGTCCACACTGGCAAGGCCTGGCTTCCTTGGGGGTGCCTTGGTCCCATTCTCAGGGAGGGCAGCGGCCTGCATATACGTGCCTGGAGATTGGGTGTCTGATGCATCGGACCCTTGGATGAGGAGCCCATGTGGGGGAGAGAAAAATTTTTTAGCCACCAGAAGTCAGTCTCTGTTTGCTGAGCTGAAGACTCCAAAGAGACCTGATGCCTTTCAGATATGAACTCAAGGAACTCAGTTGTAGCGAGCATGGAAACAATGTCCGAGCTCTTGTGCCTTCGCTCTCTGAAGTGGCCAAACTCGGGTTGCTCACAGACACATTCTGTGTACCTCTCCGATGTATACTGAGGTTGACAGACGAAGGCAGCCCATCCTGCTCTTTCTGCACAAGCCCTGCAATGTCTCGTGGAACTTCTGTTGATAGCCACAACATCCATTTAAAAGCCTTTCACCTGCGGGCGCCGGAACGTGAAGGGCGTCTGAATCCTTGAGAGGATTTTATTCTGTCGGCAAGAGTGGTCCCTGCAAAGATAGTGACCCTCGCCAGGTTTATAATGCAGGGACAGGCTGTGCGTGAATCTTTATGCATGGCTCGACCATAATGCGTCGAATGGCACCTGAACAATCCACTGGTGCCGTCTGGCCCCTAGGTTCTAGTCCGGAGACAGTGGGACCTGGGGGGCGGAGGTGCCTGTCCTTGGAGCAAAGTGCCGTTGAATTGTTGTCCCTGTAGATCTCTCTCCCAGGGCCAGCATCTTCCTGACCTCTTTCCGAATTTCTTCTCTCTTGGCCTCCGGGATCCGGTATGGCTTGACGTGCACCTTCACTCCGGGCTCTGTGAAGATGTGATGGTGAACCTCCGTAGTCCTGCCTGGCTTCTCCGAGAATACATCTTGGTTGCGTTTGACCAGGCTGATCGCCTCGGATCGTTGTTCCGGGGTCAGCTCCGGGGATATTCCCACCAGGTTGGGCTGATCGCCTTTAGGGGGTGGCGCCCCCAGCGCAGCTACCAGGGTTTCTCTATCCTGCCAGGGTTTCAGCAGATTTATATGGTAGATCTGCTCCAGCTTCCGGCGACCCGGCTGCCGGACCTTATAGTCAACTTTTCCTACCGCTTCGATTACCTCATAGGGTCCCTGCCATCTGGCCAGGAGCTTGCTCTCCGCCGTAGGTATGAGCACCATCACCCGGTCCCCCACCTGGAACTTCCGGGACTTTGCTTGACGATTGTAGTACGTCCGTTGAGCCCCTTGGGCCTTCTCCATGTGTTCGCGCACAAGGGGGGTGACTCTGGCGATTCGGTCTCTCATTTGTAGCACATGTTCCACAATGTTTCTCCCCGGGTTCGGCTGCTCTTCCCAGTCTTCCTTAGCCAGGTCCAGGATGCCCCTGGGGTGTCAACCATATAACAGCTTGAAGGGGGAGAATCCAGTGGAAGCCTGAGGAACTTCCCAGACGGCAAACAGCACATAAGGTAGCAGGGCATCCCAGTCTTTTCCATCGCAGCTGATCACCTTCCGTAACATGTTCTTCAATGTCCTATTAAAGCGTTCAACAAGGCCATCAGTCTAGGGGTGGTAGACCGACGTTCTGAGGGTCCGTATGTGGAGCATGTTACACAAGTCCTTCATCAGCTTAGAAACAAAGGGGGTTCCTTGGTCCGTCAGGATCTCCTTAGGTATCCCTACTCTGGAGAATATCTGGACTAATTCTTTGGCTATGGACTTGGACATGGTATTCCGTAGGGGAATGGCCTTGGGGTATCGGGTGGCATAATCTAGTACTACCAGGATGTACTGATGATCCCGGGCTGAATTTTCCAATGCCCCCACTATGTCCATAGCTATTCGCTCGAATGGAACCTCAATAACTGGTAGAGGTACCAGAGGGGCCCATGTAATTGGCACTCCGGACAGGAGGAACAATATCGCCGGACGGCTGCATAAATACCGGGCCAAAAAAACCTCTGTAGAATCCGATCGAGGGTCTTATCCATCCCTAGATGGGCCCCAAACAGATGACTGTGGGCTTGATCCATTACCGCTCTTTGATGCTTCCGGGGGACCAAAAGTTGTTCGATGACTTGCTCTTGGACGCGGACTACTCTATACAGCAGATCTTTTTTAATCTTTTTTTAATATGGTCCCGGGCCCTTAGCTCTCCCTTCCACTGGGACCCCATTCACCTCGACTACTTCCTTAAAAATCTTGTGGTATATGGGATCATTGGCCTGATCCTGACCAAAATTCCCACGTGCGGTCCCTATTTGTCCCATTTCGGGGGGGTCCACCTCCATCTCCCCCTCAGGGACAGCCCCGGGGAGACCCGTCCAACAATTGGGTTGGAGTTGGCTGATCTAGTCCCGCTGTCAGCCGAGTCCCTTCTTTCCCCTGCCAGTGTAGGTGTCAGGTACGGGTCAGGATCCTCGTCCCCCTCCTTTGCGGAAGACCAAATCCTGCTGAGACTCGGAAGCGGGGTTCTGTAGTGGGGTCCCCTTATCTGGGCCACCCTTTGTTTTACACCATTTCTTTCCCAGATTATTCCTGCGATCCCCAGGGAGTTCCTCCCTTCCTTCTCCCTCGTTTCCCGCGGGGAGTAGGCCAATCAAACCCCGGGAGTTCGTCGATAAGGACAGGGTAAGGGAGTTTCGGAATGACTCCACTGGTCACCTCGGTGGGGTTCCGAGAACTTCTCAATGGTGAATGGGGGACGTCTCGGGTGTGTAGTAGATGATATCACCCATTGTACACGGAATATTCCCGCAGGGCATTTGCCTGGTGATAGTTGGGTGCGTCCTGTGACAGCTTCCCTGAGACCAGTGTAACTGCACTGCCGAGTCTATTAATGCTGTTGTGTGTCTCTTTATCCGTTTCAGCTTTAACGGCCTCCCCCTATGTAATCTATGATGGGACCCATCGCAACCATCGAAGCTCGACTTATTACGTCTCGCCTATTGTGTTCCCTGTTTTCCAGTCAACTGCATAGGCTCTCCAGATTAGGGCATTGGCAGTAATATGGCTTGTAATGTGTCTCACACAGGCATAACATCGGTGTTACCCCACCCTGGGCAGCCCCCTATTTTTTGGGCTGTGGGATGTATCCCTCATGAGCCTTTTCCCCAGTCCTCAGATCTCTCTGGGTGCCGGTGGTCTCTTCCGCTCCTTGCCTCCCTTCAGTTTTCCGCCGGAGCTAGGCAAACCGGGGCTCTCTGGTTCGTAGAGGTGGCCTCCGATACTGGGCCTTCCTTCCCGTTGGTACTTGAGAGAACGTTCTCGGGCTGCTAGTGCCTTCTCCTACAAGAAAGCAAGCAGATCTCATCAGCAGGAGGTCATTTTGTCAGTACCCATCCCCGTCAGTCCCAGGCGGCAACTCCCCTCTCATGGTACCTTGTCCAACACCAGGATCTTACTACCTTCCGGCCATGGGCCTCCATGGGCGTGAGGCCACTTCGAGCAAGGTGTATCAAGTCAATAGCTGGACCTCGTGGTTTGTCTCCTCGTTGGTTATTCCCACTCGGTGGAAGGCTGCTGGGTTCTTTGACGGCGTGTTAGCCTTTGCCCTCGCCAGGATATTTCACCCATTCCGCGACGCAGTAATCCATAGCTGCTTCTCTGCGTGTCATTGTCGAAGTAGGCGTTTCTGGGTCTCCCCACATAGGGAATGGAGCAAGCAGACGGCCCACTGGTCTTGGGGCCGCGCATCCTGCCAGTGCCGTTCCTCTCGTGCCTAATTCACACAGCTAACATCGGGCACCGCTGGCAGCACCTATTTTTTGGGCTGTTCTGGGTGTTACCTCTCCTGAGCCTTTCTTCTCCAGTCCTCCAGTCTCCTCGTGGGTACTGGCCTGGTGGCTCTCCTCCTCCTGCCCCCTCCATTATTTTCCGGCCGGAGCTAGGGCAACGGCGCCATTAAGGCCTGGCGATAGAGGTGGCCCTCGATTACTGGAGCCTTCCTCCCCAGCTGTTGAGATAATGTCTCGGCTGCTTAATGTGCCTCTCCACAAGAGGCAAGCATCGTCATTCAGAGAGGAATCTATTTTGGACGTACCACCCCCGTGAGATGTGTTCTGGCAGCAACACTCAATTGTACTGGTCCACACAGGATCTTATATCCTTCTGCCGCCCCCGCCCTATGGCCTGGCGGTGCACTTTCACGAGGCAAGGTGATTCAAAGTAATAATGCTGGGTACTCGGTGGTGTTTTTTGTCTCCTTCTGGTACTTCCATCGTGGAAGTCTGGGGCTCTATTGCACCGCGACGTTATGCCTTGCCCTTGCGCCATGGATTTTCCACTTCAGCGAGACGTAATCCATAGCTGCTCTGCTCAGTCTGTCGAAGGAGTCTATTCTGGAGCTCCCAATAGCGAATGATGCCAGCAGAGCCCATGGTCTTGGACGTATAGGGCCCAGGCCTCCCTGCAGTGCTCGACTCTTCTCGACGCTCAATGACATTACGCCTCTTAGCTATATCGCGTACATTCTGTTGTCATCTTCTGCAAGTGAGTTGCCTCAGCCGCCAGCCGACTCCCTGGGCCCGTTGCATCATCTGAGTAGGTGCCTTAACTGGTTACTACCTCGTTCAGTTGCTCAGATCTTGGCTGCCTGCTCATTCAGCAGCTGGTTGGTCTCCTGTTGCACCCGTCGCGGACTCCCGCTGGGCAGCCACTGCGCACTTGGTACGCCTCTTGTTGGCGTGGTGCCTGCATCAACGCTCAGTACACTCCTCCATTTTGCCAAAAAAAAAAAAATTTTTTTTTTTTTGGGGTTTTTACCTTGCGTGATGTTGCACAGATGCCTCATCTCAACTGCCAATCCCGCACCCTACACCACGTGTGGCGAAAGTACTCCTCTCTCCTTTCTCGTGTACTCAGTCTTCTTTACCTCGGATGATCACGGCTTGTGGCAAAGTAAAAAAGAAAAAAACCCTTCCCAATCTCGACAGGTAGCTGGTTGTATCCTTCTCAGCCAGCCCCTTTCTCTAGTTCCTCTCCTTCTGGAGAGATCAAATCTGCCTTGTGCAAGAGAGAGTCTCAAAGTTAGCTGCCCCCTTACTGCTGCAGCTGCCTGCTTTCTCTTCCTAACACAGACACACATATAAGATATATACACACATAGAACAGGTCTGCCAGGAAGGATTTAAAAAGGTCTCCAGCAATTGGGGCCAGCTGAACCTAATTAGTTCCCTGATAACCCCTGTCCCAGCTGAACCTTATTCCTCCAGGGCTAAGCCTTCCGGGACCAATTACTACCCCTCTCCTGGTAGCTAACTGTCCTGAGTTTGCCACACTACCCACTGCCCAAGGCAGATTGCCTGTGCTGGAGGTTGTGTCCTCTGTCTCATCTTCACTTGCATCCTGGGAAGAGTTCCACTGGTTTCATTTGGGGCCAGATTCTGGGGCGATATCACAGTGTGAGATTGGGAGGGCAGGATCTAGCCCAGAATGAATAAAGCTGTTTGCACGTGTAATGGCACCTCCTAATTGGATCAGCTGCTGGGACTGAACGCATGAGCCTAAATGCATGAGCCCGGCAGCTTGAGCTGAAGAAGCAGCTGCATTAGCACAGAGGAAGCAGCAGACTCACCAGCCTCTGTTAGCCATTAGAGGGGGACAAACAGCCGCGCCATGCTAGCTGGGATTGCACGCAGGCATGCACACACAGCATAGTTCATTCCTCTGCAGTCGGACTAAACAGTGGGCTCCCTTGCTGTCCCTTCAGCCATTCGCTCACAGGTCCTCCTCCTCGTCAGACTGCAGTGCTGCCCCAGGGAAAAAGGCTGCTGGTTGGGGATGGCAGCCCTACATGGTGCCAGGACAAATGATGCCAATGAAAAAGCATCATGACATCCTAGCATATGTGTAACCCACGGCCTAGGGTGTGTTCCTTAGGGTCACCTCTGTGCACAAGCCACAACTGCAGGTGTTCCCGTGCTTAGCTCTGGAGGTTCCTGGCCCAGTCTCTGATACAGCAGCAGGTTATTTGTCAGCTGCAGAAAGCTGCGTCCTCTGTCTCATCCTTTAAAAGCCATAGACAAAGCCCTGGAAACTCCCTCCATGCAGCCCAAACCTGGCCTGGGGACACCCCTGTGAGGGGTGAATGCTTCCAGCATCCGGACAGCCTGTGACTCTTCTGATAAGGAGGAAGATTGTGCTGTCCCTGCGCACCAAACTAAGGAGGCAGTATCCAAGGAGGACTTGACACAACAGACCGCAAGGGGTTTCAAGAAACCCTTTCCCCTCCACTGGCTGAAGAAACATGGAGCTGTTTAGAAGTGTCCTTGTCGCATCGTTCTCTGTTCTGGTGCCGGGGTGTGTGTGCATTGGAAATAAGTTACAGTAACGTCTCGCTTAATGTTGTAGTAATGTTCTTGAAAAATGCGACTTTAAGTGAAATGATGTTAAGTGAATCCAATTTCCCCATAAGAATTCATGGAAACAGGGGGGGTTAGATTCCAGGGCACCTTTTTCACCAGACAAAGGACTCCTATCCAGACAAAAAACTCCTATCTGTCTGTCTGTCTGTCTATCTATCTATCTACACACACACAGTATAAGTTTTAAACAAACAATTTAAAACTGTACACAGCAAAGATGATTGTAAAGCTTGGTTGAGGTGGTGGAGTCAGAGGGTGGGATATTTCCCAGGGAATGCCTTACTGCTAAATGATGAACAGGCAATTGGCTGAGCCCTCAAGGGTTAACACTTCATTGTTAATGTAGCCTCACACACTACAAGGCAGCACGAATGGTGGGAGAAGAGACAGCATGGCAGACAGAGACAGAGACACACTGTGTGTGTGAGAGAGAGAGAGATGCGCATTGCCCCTTTTAAGTACACTGACCCCACTCTAAGTACAATGCATTTTTAAACAGATCAGCAAGTTGAGACAGCAGCTCCTGCCAGCAAGCTCCCTTCATCCTGAGCCCTGTCATGTCCTCCCCACTGTATGGACGGGGTAAGTGGGGTGCAGGAGCAGGGGGGAGGGGGATACTCAGACATCATCTCTCCTCTCCCCGCCCTGCCCAGCAAGCAGGAGGCTCCGGAGAGCAGCTCCAAGGCAGGGGGCAGGAGCAGCACATGGCAGTGGGGGGAGTGACAGCTGAACTGCCGACAACTGATAGCCTGCTGGGTGGTTGCTGCACAGAGAACTTAGAGGAGCGGGGAGCTGATAGGGGGAGCTGACAGGGGGGCTGCCAGTCCACCCTGGTTCCAAGCTTCCACCAGCTAGCTCCAACAGGCTGCTCTTCCTGCAAGCAGTGGACAAAGCAGGAGGCTGCCAAACAGCGTTATAAGAGAGCATTGCACAACTTTAAACGAGCATGTTATCTAATTGATCAGCAACTTAACAACAAAACAACGTTAACCGGGACAACTTTAAGTGAGGAGTTTCTGTATTTAATGAGAAATCAAAGACAAAAATCAAACCCCCAATGAACGTGACCTCAGGAGTGGAGCGGAAGAGGTAAGATGGGGAGTCAATGCCGAAAAGCGAAGACTGCCACAGCTGACTCCATTCACCACGGCCAGGATCAGCTGACATCTGCTGAGCTGCCATCAATCAGAATTCCCAGCCAGCTTGTAAGTCAGACTTGCAGCATGCCTGCAAGGCGATTTGATGAAAGGGGAACATTGGGCTGGTGCCCTTGAGAAGTCCTGGAGGCATTTGTTATTTGTTTCTCCTTTTATTCCCGCTTGCTTGTCACCTTAGAAATACCAAGTCTGTCAAATGTGGTCTCCCTTGGTTTTGCTGGAGGACTCAATGCATGTCTCGGGGATGTGGGCTCTGAGCTTTCTCAGCTTTGAATTAACAGGTCCGGGCGCTGAACGCATTAGAATGAACTCTCTGAGCATTAGAGAGGCATTAGCCAAAAATACCCAGGAAGAGAATAATGAGTTTTAAACAGTCCTGACAAAAAATATCTTTATCCTTCTAAGTGATCAGGTTTCGCTTTTTACTATTGTTTATTATTTCCTGGACTGCGATTCCATTGCGGTAGGCACTGCCTAAACACACTTCCTTGATATCTCTGACATCACAATCCCTCCAGGTCTCCCATCACCCATAGAGTCTTCCAGGAAAAACAGGAGGGAGAAAAGCTGAATTTCTAATGATAATATTCAGATAAACAAACTGAAAGGAAAACTATTAGGCCTTTAAAAATAATAAAGAGGCAATAAAAATCCCCGAACGCCCTAGACCTACCGACAAGTCCATTTTTTCTTTGCAAGTCACTTTGCTGTCACAAACAACGACCAGTTGTCCCTCTCTGCCCATTCCGCAGACCGTGGAGGAGAGGAACAAAGATGAAATTTTGCTTTGGTAGAATAATACTCCCCTTACACTGCAGCTGTGGCAATAACGTTCTCCACGGCTTGGAAGAGTAACAGGACTGCTATGCAAGGCTTGCTTTTTAATTCCAGCCAGTGTACTGTGTGTGTGTAAATACACTGTTTATGGGATCCTAATACAGTAGACCTAGTAGCCTAGAAAGATGCTGAACTCAATTATGTGTGCAGTCTCCAAGCACAGGATGTGTATAGACCGTAAGGAATGATTGGAGCTCCCATGGAGGTGTACCTCAATGCTCTAAATCCAGATTCAGCCCTCAGTTACACCCGTGTAAATCCAATGACATCAACAGCCTGACCCCGTGTGAACCAATGGAGTTTATGCTAGACTTTGCACGGATTTAGCTGAGTTCAGAATCTGGTCAACTCCCCATAGTGTGTACTAGATGCAAAATTGAGCAATGGCTTAGGTGTGTGCAAATGACAAGTAGCCTGTTTTTCAGCAGAAGTCAGAGGCCAGGCCCCACTGCGGGAAAACACCTCAGTACACCAGATCTTAATCCAAAATACCTCTTTGAGATTGGCCGTCTCCTTTGAAGACTGGCCCCTGCTTAAAATACAGGCAGAGGAAAGAAGGATTGATGCCCAAGCTGGAAATGTTAAAAACTCCAGTTTTATCCTTTGAAATTACTATTAAGGACAGAGTCACAAGATGGCATTGGCATGCACCTCTTTGCTGTTTTCAACCACCTCTGTTCAAGGACTGGTGTATGTAGTGTAAAAAGCCAAGTTACACTCCATGTCACTGGTTTCTCTTCCAACAGGAAGATGCTCTGACAGACCCCCACTTGTTGGAAGGGCAACATCATTCAAAACCCGACCCTTCTAGGAAAGTACTATTTTCAGCTAGAGAAAAGTATTATTTTCACCCACTTATACTCACGGGAGAGTCTTAATGTGCTCTACAGATATTTCTTTATGAAGCTCCAAATTTCCCTATTAAGTAGGTGCCATGTTATACCTAGTTTGCAGATGAGTAAGTTAAGGTACAGCAAGGTTAACCCTTAGCATTTCTGCATCATCACTATAGAATACTGCAGTATTTCTTTATAATGAGGACAAAGCTTTGCCCAGGGGTTACACACTGAGTCAGTGGCAGAGCCTGTAGAACCCAGGAGTCCTGCTTGCTAATCCCCCTCTAGACCACACTTATGCCTCAACTGAGCTTTCCAACATCAGTCCTAGGACTCCTCCATTTGTGTGTGTGTATGCATGTGTGTGAGGGGGGTGTTGTTCTCTCTCTGTTCAGCATGAGCTTTCTGTCACTCACACCCATTTTGTGGCAAAACACACTGCCTTTTGCCCTCCACCATGGCTGGAGCCCTGCTTTCAGATGTAAAAAATCAAGGCTCATTCCCACCCCACACTGTTGTCATATTTATCCACTACTTCCAAGAAGCTTTAAACTACAGCAGATAGTTACAGACGCTCTGTCTGTCATTATGCTGTTATATGATCCACTTTTCAGTGGCTAATTAGTATTCTCCAAGTTTCAGAGCTGTCTGGCTGTTTTCATTCATCTATTCATATAGCCACATACACACAGATCCTGCAGACCAATCCTGCATGCAGCTATCTATATGTAGGATACTTCATGCGTCATTGAGACCTACAAGGCAACGTACACACATCAAGATCTGATGGTTGCCAAAGAGTAAATACATTGGGCCAAATATTTATCTGGGCGATCAATCTACTGACTTCAGTTGAGCTGTGTCTGATTAAACCAGGCATGAATCTGGCCCATAGTATGGAGTCACTGCAGCGCACATAAAACCAAATTATTATTATTTGGATTACAATAGCATGTAAGGGCTCTGTCAAGGATCAAGGCTCCAAGATGCTAGGTGCTGTGCAAATACATAATGAAGAGAGAGTCCCTGCCCCAGAAAGCTTACAGTTCAACCCTGATGCAACTGCACTGGCTGCGGCCAAGTTACCTCAGGGCTCAAGTATGCCATAGTGTAGACAAACACCTCAGCATTCTCAGACCACAATGCCTATGAGAGGAAGCAAGGCCCAGTGGTTGGACAACTAGTGTAGGACTTAGCAGATGTTGCTTCAATTCCTTGTACTACCACAGCCCTCCTGGGTGACTATGCATAAGTCACTGGGCCTCAGTTTCCACATCTGTGTAATGGGGATAATGGCCCGGCCCTGCCTCCCAGGGGTGTTATAAAAATAAATACATTAAGGATTGGAAAGCGATTTGAGAGCTACTGATGAAAAGTGCAGCGTAAGAGGTAGGTATTATTATCTACCTCTTCTGCTAGATCAGTGGTTTTCAACCTGTGGGCTGCGGACCAACAATGTTTAAGATTTCCAAAGGGGTCTGTGCCTCCATTTGAAATTTGTTAGGGATCTGCAAATGAAGGTTGAAAACCACTGTGCCAGATCCAGGCCCACTTCAGATTTGGAGTAGCTAGGTGCTAACTCTGCTGGAACTACCCTTGCACAGACCAGGGACGAATCTAGCCCAATGGAGCAAAAATAGGGGGTGCCATGGCAACCCAAGAGCAGCTTCCTCTGCTTTGCTTTGGAGATCTGTACCATTTATTAGCTCCATTGCAGTAGCGTGGTCCCTGCACCAAAGAGCTCCCAATCAATGTATAAGCATCTCCTTCAAATGTGTGTGAAACCTTCCCATAGTTCCTTTGTTCTTTCAGGACCTGAGATGGACCCAAACTGCAATTCAAAATATAAATTCCCTCTGCCTTGATATTTTGGGGAGGCTTGGAACCAAAGAGAGGCCTAGGTTTTCAGACTGAGTTCAGATGTATCCCGAAATGGCGGAAAACATGCATGAATAGCCAAGGTCCACAGATTTCCATCATTTAAGTCAGAAGAGCTGTACAAATATCTTCTTTAAAAAGTGCCAGTGGACCAAATTCCAGTTTATGTTATGCTAGTGTAGCCCCAGAAGAACGTGATTCGAATGAAGAGAGTTACTCTAGACTTACATCAGTCTGAGGGCCAAATAAGGCCTGGTCTCTATCCACGCTCAGCGCATTTTATTAAGCAATAATAAAATAAACAAACAAATAAATAATCATCATAATAGTATAAGTTCTGATCTGCTGGCTCCTAAAGGCTCAAAATCCAAAGGTAAATATAAAGAACTCAGCACTTATTATTTTTAAAATCTCATGATCTTTGAGGCTTGACTCCTGATTTTTGAATGCTGGAGGTTGGGCTATAATGACTGCTTCAGTTATTATTACTTACTTGTATCATGCTAGTGCCTGGAGGTGCCAGTAAGTGTCCTGCTGTGCGAGGTACTAAGTACATGTGTAATGAGCACATGGTCTCCACTCCAAAGGGTTAGTCTGTGTACTGAGTGTGTGTCTGCAATGCCCCTGCAGTGCCGCCCCAAGCATCTTCTATTTCCCTGTGGAAGTGTCAACATTTTAGTGAAACTCAGGGCTTACAGGTACGCTGTCAGGTCAAATCAGTCCCAAAATGTAGGTGTTATAAAACAAGCTAATCCAAAACCTAAAGCCAGTGGAAATGATCCCGTAGGGCTTTTGCTTAAAGCCCAACTGGGACCTTCCCCTCCCAAAACCCAAGTCAATATCCCCGTGATGTTTGCAACTCGTACATTGCAACATTTGGCCAATGCATGAGAACCAGAAAGTAAAACTGATTAGAAACAAAAGTGAAACTAATTTATTTTCAATTACCCCAATTCAGATCTAAACATAAGAACATAAGAATGGCCATACTGGGTCAGACCAAAGGTCTGAGAGTTATTAGGGACATGGGATTTAGATGGATAGAGGAGACAGCCATCTGAAAGCTGGGAAATTTGCAGGAAGAAAAATGCTAGATACAGCAAAAAGTCAATGAGATGTTTAAGATGATTTTACTTTGAATAATCAGGGGTATTTGTCAGAGCTTGTCTACACACAAAGGTGGTGCCACTTTAACTTTCTCTGTGGAGTTAAAGCACTACAGACCCCCGAGGGTGGATACAGTCATATCATTATAAAGTTGCTTAGCTGACTTTGGAATGGGTAGGGTGACCAGATGTCCCAATTTTATAGGGACAGTCCTGATATTTTAGGCTTTTTCTTATATAGGCTCCTATTACCCCATCCTGATTTTTCACATTTGCTGTCTGGTCACCCTAGGTATGGGAAATGGCACCAGCTATACCAGTATAAAGCACCTTTCAACCAAAATCTGCATTAGAGGTTCTGCTGAAACCACAACCCTCAACGGTGTAGTTACACTGGCACAAAACCTGTGTGTAGGGCAGGACTTATATCTGAAAGGACATTTGTTAAAAATATTTGGGGCCCAATCCTCTCCTGACATCAGTTTTACCCTGGTGTAACTCCACTGACTTTCATGGAGTTACTCCAGATTTACACCAGGGTGACAGAAGAATCAGACCCTTGATTTTTGTCCTGACACTTGTATGTCTACACTGGAATCAGCCAGGTGAGTAGATCTCTTGTTACTAGCCAGGGTCTGTGCCATCATGTGTATTTTAGCAATGCTAGCTAGAGCAGAGCTAGCAGGGGAATGCCTGTCTGCGTTGCAGTCCCACCTCCAATTGCAGCGCGGATATGTCACAGAACCAGAGGGCCAGAAGGGGCTGCCAGGGTGATCTAGTCTAAGCCCAAATATCCACTGTCTCTTTATACAAATGGTGCCTTGTTACGCTGCTGGCACGAGGTGAGTGTCCGCAGTGTCACCTGAAAGATTTAGTGGAGGCTCTGATGCTCTTGGAAACTACCTGTCTTTATCACGTCTAGATTTCTGTTGGTGGAGGAGCTAATAAATTAACATTGATCCTAAAATCAGCATAATTTGCCTTGACGCTGCTTTGATTTGACAGCATAGCGGGGTTTTCCTGAGCCATTTACTGAAATCATCTATCTCCTGCCCATTTTAATTGCATTGTCATGATAGTCTCCACGGACCAGCACTGACATCACTGCAAGAATTAATTGGAATCAGCACTGAGGATCTGTATTTAGTAAGAAAAGCCACAGGTATAAATCTGCAGTCACTCTCTGCTGAGCTGGGCTGTTTCTAGGCATATAGGGGGCTTGATCCAGCTCTACTGAGATCAGCTGGAGTCTTTCCGCTGACTTCACTGGGGGCAGCATGGACCCCAGGGTTCCCAAGGTATCTGTGTCAATGTGCCCAGATGTGATGTTGAGCTCCTGTGTTTGAAATGATGGCTCCGGGAGCAGCGAACGCCCTCTGTTCAGCTCCACGGGTGCTAGCCAGCAGAGTTAATGAGGGCTATTTAAATTTCAGCACTGAGAAGAAACGCGCTGCTGAGCATGCTAGCAGAGACAGCCAGACCCCTTAGGCTCATGGCGGGACGTTAAGGGTGGTGAGTTGAGCCTGGTACCACCAGTCTTTCCTCCAGCCTGACGAGCAGATGCCACTGTAACCCTCATGTAACTCTTTGGCCCAGGAAATACATTACCGAAAACCTGGGCCATAATCTTCATATGCCTACAGGCACTAATCCATGTGAACGGCTAGAAAAGCCTGCCCAATATTAATAATAATAAATACCAATTACTACTACTAATGAATAATAATACTTAGCAAATATATCTGTTCCCTCTGGAGACCCCAAAGCACTTTACCAAGGTGGGCAAGTATCATTACTTCCCTGTTGCAAATGGGAAAACCAAGACACAGAGCGAGAAGTTGGTTCCCCAAGGTCTCGCGGTGAGTCAGTGGAAGAGCCAGCAACAGAACCATGATGACAAGCTGGTAGTGTCTGACCTCTGGATCCTGCTGTGTCCCTACTGATAGCATGGGAACGAAATGATGGCTGCTTTGCTAGAGAAATATGCCCCAGGTGTCCAGAAGGCGTTTCAGGCACCAATCCACCGGTAGGGCACCTCTGTAGCTGTCTACACAGCAAGAGATATAAAGCTCTGAATGCACCAGGAATTCAGGACCAGGTCTGAAAGAAGCATTAGCACCAGGGCCTAGGTCCTGAAGGTATCCAGTTACATCATTTCCATTGATTTAGGGGCTAAACACGTGGAGGAGCTGGGCCTAGGACTAGAACTGGGAATTCTCCAATTAAACTTTTTCTTTTCTTTTTTTTTGGTGTGTGGAAAACGCTGATTTGTCAAAGTAAAAAATATTCATGGGAAAAGGGCATTTTTGATGAATCTCCCAATTCGAAAAAAGGTTGAATGCTCCCCCCGAAATTACAGAAATGGGACATTCTGGAATTTTCAGAAGGAAAGTTTCTTTTTTGGGGGTTGGAAATAAGTTTGTGATTTGACATTTTAGTGAATTTATACTGACAAAAGGTTTGTTTTTTTTAAAAGTCAAACTGAATGAAGTGTTCTGATTGATACAATCAGGGATTTTGGGGGGGGATTATCGGGTTGTGAACATTTTTGAGATTTTGACTTTTCATCCCAATTTGAGATTGGAAGATTTTTTTAGCGCTCAAAAACTCTCATGGGATGGGAAAACTCTTTCCCACCAAGCTACAGGTAGGTCAGACATGGGACCCGCTCTGAGTGTGCCCACACTCCTGCATAGCTGGTTGGCATTATGGAGGAGAGGGAGCTGGGACAGAGGGTTGATCTATGCCCATCTGAACCAGCCTGCTGCCCCTTTAAGTCCCAAGCTAAAAATATGGTGGGCCTAATTCTCATTTAACTAAAGGCCCTGTTATGCCACTGAGGGCATGTCTACACTGCAGCTCAAAGAGGCGTATCAATCTGTGCTAGCTTTGATTGAGCTAACATGCTAAAAATAGTGTGTAGCCATAGTGATGTGACTGGAGGGATGCTAGGCATGTCTTTGGTGTGGCCAGCCCCACCTGCCCCTTGTGCCATCGCTGCTACATTCTATTTTTAGTGCACTAGCTCGATTGGAGCTTAGTATGTTTCCCTAAGCTGGAATTTGCCTCGCCAGCACAAAGTGTGGACGTGCCCTCTGACTGTGTAAAGGTGCTTTAAAGTGAGTTACAAGATACAAAGGTGGGGAGGAAAGAGAGGCATAGGAGAGGGGCAGCTGTGAGCTAGGATACTGAACACAGCTCTGGGGGATCAGGACACCTGGGTTCTATTCTGGACTCTGCCACTGACCCACAGCATGACTTTGGAGAAGTTAATTCATTCTGCTACCCCCGCCTCTAAGCCCAGGATGACGGCACTTTCTTTGCAATGGGCTTTAAGAGGCATGAACAAGAGGCGCTATGCAAATGAATCTTATTAGATTTCTCAGCTTTTCACATAACGCAGAAATCCACGTGGGTGCTGACGCTAGGGGAGCAAGATCCTGAGCTCTCCACACCACATCCCAGCTTTTCTAAGCTGCACAGGTAATACATAAAAATCAGTCTCTTGTGCTTACATGCTCGTCTTTTTTTTTAAATCTTTGCCAAAGGTACTGTTTAGAGATCTTTCTAGACCATTTATTTTTAAATTACCAGCCAGAGGAGAGACGAAGGGACGAGGGGAAAAAAAAAAGAAAGAAAGTTAGTTCTTGGGCTGATAGCTTATCAGAATGAAATCCAAATGTCACATTAGTTGAGAAAGTTGGGAGATTAAATTTTCTAACGCCCTTCATCTGCAGCTGACATTTCAGGGGGCTTTTCTCCCTCCTCCCCTTCTCCTCCTCTCCACGTTTAACTTCTTGAGCAAAAAGCTTGCGGAGCCTGCTCTGTGCACTGGGCCTGCAGATATCTTCTTAAGGTTAATTTTTTAGGCTTTAGTTTGACCCAAGGACTAGTTTGTGCTGTCCACACAGCGTGTGTGAGAGAGTGTAGTGCTTGTAGGCATTACACAACATCATTTGAACTGAAATCCTTTCTTTTTATGAAGCCGTGATAAGTCATTATTGTTATTTACTGGGTTTTACTAGCTTGTGCCGTGCAGACCTATTCTGTGAACAGATTTTATTCCTTGTCTTGTATATTGTTGGCCCCACCAAGTTCACACATTCGAAAAGCCCAAGTCAGACCTCACAAAATCCCGAGACTGGTTTAAAAACCAGGAGGGGTTTTTTTAAATAATTCCTGCTAGGATCTGTTCATTCCACTGATGGGTTTTGAGCCAGCAGGGGTCATGTTTTCAAGCTCTTCTCCACATATTAGGGCTAGAAACTTAGTTTTTTAAATAGGAGCTGAGAGTCTCAAGTGATCACATGACTCCCGGAGCTGGGGCTTTAAGAAAAACATCAAATGTTAGGAGCCTTCTGAGGAAATCCTTGGAGGTGGCAACCCAGTGCAGAAAGGGATTCTTCATATGATGGCCTGCATTACAACTTCTGACATTTGGGGCATTTTCAATCTATCCTCTGAGGTGGAGACAGGTCTGATGTGAATTCCCAGATCTAAAGACCCCCACACTTTGGGCAGAGCTGAATTGTGCATTTTTCCAACTATCACCTGGGATCTGCATGCCTCTGCACTATGCGATCTGGATTCAGTTCCAAACTTTGCAGCCAGCCAATCATAGTGACACAAACCAAAGCACAGGCACCAAGCCCCCAAACTCTAGAGGAATCCAGCTCCGGAGTAGAATCTTGCAGCTTTGCCTCCTCTCTGCTCTGAACAGGTTTGTACTTCTCACACAGTGGGCCAGATTCTCAGTTGGTGTAGGGACAATGGAGCTACACTGATCTACACCATCAGATGGTCTGGCCCACATTTCTGGAGCCTCTTCTATACTGTAAATGGCCTGAACCTGTCTATAAGAAACCTCCGGCTGAAGTGTCATAGACAATACGTGGCATTAAAGCGAGGGTAGCTTCTGCTCTCAGTTACACTGAGATAAATCCAGAATAACTTCACTGACTGCAATAGTTACTCTGCATTGACCCCTGGTGTGAGCAGCCGTTAGATTCTACCGTATCTACGCTGTGCATGCACACAAACAATCTTTTCTGTACATTTCACCAGGTGGAACCAGGCTGCAGCTACTGCAAGGAACTAAACCCTCATGCCCCTTCCTAAGTGATCTCCCACATTATTAGCCAATTACTCCAGAGAACATGGAGGATGCTTGGTTGGGGTCTCTGGCTGCACTGTGAAACCACCCTCCAATGGACAGCACTCACTCCGTCTCCCTCCCCTGGCAGGACAGCAAGGTAGATGCATGCAGCAGCCTTCTGACCCCAAACTGACAGCTATTAACGATTCCTAAAAAGCTATAATGAGACCCCAAATATAACTCCCTGCCAATCATTTCGCTCCACTGTCTGTGGACAGACCGGCTGGTTAGAACACTGTACATGTGGAGGAAGCAGAATGGGGGGAGGGGAGAAAGCAGTCATTGTTCCTTCTGAGCAGGAGCCAGCAATGTGGGTATAGAGCGGTGATCTGTGGAGCATATCCTTATTTGCACAGGTTAGGGATGAGTACAGGACACCCATTGTGCAAGAACTGCTGGATGGAAGAACTGGTTTGGAGGGTTCTGTGCAAACTACAGCTGCTAACTGAGTCTGTAACAAGTAGGGTACGTCTACACTGCACATTAGGTCAGGCTCTGACTCCGGTTTGAGCCCAAACCATCCACATGCAAATCAGTCTGAATCAGGCCAGCAAGCACTCAGGATCCTGGCCCTGCTAGGCCATGAGTCAGAGCCCGGGTCCTGCTGTGACGCGGCTCCAAGCCCGGTCATTCTGCAGTGTGGATGCAGCTGAAGCTGCAGATCCAAGTCAGAAGGTCTGCATAGTGCAATATGGACCTGTTAACAGGGTTGGGAGACCCAGGTCCAGCAACTGTAAATCCAGGTTTATAATACATTGCGAACACTCAAGTGCAGGTTTGGAAACACCGAGCCCACAAGCCTGGGTCCCACAGACCTGGGCCTGTAATGCAGTGTAGACATACCTTTAGTGGCCTGATTGGCACTCAACATGGACCCCACATAGCTAAAGCTCAGTTAGTAATTGTGCCAGCTAACAGCACTTTGCCTCTGCCACAAGCCAAAGCTGGCACATGGCATCCTGCTGAAACTGCTTTAGCACACTGGTTTACTGCAGCGTAGATGGGACGCCTTTTGTAACTGGTTTGGCCAGTCATCCTCCTTCCCAGGATATGCCTGAAGGCATCACCCATGTGTTGCTGGTGACTGCTCTGCAGGCACATGCCCTGGGCATTCCGTCACCTGCTGAGGCACTGTGGGAGAGCTGCCCAGATTTTCCCAGAATGGACTCAGACAAAGCCAGACAGTGTGGTGGGCGCCTATGCACAAATGCAGCTGGGATGGCAGAAAAGCTGCACTGTGGACACAAACCTGTGGCAAGTAAACTGACTGTGTCTCACTCCAGTTACAGAGCCACAATTAGAAGCAACTGAGCGATTTGCAATGTGTGGATGTACAGAATTGCTTCTGTATGCCTAGGAACACAGCAGCTACCACAACTACAGAGACAAACAGCTCGATTCTGACCTCACTCACAATGGTTTTACGACTTCACTGATTTCCAGGGAGTTATTGCCGATTGATACTGGTGTAAATGTGATCAGAATCAGTCCCTTTTGCCTCTGACAAGGCCAGAAGCTTCAGTCCATTGCTGACCCCTACAATAATGCACCAATTATGTGACACTACAAAGGGATTCTTCCTGACCCCCAACTGGTGACCAGTTTGTGCCCTGAAGCATGAGGACTGATAACTCTTGTGATTTTGAGTGACTCAAGATGTGATTCTTTCAGCCTCTCAGGAAGTGACACAGTGCAGTGCCTGTGCCGTGTAGCTTAGATCCCCCTTGCACGAGAGAATTTGTCCTGACTTATGTTTTCCAGGGCGCACCATCCCATACTGAATTTATACCCTCCCAGGCCTCCTGCTATACCTGCTCTCACTCATGCTGTTAGCATTTCTGTGGAAATAATATGATCTATTGATGAAGGGTTGGGTTTTTTTTTATTTCCCGCTGGTATGGTATAAATATCTGATATTTATAATAATTACACAGACAGCACCAATTCATGATTCTAAAGACACCGTCAAGCTGTCACGGCATTGATCATGTTTATGAACGCTAGTGAACATACAAGCCTTGACAGCTTCAGCACCTCTAACTTCCCAGAGTCCTCTGCATGGCACTTCATAAGCTGCTGCTGAACGCAAGAAAGCCATCTAACTGCACTGCTAAGGAGCCAAGCACCTGCTGCTGCAGTGGAGTGAGGATGAGCCAGCAATGAGCTCCTCACACAAGCCTCCCGTTCAACTCAGTGGGAGTTTAGCATGACTAACCACATTGTGCCAATCCTTCACCAGATTACTTAGCTCATCTATTGTAACCACATCCCCTCTGTCTCCTCAGACTGTAATCCCAGCAGAACAGAGACAGTTTCTTTCCTACATCTGCACAGCACCTAGCACAATGGAGCCCCGATCCTGACTGGGGCCTCTGGGCACTAGCAGACTGTCAATATTTAATAAAAAAAATCATATCAATGCTGTCCAGCAGGTTGATTCTGCCCAGCCCTTCTCACTGCACAGTCATGGGTCCGTGACTCTATCCTGGACTGCAGTCTGTCCACATAGTTCCTTTAGCTGCTCTCAGAATTAGAGCTGGACCAGGACCAGAGCCCTGTGACTTTCACAGTGAGACTGGACGTCTCTTTCTGAAATAAATGCCCTGGTTGAACCAGACATGATGGGCTTGTGGTAGGAATCAGCGGGTGGAATTCTCTGGCCTGTGCTGGGCAGGAGATCAGACAAGAAGCTCTTTGGGGCCGGGTCTGTCTTTTCTGTGCTGTGTTTGAACAGCACCTAGCGCAAGGGGGTCCTGGTCTGTGACTAGGTGTTGCAAGAATAAGAGAGAAAAGATGGTAAAAATGGTTCCTTCTGGCCTTAAAATCTAAGAATTTCTGGAAGGCTGGGATCTGAGTTCCTGAAGCCATCCCCACCCCTATTGTTTTTGGTAGATCCAACCCCCGGTTGAGCATGTTTTCAGCTCATCTCTCAAGATTTCCACCACATGGGGCCAGAATCTCACCAGAACTGCTCATGAAATAACGACACCACACAATCTGGACATGAACCGCAGCCCTCATTCAGCCTCAACCCAGACCTCTGGGCCTAAGCCTGAGCCAGAATAAGATGTGAATACAAACAAACACCATCCCCTGAAAATGCACAATTTGGTCTACAGGGGAATTGCCCTCAAGTCCATCGTCCTTAGGCAGAACAACAGGAGCCCCTGTCCTGTCAGCTGCACTGAGTGACCCAATGAGCTTCATTCAGTCTGAAGTCACGTCTACACTGCACTCCGAGATGTGAGTGCAGGCTCTAGTTCAGGGCTAAGGTGCGAAGAGATGTATCTTATACCTCGCTGTGTGAGCGCTGTCAAAAGGAATCAGTTAGGCATGCCAGATGCTGCAAGGGTCTAAGGGACTGGAAGTGGGACTACATGGGGGGAATTTACACGCTGAAGGGGCCAGATGAAGATGCAAGTTACAGCAGCCTGGACTCATCCCTAAGGAATGTCTGTACCATAATTGGGAGATGTGATTGCAGCATGTGTAGATGTACCCAGATGTAGATCAAAGTTAGCTCAAGTAACAACAGCAGTGAAGTACGTACCCAGGGTCCTGGGCAGGCAGGGCTAAACTTGCAGGTGCCCGTGGGGACTTGAAAGGGCATGAGGCAGCTAAATGAGGGAGCAGAGCTCTCCTAGGACAGGTGAGCAGAAGTTCTGAGGCCCGGAGACCTCGGAGCCTAAGATATTTTCATCTCTGTTAGGAGGATGCTGCCTTGCCCCAGACAGATGTCCCCTTTAACCAGGTGTGCATTGGAATCCCAATCCCACTGCAGCCTGGGCCCAGCCCTGCTCCCACTGAAGCCAGTGGGGACCGTGCAGTGTACGTCCCAATGTGAGAGAGCGGGGTGAGTTATGCAGCAGAATTATACGATTTGCCTGTGATGTAGATGGCCGAGTTCACATTCAGAGGCTCTGCCATTACTGTACTCACTCTTTTAAGGGCACAACTTTCTCCATTTACATAAACAATGAGGCACATAGCAAAGGAAACCTAGCGGCATGATGCGCCATTTCTAGACTGTCGGCTGTGTCTGTGGCTACAGCTTTTCCAATCGACATCTTGTATCGAAAAGGTCAGAGCAGGATGGTGTCTGAGTGATATCTAATGTGAGCTAGTCCTTTGTACAAACGTAGGAGGCAGGCTCAAAAGATAGGGAAGCAAATCAAATACACAAGCTTACAAATGTCTCACGAAGCCGCAGAATTGGAAAGTGGAGCGAGGTACAAGGATCGAGTGCTGGAAAGGATGATACAAAGATATCCCCAGGCTATACTGCCGAGCGCAGCATGGGTAGGCTATCCCAACCACAAAAGAAGGGGCAGTTGCAAAAAAAGCCTTCCTTCCATTTTATAATTCTGGGAAATTAATGACTTGCCAGTGATCAGTGGCAAAAAATTAACATCATTGTTGTTATGGCATAAAGGACCAGATCCTCCAGGGCTGACATGGGACACAGCTCTGTTGAGTTCAATGGAGCTTTGCTGATAAACAGCAGCTGTGGCTCCGCCCTGTAGGATTTGGGCCTCAGTTCTGATTTAAACACTGCCCCCTGCCATAAACATAATTATAATGCCTGGAAAATTATTTTAATTTTCTACCATTCCGCCAGTGGTATCCAGCTGAGAATATTTGTTGATTTGAACACTTCTCTAGGACTAAATATCAAATCCCTCGCTTCAGGGAAGAGGCAAAAAGTTCTTGACTTCTGTAAACATTCTGAGTGTCCTGGGGTCCCTGAGTGAACCTTCGGACAGTCCCCATTCATTTGGGGAAAAAAATAAAAACGTGTTCAGGAAGATAGTGGAGTGTCAGCAAATTGAATAGGAAATGCAACTCTTGTTTTCCCTCCACCTTTCAATCTGGCGTGAGGCTCATGAATGAAGTCACAGTTTCAGTGAACAGGCATTGTCTATTACAACTAACTTCATTTCAGGGAGTTCTCGTGCTCAATTTAAATTGAAAAAATGGAACTAAAAAGAGAAAAAGATGCGGGTTTGCTATTTACTTCAATTGCAAGCATCCTGGTATCTTTTTTTTATTATTATTTCATCATCTTTTCTGTCTTTTATTTGGTTGGAATGAAATTAGCTGGGATTTCATTGGGAAGAAGTAATAGTCCTAATAGGGCAGAGTCCCATCCATGGAAAATTACAAGTGTTTTCAATAGGGCCCATACAATTTTGCTATAATAAAAAAAGAAAGAGAGAGAGAAAGAAAGAGAAGCCCAAATGGGAAATGATTTGAGTGCTGCCATTGACATGGATACAAACTGCTAACTTCATTTGGTTCCTTTTCTTTTCTGCTTTGTTATGAGAGCTGCAGATTTTAAAAAGCTGCGATTGCTGATGGCTCGGGAGACCTCAATGGCTTTGCAACTGTCTGGAGATGGAGGGCCTGATTCATCCTCACTAGTACAATCTGCATCCTCTGGTGTACAGTAGTAGATGCCCTAGTAGGGGTAATTCACCCTAGAAGAGAGAAGCAGCTGTCTCCAAGGCATTCCATAGAATGCAGGACTGCATAGGTGCCCAGCCAATGGAGACTGCTTGAAAAACCTGCTGCATCTCCCAATCATTCTGGACATAACCCCTTGCAGATGGCCCCACCCACTTTGTAGGTAGCATCAGTGGACGTGCACAAATCATTGATTTTTCAGGGCTGAACTACAAAATCCCTCCCCAACCCCCAACCCAGAAGTTCATTTCAAAGCCAAACTGATTTGTTTAGGTTGTCCTCAACAAAACAAAAACAAAAAAAAATCATTTGGGTCGAAGGAAAACTTTCAAACAGCGATTTGGATGAACATTTTCTAAACAAAATGTCGATTTGAAATGGTTAGTTTAGAAAATGTCCAAAATATCCTATTATTTTTCCTAGTGTTTTTCCTGACAAAACTATTTGCTTAACTTGACCCAACTTTTTGATACTTTTAAAAAAACGTTTTTTGGGGGAATTTACTATTTGCTGAAAAATTTTGCTGAGCTCTATGCATCAGTTGGTTCAGCCTAGGCAGTCTGCACTGCTTTGATTCATGTTCCAATGGGACTTTCCACCTCTGAGGCCCGCCTTCTGTCTGCACAACCCAGGGGACAGATGAATCAAGCCTTCAATGACACACAATTTTAGACCCAAGTCCAATTTCCTAAACCACTATGCTTTGTAAAGCAATTATCAGTTTCTCCTCAGGAGTTGTCACTGTCCATTCTGCTGTGGCTTCACTGCTATTGTTACATGAGCTAGTTGTGACCTTGCTCAGCTACATCTACAAGGGCTGCAATCACACCTCCTAAAAGCAGAGTAGACATACCCTTGGTTGCCAGAGGGGGCTACAGCTCATTTCAGGGAAATCTCATGGAGGGAAATTTGGACAGCGCTTGCTTTGGGCACTCCTGGTTCCAGCCAGTATCAGGAGACCCTCGTCTTCATGAGCACTGCAGATCACTGAAAATATTTTTATAGCCAAGACTGGCCTTTTCGAAAGCCAATACTGTGTCAAGCCCAATCCAGAAACATACTAAGATTTTCCTAGCCCTCGTCAGCTAGAGTCTGGTTTATGCCCTGAAGCACGAGGGTTTATATCCCTCATATGTTCTAATCTCATCTAATGTCACCATGGACGTTCTCATTACACATATAAATGTCTAATCCTAAAGCTAACCGCCAGAAGTTGCTGGTGTTTTGCATAGGAGCAGCCTACCTTGCACTCAGATTGCTACTGCATAACTACCAAGTGACTCCTGCCTGGTAATAGGAGGGAGGTCTAAGAGAACGTCTACACTGTAATCAACCCAAGCCTCATCTTCTGTTTTGTCAAAGCATCTTCCTGCCCCTTGCTTTCGTTGCTCAGATTAGTCCCATGGGCTGATAAAAGTCTCATACTTCCCCTCCAAGGAAGTCTCACCTGTTTGCATCTGTCACTGCTGTTTATTATTCCTGTAGCTCTCATTAAAGTTTCTGTTCCTGGGACAGCAGGAGCAGGCCATGTGACCTGTTGCTGTGTCAGCGGGGGGCGATGGTGTCGGGGAGAGTTTGTCAGCGATTGCACTTTGAAGAAATCGATCCGATCTGTTTTGAATTTGCCCTCAAGCACTGTTCTTTCTTGTTATTTCAGAGCCTCTGTGACAGGAAAGCTAGATCTGAATATCTGATGCATTGTTCGGCACTCAACTACTATGTATAAATTCTAGAGGTGGTTGAATCCTATTCGTCAGACTGAGCTGAGGCTTCTCATCAGCTCATAATCCATCCCTGCTTTCCCTGCATGTATTTGTAAGTGCTCAGCCAGTAGTTTGGACTAATCCTTTTCAGATGATGGGTGCTTTGCAAGCTATTTGTTTCAACTATTTGCTGGTCACGATTCTTGATGTGCCATTGCCCATGTGGATTTGTTTCTGCTCGTTGCGTGGATGATTTGAACCAGCAGTATACGGAAGAACGAATCACACACTGCAGTGTGAATTTATTTAGCTTGCAGGAGTTGCAAATATTTTCACGGGTGCCAGAGAACGTTGATGCCCAACAAGGAAGCCGACCTCACACAGAGACTGGTTTATTCACAAACCTGGGGTTTCCTTTAGATAACCAACTTTAATAATTTCTCCAGGCCACATCCTAAATTAATTCCTCTCTCTTTACACAAGCCAAACTACCAATGATTTCAAATGGAGTCTTCCCACATCGGCCTGAAGGAACAGCCAAGGAAGAACTGCAGGATTTGGCCCTGAGGTGCAGATCTTGGAACCACACCAACTGTCTAGGCAACACCCACTAAGACACCGTGCAGCCAACATGGCCTGACTGTAATTTTTTATGTAGCCTAGTATGTCCCAGAGGTTCCCACATTTCTTCACAGAGTGGGTGCCATCTTAACAGAGAGATTACCATGGGGGGCTTCTCCTCCCAGTCACCCACCTGGGGACCCCTCCTCTCCCACTGAGCTCACATCCCAACCCAGCGGGTGCCACAGAAATTACTCAGGTAGGAAGTATCAGATGGGAAGTGACCTTAGGAAAGTCATATATTTTTAGCTCCATATGTTGTACTGCAGAGCTGGAACCAGATGCCCAGCTAATGTGAAATGACGCAGCCTCGTTGTTTGCAGTGGCACTACACTGGGACCCCAGCTGAGAAGCGATCTCCCCTCCCCCATTGCAACACGACTTGGCTTGCCGTTGATGGTGCAATTGCAGTGCTGCGTTAGTGCTGTTTATCTATGCCCAGGTGCACGTCTTGCCCCATTCGCCACAGCGATGGAGGGCTACAGGTAGTAGTGTATGGGGGGGCGGGAAAGCAGTGTAGAAGGGTGTGTCTTGTTGTGTTTCATGGACCCAGCACTGCACCACCCAGGTTAGGGAAGAGGGTGGGAAGAGCAGGGCTAATACGGCCCCAGCTATAGCTGGCAAGTGGCAGCAGCCGCTGCTCTGCTCAGACAGCGAGGCCGGCGCAGGTCACATGCAGAGGGGGAGATCCTGCAGCCCCCTCTGGATTTATGACATACATCACATGCTAGAGGCCCGGCTCCAGCAGCACTGCTCTTGCAGGCAGGTGGGCACAGACAAAGATACATGGCCCTTCCAAGGTGAATTGACTTTGGGGATGGGGACCTCCTGGATTCAACTCTGTTTCTCCTTCTTGGTGTCTGGGTAGCGTTGTTCTGTGCTAAATGGTCATGTCCACCCCCTAGCCCTTCCCAGTTCAGCACCTAGCTGCAGGCTGGGGAAACCGATCCTGTGAATCAGTCTCTGGGTCAAAGGCCTGGATGCTCTCCCAGTCCTTCGCTGCTTGTCTCTGTGTAAAGGAACATGTGGGACATCAGGGGTCAGGCCTGGGCTCCCAAACCAGGACCGCTCGTATGTTATTTACAATTGCTGCCTGCTGCTATTGTCTTCCACTCCGGCTAGGGAGTGTAAGAGGCTAGCAGAGGCCTAGGGATGCAGAATGTGGTTAACTGGAGGGGGGGAGTTGACAGGGGGCTCTTTGCTCACAAGGTTCTGACTTGATCACATTTCATTGCTTTTCCCCTCCAGCTGTTTAACAGCCCTGTAGAGGGAAGGGGCGGCAACAGGAAAAACTCCTTCCATCGCTGTGCCTGAGCCAGGTCTTAGAAGTGGGAGGGGAGCTCAGTCAGATGAAGAAACAGCTACTTCCTGCCAGCCCAGGGCTCAGAGAACAATCAACAGCAGCGGCTTGTGCTTCTAGGTAATTTTTCATCCTGAAGGACCCCAAAGTACTTTACCACCCCCATACCCAGGCAACATATTACGTGCCACTAAAATGCAGCCACCTCTGGGGTGAGCTAGGGCAGCAGCGATGTCTGTGAAGTGTTTTGATCAGACAAAGCACTAGTTGAGCGCTATCATCAAGAAGTGTAACCGGCACATGTCGACCCCCTTGGGAGCCCTAGGAAATTCAAGCTGTCTGGTTTATATTTAAAGCACTGATTGCCAGCATCACAGTACGGCTTTGCCAGGAGGGGGGTCGAGAATTAGATTCAGTCTCTAATTAAAGGTTTGCTATTCATTTGAATTTCAGATACCGGCTTTAATTTTAGAAACTTTCCCAGGCAGCAGAGCGGCTTGCCTTAGCAAACACGCTCCTGGATCCCCTTGAGACTGGCTCCGACTGACGGCCCATCCCTGTTGGAGCACAGAGTCTCTCTGCATGGGCCTACAGCCAGCAGCCATCCCCTAGTGTCCAGCCCAAGCAGCTGGGCTAGGCCTGGGGGATAAACCTGGGGGTTGTAGGGTGAGGAGGAGGAATCTGCCCCAGACTGTGGGATGGAGGTGCCCTAATGGTTGGAGTAGCCTAGCAGTTGTCATCTGCAGGTGGAAGCGCAGGAAGGCCATGCCCACCCCACCATGCTGTACAGGGAGCGCCCGCCACCCCAAGCAGAGCTCTGCAGTGTGCAGTGCACACCCTCTCTGCAATGCAGAGCCATCAGCTGCACACTGGTTCTGCTTCCTGGGTGATGGCACTGGGCACTAAGTGGCCCCTCTCAGAAATTGCCTGGTGTAACAGAACAGCATAGCACTGGCTCTTAGGGACCATAACCAGTTACTGCTAGGGAGCCCAGCTGGCTCAGTCAGAGAGACAGCACTTGCTACAGTCATACATCTGGGGTTATGCTGATTCTAATTATCCCAAGGCATCTTGTAATCACACTCCAACAGCCAGCGCTCCTGCCCCACAGCACCCCCTGCTGGGAGAGGCTGGGGCTGGAAGAGCTGCCTCCCCCGCCACCAGCCAGTGCTCCTGTTCTCTCCTCACAGCACCCCCTGATGGGAGAAGATGGACTGGAGAAACTGGGAGCTTCCCCCCCACAGCCAGTGCTCCTGCCCTGCCCCCTAAAGTGCCCTCTGCTGGGAGAGGCTGGGGCTGGAGTAGCTGGGTGCTCCCCCCATAGCCAGTGCCACCACCCCAGCCCCACAGCACTCTCTGATGGGAGAGGCTGGGGCTGGAGTACCTGGGAGCTCCCCCACAGTCCTGTGTAAGGGGTATAGAGCATAGATATATCTCGAATAATTACTAAGTATTAATTCCTAGCAAAGCAGCCCATTGCATACTGAGGCCCTGTCTATGCTGGCAAGTTTCTGCGCAGTAAAGCAGCTTTTTGCATTGTAACTCCCGAGGTGTACACGCCACTTAGTGCGCAGAAACCGTGCAGTTGTAGCGCTTTAAAAAAGCCAGCCCGACGAGAGGCGTAGAGCTTTCTGCGCAGGGGCTACAGCGCTGCAGTGCCAGTGTAGACACCGTGGTGATTACAGTGCTGCGACTGGCCTCCAGGAGGTGTCCCACAATGCCTGTTCTCACCTGTCTGGTCATCGGTTTGAACTCTACTGCCCTGCCCTCAGGTGACCAACCGTCATCCCCATCCCGTAAATTCCTTTGGAATTTTGAAAGTCCCCTTCCTGTTTGCTCGATGATGCATGCAATAGTCTCAGCGCATCGTTCCAGGTGGCCATGCCTACTCCACACACCAGGCTATCTCCCACTTGGAGCAATGCCAAGCTGCTGGACCTGATCAGCATTTGGGGAGAGGAGGCTGTCCAGTCTCAGCTGCACTCCAGCTGTAGGAATGATGATACCTATGGACAGATTTCACGATGCATGACAGAAAGGGGCCATGACCGGGACACATTGCAATGTAGGGTCAAAGTGAAGGAGCTGCGGAACGCTACCACAAGGCGTTAGAGGCAAACTGCCGCTCCGGTGCTGCGCCCATAAGCTACCGGTTCTACAAAGATCTGGATGTGATATTTGGCGATGACCCCACCTCCACTGCTAAGACAACTGTGGATACCTTGGTGGATACATGCCAGTCAAGAGTGGATTGAACCAAGAAGAGGAAATCTTGGATGAGGATCTGGTGGGAGAGGGGGCCTTGAGGCAGAGGATGACTCAGAGGTCAGAGATGCATGCAGCCAGGAGCTCTTTTCTACCCTGGAGGAGGCTAGCCAGTCACAGATGTCGGAGACTGGCAAAGTGCAAACAGGAGAAGAGGCCTCAGGTAAGTGGATCTGATTTTGGGAATCGGTGACGTGAGTTGTTGAGGGCAGGAGGGTTGCAGGCTTATCTCCCCCCACATGCCTAGTCTGAGCAGTGGAACAGGCTGTTGACTGACTCCCTCACTTCACAGGAATCTCCCTCAGAGATCTCCAGAAACTCTCATGGAGATACTGGGCAATCTGCTGCTGCAGATTTTTCGCAGAGGTGCTTTGTTTCTTGCCCCAGTAACGGTAACTTTCCCGCACCACTGTGCTGTCATGGGGGGTGGGGGTGGGGACCAGTGCTGCACGCAGGCAAGCCACATAGGGGCCAGGACAAAAGCTGCAGGCTTGGAGAAGACTGTCCCTTGATTCCCTGCTCATCCTCACCAGCGAGAGATCTTCCATAATGATCACATCCCATGGAAAGTGTGGGGATAGGAATGATTATCAGGCCCCTCCTACAGTGCTGGCTCTCCCCAAGAGCCATGAGCCCAGTATACAGCAGGGTCCAGGAACAGTGATTTACCCTGCCCCTGTGGCTACTCACCATTTTGGGGGTCCTGTGGCTCCTGTGTTCTTGCCTGGGGTCTGCCAGTTAGTGACAGGTGTGTGAATACTGGCTATGTTTTAAATCACTAAATCAGTGTTCTCTGTGTTGCAAACAATACTGCTTCTGTAAAATGTTGTGTTTAAACTTCACAGAGACGACCTTGGGAGCCCAGCCTCCCTCTTTGTTATCGGTGGCTGAACAGCTGTGCAGAATTAGAAAGTGGCCAAGAAGAACTAAGGAGGACTTTCTGCGTAATGTTATGATGCACTCCACCACCGAGAAACAGGAATTGAAGGAGTGGTGGGACAGCGAGAAGAGGGACTGAAAGGAGAATGCAGCACACCAGAATGAAGTCACAGAGTGGCTTTTAAAGTTATGGAGTGCCAACCAGACATACTCCAGGCGATACTAGCTCTTCAATCCGAGCTGCTCTGCTCCCGCCCTCCCTTGCAGCCACTGTTGCAAAACTCTTTCCCATGCTCCCCCACCAGACACTGCCAACACACTCTTATCAACCTCCTGGCTCTAGTCTATATCCGTGGTGTTCCACTTCTCTCCCTCACAGTCCAGCACTGTGGACTCCCTCTACTCACTGCACTCAACACCCATCCCTCTGCAGTTTGGCCCTGCTGAAGTACAGTACCCACTTCATTGTATTCCAAAGGAGAAGGCTGGATATGATCCCAGGACATACACAAAGCTTTAGCTGTCCCGGGACCCCTACTCCTCCTGGGACCTTCCCTTCCCCTGTCCTCCTCACTGTTGATGGTTTTTTTGGTTTGACTCTCTCCTCCAGTTGTTATTTTTTAATAAAAGAATTGTGTTGGTTTGAAATCCTTATTCTATTAACTGAAAGCAGAAAGAGCCCTGCAAAGCAACATACAATTATGTTAAACCCACATACTGCATCGTCTGCACTAATCACGTCCTAGTATTACAAGCACTGCACTCCTGAGCATAGCAACAAATATTAGTGGCTTTCAGCTTCAAATTGCTGCCTCAAGGCATCACTGATCCTTATGGCTCCGCACTGCACCCCTCTAATAAAAGACGGTTACTCACCTTTGTAACGGTTGTTCTTCGAGATGTGTTGCTCATATCCATTCCAGTTAGGTGTGCGCGCGCTGCGTGCACGTTTATCGGAAGACTTTTACCCTAGCAACACTCGGTGGGTCGGCAGGGCGCCCCCTGGAGTGGCGCCGCTATGGTGCCGGATATATACCCCTGCCGACCCA
>NC_133784.1:20778591-20783152 GCF_003597395.2 Chelonoidis abingdonii
GGCTGTTCAAACTCAGCCTCCAGGCACTGAGCCTCTGCAGTCCAGCCCTGAGTGAAGCTTTCACCCTTCCCCTCACATATATTATGGAGCATACAGCACGTGGGTATAAGCATAGGAATATTGTCATCGGCCAGGTTCAGCTTCCCATAGAGGCAGTGCCAGGGGGCTTTTAAACAGACTAAAGTACACTCAACTGTCAATCTGCACTTGCTCAGCCTGTTGTTGAATCGCACCTTGCTGCTGTCAAATTGCCCCGTGCATGGCTTCATAAGCCACAGCATTAAGAGGTAGGCAGGGTTTCCCAGGATCATAATGGACATTTTGACTTCCTCTACGGCGATCTTCTGGTCTTGGAAGAAAGTCTCTGCTTGCACCTTCCTGAACAGGCCAGTTTTCGGAAAGATGTGTATGTCATGCACCTTTCCGGACCAGCCTGCACTAATGTCTGTTAAATGCCGACGGTGATCGACTAGCACCTGGAGAAGCATTGAGAAATACCCCTTGCGATTAATGTACTGGGTAGGTAGGTGATCTGGTGCCAGAATTGGAATGTGCATGCCATCTATCGCCCCTCTGCAGTTAGGGAAGCCCATTTGTGCAAAGCCATCTACAATGTCACTCACATTGCCCAGAGTCACGGTCTTTCGGAGCAGGATGATATTAATGGCCCTGCACACGTCCATCAACACGAGTCCAACGATCAAATTTCCCACTCCAAACTGGTTAGCAACCAATCGGTGGCAGTCTGGAGTAGCCAGCTTCCACAGTTCAATCACCAGGGGCTCTCCAATGACAGGACAGCTCTCATTCTCGTGTCCTTGTGCCGCAGGGCTGGGGCGAGCTCATCACATAGTCCCATGAATGTGGCTTTCCTCATGCAAAAGTTCTGGAGCCACTGCTTGTCATCCCAGATGTGTATGATGATGTGATCCCACCACTCGGTGCTTGTTTCCCAAACTCAAAAGCAGCGTTCCACTGTGGTCAGCGCCTCTGTGAATGCCATAAGCAATCTTGTGTTGTAGCTACTACACTTGGTGAGATCAATGTCGTACTCCTCTTGTCTTTGTAGTTTAAGGAATAACTCCACTGCCACTCGTGACGTATTAGTCAGAGCAAGCTGCATACTGGTCAGCAGTTCGGGATCCATTCCTGCAGCCCTAAGAAGCAGGGTGTGCAGTACACAAACTGTTGAAAAATGTTGCCAAATGTGGATGGAAGCACAGGGATTTCTGGGATGTGAAGCAATGCATCACAAGTCATTGGGACAAGATTCAGGATGCCACACAACCCCCTCCGCCTTCCCACAAATCTTAGCGGCAGAAGAGAAAGAAGTGCTCTGTGGGATAGCTGCCCAGAGGGCACTGCGCCAAATACCACTGCAAGCGCCACAAGCGTGAACACATTGTTGCACAAGCAGCTGACATTGTGAATACATAATAGCGGTTTCCCTTCAGTGTTCTGTGAGCAGGGCTCTAACTGCCAGCGCTGTAACATTGGCACTGCAGAAGTGCCCTGAGAGCTGATCCAAAGATGGGTGAGGAAGCTGCAAATTCAACAAACTATGCATAACTGGCTGTGAGACTGAAGGTCAAATAGGGCAAACTGCCTGTTACCCTAAGAAACTCAAACCACATTTTCATCCCAAATTATCAATTATACATTTGTTTTCCTAATAAATCAAATATACCACGGATAATCTGTTTTGTCCTATTGATACTTTGAATTAGAAGCTGCATGTTTATCTGCTCTGTGAATCAGGTAAACTCACTCTTTATACATGGATAATACCTCTTATTCTGTTGCAAGCCCTAAATAATGTGAAATGCTCATATAAAATCAAAGACTGTATCCACCAAATGTAAAGGCTTAGAATGGATTTTATTTGTTTCCTTGGTGAATGATTGCTGCACTCGAGAAGTCATAGGCACAAAAAGAAAGGTGGAAAGATATAATCACCTAACCACAGTATAACTTGGAATTATTAAAAGAAATTGCTTAAAGAGGGAGAAATTTCAGTTAACAACATGGGCTAATACTGAACTTAAATCCCTAAACTGAATTGAATTAAAAAGCCTCCGATAAGAAAAGGATTGAAGAAATTTATCATACACCCGCACCATCTACTTGATACCGACAGAAGTGGCAGAGAAACTGAAAGGGGTGAAATCTGAGCACTCATGTGGCAATGGGCCAATGGAAATCCAAGGGTGCCCCCCTCCAATGAGCCCAGGATTTAGGTTATATAAATCAGAGGTCACCAGGGGGGACCCCAGAGTTGACTGAATCCCCGCATTGCAACATACTCCTGCACCAGCCACGAGGAACAGACTCTCCCAACAACCCAGGTTTAACCAGATAAGAAAAAGTGGTGAGATTTCATGTCAAAGATTGTATTCCTCTTTTATGTATACATAAATAACTGAAGGGTACCTTGTTCAGTCTAGGCTCTCCAGTGAGACATCAAGTAACCACATTTTAGATTTTAACTCATGCTCTGTGTATGCACTCCTTCATAAACCCAAGCAAACTGACCTAAGAGAGATTTGAACTATAACTTCAAATCATTGCTTTGGATATTCTAAACTTGTCCCTCATCCCCAATCCATTCATATAGCAGGGACCACGCTCTTAAGAGTGCCTTACAGACATATATATTCTTACTCCTTGGAGAAACGTTAGAAGGGTGATAAATTTGTTAGGTACTAAAGGACTGATGATCCTAAGCAAATGTGATAAAAAATCTTAGTAATTTGCATTGTTCCTTGGTAAAACTGCTGAGCCTCAACCCTACTCTGTGACAACTGCTTGCAAGGCTGTATTGGGGTGTGCAGAACATAACTGGAACATTGGTTCTGTCTACACTTGATTGATGAACTGCTGGTTGTATACTAATGTGGTTCTCGGTGAATTAATAAATTGCTGTTTGGTTAAGAATAACTCAGTGTCCTGATTTGAGAAATACTGCTCAAGTTAAAAGTTGACCTAAGAAGAACCTAGTGTTAAGGTGGTAAGCTATTGCCCCCTGGACTCGATAAAAAGAGGTTCTCCTATTAGATTCCATTCTAATATTGGCTATCACACACATCAAATTAGCAATTTGTTAGATTTCAGCATTAAAATCTAAAAAGTACCTCAGCAAAGTGATAACATTGACCCCTATCCATGTTGATACCTGCCCCATTCCCTACAACACCCCCTGCTGGGAAAGGGTGGGACTGGAGTAGCTGGCAGTTCCCCCACAGCCGCCCCTGCCACACAATGAGTCCAGCTGTTAAAGCTAGTAACTTGCCATGAGTTCCCAGACCTAGCAGTCAAACACCCTGTATTGATATGAATCCAAGTGAACTAGGTCATGTTCCCCTGTCTGGGATAAGTTTGCCATATAAAAGGCTGTGCTCCTGCCAACAGTTGCCATAGGAGCAGGTTCCATGCATGGTATTAGAGCGGGTCAGCCAGAGTAGAGCATCAGCCCAGACCCACCCCCTACCTGTGACTATTGGAGGATTCTGGGATTGTACTCACATATTCCGTGTCTGCCTTGGAGTCGTAGTATTCAATATCCTCCTCCTGCAAAGAAAAGGTGAAAGATCCAGTTAGTGCTATGCACAGCCCTGGCTGGCAGACCCACACCACCCCAAACGCTCACAGAGGCTGTTCAGTCCCTTGCCTCCCCACTGGCCAGGATCCTGGAAACAAGGCTCAAAAGGAGGTTCCCAAGAGAAAAATGGGAGCTTAAAAACAAACCCCATGCCTGAGCCGTCACAGTGACCATCAGATGGGTCCAGCTTCCCCTTCCTCCCTCCCCTTACACTTTATTTCTTTCTGTTTCTAAGAGTAAGTGTTAACTGTAGCACTTGCTTCACCATCTCCACCCTGATGACGTCAGAGTGGGGGTATGACATCACGGCCTACCACCTCTCTTCCTGCCTGACCATCACAACCTCAGTGGCATCTCAGTGCATCATCACAGTGAGGTTGTGATGTCATTGCTCATCACGTCTCCTGCTTCGTGACATCATTATGCATCATTATGGGGGGGAGGCTTGGTGACATCACAGTGCTTTGTCCAAGAAGGGGCTGTGATGTCACAGCCCCAAAGAATGTTACTTTACTTCAACCACAAGTTAGTGAGCCATTCGCAGGAATCATTGGGAGGAATCTATAGAGAGTATAGAGACACAAGGAAGAAAGGAGAGCAGCAGTGTATGGACCCTGGACTTCAGAAAAGCAGACTTTGACTCCCTCAAGGAACTGATGGACGGGATCCCCTGGGAGAATAACATGAGGAGCAAAGGAGTCCAGGAGAGCTGGCTGTATTTTAAAGAATCCTTATGGAGGTTGCAGGAACAAACCATCCCGACATGTAGAAAGAATAGTAAATATGGCAGGTGACCAGCTTAGCTTAACAGGGAAATCCTTGCTGATCTTAAACACAAAAAAGCTTACCAGAAGTGGAAGATTGGACAAATGACCAGGGAGGAGTATAAAAATATTGCTCAGGCATGCAGGAGTGAAATCAGGAAGGCCAAATCACACTTGGAGTTGCAGCTAGCAAGAGATG
>NC_133784.1:20783177-20826136 GCF_003597395.2 Chelonoidis abingdonii
CTTGATGCTAGCGACTTATCATGGCTGTTACCGGGATTAGCTAATGTTTATACACTTACATTTAAACGTTTCAAAAAATATATTGTTTAGGAAAAGTAGAAGCAAAGGTTTAATTTGCATTTGAGTAATCCTTTGGTGGTTCAATACACGGTATTGTTTACAGGAAGAATATAATGTATTCATCAGTGTTGTGTAATATAAGGAATTTTCCTGCCACTTTGGATCTCTGTAGGAAAAAGTTTAAGCAAGAAAGTCAAAAATAAAAATTTTGGCAGTTGTTGTATTTCACAACTGAGATTCTGTCAATTAAAACCCATTATCAAAAAGAGTTGTTCAAGATTGCTTCAAGATACCTTTAGTGAGTAGGCCTCAGGTAACGCTGTGGAGCCAGGAACCATAACTGTTTTGGTTAAATCTTACATATGCGAACAAAACTTTTAAGATTCAATCTGTACTAGAAAAGATACACAAATGTATTGGTAAATGGGTGTAGGTGTCTTGTAAGTAAAAAGATCAGTAGCGTGGACTGGTAGGCAAAGTCTTTGTGTAGTCCATTGATTCTGTGTTCATGGAATTTGCAGTTTGCCAAACTACCATAGACTTCCTGTTTTGGCTGGTAAATCTGCCGTTTTGCTCAGCAGATGCTGACACCTTGCTTTTCTGTCTGCTGTGTTGTGGCTGCAGCTTCCTTTTCCTCTTTCTTGCTGGCTTTTGTACAAAGGGACTGTGTAATAAGCAGCACATAGTCACCTCTTGCAATAACAGAGTCAGAAAGCCAGAAGAGCTCTCCTGGCTCCTCGATTTCTTGATATCTCTGAAGGGTGTCCCGAGGGAGAACTGTGGAGCCCAGGAGCCATGTGGTGGTGCAGGTGTCAGGCAGAGCTCCATCCCGCTTGGGATTGCAAAGTGTAGTGGACTGGTTTATGGACGGATTCCTGGGACACAATGACAGGAGGTTCCCAATGGCTCTGCCCCTGCACAAACCCACCCCCACTTGAATGAGTGGTCGGAAATAGGTCCCACGCTCTCATGGAGCATCATGGAGTCCCTTTCTTGCCCTGCAGAATGGCATCGGCCCCCACTCTCTGCGAGAATACCAGTTGCAGGATTTGGATCACTCTCTGCCAGAAAAGAAAGGGGCCAATACTTACCACCCTGGCTGTACGTATCTGACTTCAGGGACCAGGCCCACTGTGTCTTCCCCTCCTGTAACACACACGAATCTCTGCTGAGTTAGTTGCCAGGGGTGTGGGTTTGAATTAACACTCTATGAGGGAAATGGCAATCCTACACTCAGAGCTGGTGTTTTGTCTTACAGATTGGGTTACTCTACAAACCATGAGGGCTAAACAAAACCCCGTTTTTACTAAATGTTCAGATTCTGATTAGTCAAATTGCTTTCAGGAGCTGGTCTATAGTTTTATGGGTCTATAGTTGCCACTATTTTTTTCAGCCCTGGCAAGCATGTTGTATTATTGGTCAGACCTTCTCTGCTATGGATACTTCACAGCCGAGGAGAAACAGTGGTATGCCAGTGCCCCAGCTCAGTAGTACACTTCCTTGACACAAGTAATCTCTCTACAGCCAAGCTCTGACCTCCCAGGTCCCTCCACTGGTCCAACTAGGAGAAGCGATGGAAGCTTTATTCACTCAGTGGGTACTTGTATTTATCTCTATTCAGCCTGGTGTACGTCCCCCATACAGAAACCTTAAACACCCAATTATATTGGGCAGTAGCCTTCCCCTTTACCCCAGGTTTCCTAAAATTACGTCGGCTTCATGAGAGACTCAGCAATAAATGATGAAAAATAAATTAACGTAATGAACATTGCCACAGAACTGCAAACACTTGCTCTGATATTGGTGTGCTGGATATAAGGGGCCCAGGTTAGAGGTGATATCATAATCAAACACACCACCTCTTACATTACTGACTACTCTTCCAAACATTTATTTGGTAGCTCCTCTTTCATTCATCGTGATGATGTTCCAAGATTTTATCAAGGGCCTTTGCTCCTTCTCTTGAATACTTGAGCAATCTTCATTGATTCTCAATGGTTAGCTCTTTTTTCCTAGTAGTGACTCTGATCTTAATCTTTACCTTTGAATGATTTGGTATGTCCGTCCTATCTCCTCACCTCTGTCGCTCTAGACAGAAACATTTGTTGCTCCTTTTCTTCACCCTAAATGCTTGCCGCTTCCTTTGCTTCTCCTTAATGGGACAGTTCACAGTCATGTGCTTGATGTGGGAGGTCAGCATGCAGAGAATTGAATTTTCTTATGAGGGAAAATCCTGAGGAGGAGGAGTAGGCGCATGGGGAAAGGAAGTTGGAGGAGGAAAGAGGAAAAAGAGTCACAAAAACAGTGGACTATCCTTAATATTTTATCCATTTCAAATTAAGGCCACAACTTCTATAAAATTGTGAATATAAAGATTATAACACAAGTATAGTAGGTAACATAACTTTTATTTAGTGCCCTACTACAGCTTTTGTTGAGAACTTCCAGGGCTTAGCATTTCGGGGAATAGATAATTTAATTCGAAGTACACTAAAACATCTATTATATAAAAAGCTAGAGATGGTTGATCACAAACTACAATTTTACAAGAAAAAGCGATTGCTGATAACTAGATTATATTTTATCGGGTCAGAAAATAATAATGAGATCCAAATGTTGGAAGCTACCCCTTGGACAAATTCAAGTAGAATTAAGACACAATTTAACGGAGGTAGCTAACCATTGAAGCAGCTTACCAAGAGATGGTGGATAGATTATTCATTGCGTCTTTAAATCAAGACTGGATCCTTTTATTTTCAAAGAGATGCTTAGTTTAGACACATTGTTGGGTTTGATGCTGAATATTTGGGTGGAAGTTCTTTGCTATTATGAAGGAGGTATATCGACCATCCTAATGTTCCTTTAAACTTTAAATGTATATGACTATTATGTGTCTCCGGTTTGGTTGTGGGTTTTTTTTCCAGAAGAGTGCTAAATCTTTTACAGCCTTTTTTGACTCAGTGGAATTGAAATCCAGCACATTTGTAGGGTGACAATGTTGTTGTCATTGTTATGAATGTTGTCTATCCAAGTGAATAAACTAACTAAACTATACTCACAAATTTTTATTTTTTTTTGGCTAGGTGAATTAGATATATGAACCGTTATTGCCTAGAAGAGACAATAAAAAACTGAGAAAAAACTGAAAAACGAAAGTGGAATTAAGAAATTGAAGTGGTAACTTTTTTTTAATTGCTTTCTTTTTAATGAGAATGACTCGGCTTCTATGCCTTCAATACTTGGTCCTTTAAATTCAATAGTTTAAGAACTGTCTAACAAAAATATCGATTCATCATATTTATATATCAAGTAATTTGATTTTATTTCCTTAAAAAAAAAAAGAGAGGAGAAAATTTAAGATCACTTGATCAAATAATCCCTGATGATAGGTCAGGTGTTAACTCCACTACTTAAATGAATTTGAGATATTTCGTAAGTAGGTGCTTTTGGCCCAGATTTAGGTACATCAAGTGTCACTTTGTCTTAAGTAAACATGTTATGCAAATTGTATGTATAAACAATTATAATAATAAGCATTAGAATTGTAGCTTGAGCTGTTTTAATTCAGTGGGGTAGGGTCTTGATATCAAAGTGTTCTTCTACTGTATAGAATGCAATTTACAGGGGTACCAGATAACCTTATGTCTTGTAATATATAAATAGGCTTGCAGAATTGTGATCTTACGTTTTAAAATTTGGTGAATATATTATAATTTAAAGCTTTTTTGATTGGATTAAATTTCACTTTGTAGAAATTATGGAGGGGGTTAGACACTAATGACAGAAGTTGGAGGTTAGTAGGCTCGTTTCTTCTCAGAGCAGTGGAGACCACAAACCTCATAAATTTGGAAGATTCATCTTGGGCAATTAGTCTGGCGTTTTGGGATCTCTCTCTCAGCCTTTGTGAGTGTAAGAATAAACACAGTCAGCCTGGCGGCCTGGGTCAGTGGAGCAGTCGTAGTCAGGTGCCGGCCCTCGGGTAGGAGCTGAGCAACCACAGTATATAACAGTTTCAGCCAGGCCCGATCAAGGCGGGGCATGGTGAGTCAGGCCCCTCAGGCAGGGCTGAGCAACCACAGTATATAACAGTCAGCCAGGCCTAATCAGGCAGGGCAGTGGTGAGTCAGGCCCCTAGCAGGGCTGAGGCACAGCAGTAATATAACAGTCAGTCCAGGCCTAGGTCAGGATGGTGCAGTGTAGTTCTAGGCGCTCAGGCCCTCAGGCAGGGGCTGTTGCAAACAACAGTAATTAACAGTCAGCCCAGTCCCTAAGTCAGGGGGGGAATGGGTGGGGAGTCAGGCCTCAGGCTAGGCAGGGGCTGGCAACCAACAGTATATAACAGTAAGCCCCATGCCCCTTTGGCTCCCAAATTGGGTTTACTGCAGGCGCTGGGTTCCAATCGCGGCTAGGCTGAGCCGTCTAGTCAGTTTTTGTATTTTTCATTCTGTTAACACGGGAGTGGGCCATGGTCGCGTGACAAGGTAAACGGGCCCCCGCCAGAGGTAGTACCCAGGGTGTCACAGGCCCATTTCACTGCGAATGCTCTCTTTCGCATTAGCGCCAGTAGTTCTTTCATCGGGATAATTTTCCGGTTAAAATATAAGACACTCTGGTCTTCTCCATCAAATTTCTTTGGTTAAGTCTGTGGGGTAGGTTCTGAGCTCTGAACCACTCGCAAACGTTCTGGCTGACATCCAAGGCATCCAGGATCGCTGCCTTTACCTGGCTATTACCCTTGCATCCTTCTTTAAAGCCCTCTGTTTATGTGTGGCTGTCCCGGTTCAGTACGGGGTCAAGAGAGAGCCAATGTCAGGGTCACCCTGGCAAATCGCACACCTCTTCAAAAGTTACCAGGAAAGGCCTCGGAGTTATTGCATTTACTCATCTCCCCCTCGATAGCTGTGCAGCTGCTGGAGGCCACGCAGTTGTTGCATGAGCATCACGGGGGACCCGGGCTATGTCTCTGGCCGGGGCTCCCGGGGCCGCCCCTACACCTCTACTTGGCCTGCAGTCTGGACCCTCACTATACCTCGTGCAGGTCCCAGTGGCATAGCTCCGTAGCCATCATCCCTCGAGTGAGGTGGTGTGAAGGTTTCATTGTCTTGCATACCAACTCACTACTCCTGGCTTCTGAACAATTCATAATCTGGCCTGCTAGTTCATTCTGGCCATGTGGTTGGGACGACTTGGTACATCTACAGTGTGCTGTTTCCAATAGAGAGTGGCTCGCTCGTGACTTTCTCACGAAGCCCAGAGATGTCCACTTTTATCGTGTCTACATAAAGTGTGGAGACGCTGATTCGCAGCCGAATCATGGGGCAGGTATAGATCTATTAGATGCAGGCAGCTAGTACTGAGACCACTATAAGGACAGTATGAAGGCTGAACGTGGGAGGCAGCCCTGTCGTCCATCCTGTATCTATATGGACCCTGGATTATAACGAAAGCGGACTTTGGACGTCACCCAAGGACGTGCATGGACAGGTGAGAGCCCCTTGGGTCCAATCCATAGCTCCTTTAGAATAACTATGAGGAGCGAAAGGTAGGTCCAGCCCCTCCCGCGCGCCTCCGCGCCATGCATATCTAGAAGAATCTCCTCTCATGAGGGAGGGTCTGGCAAGGAAAACCAAGATATCCATACGCCACACTACGTTGTAGAATACGAATGATGTATATAAGAATAGTGTGTCAGGCCAGTTGACGATCGGTCTCTTAGTCCAGGTTGCGCTGTTAACAGGGAAATCGCGTATGACCTGCATCTTACACACACAACAATAACGCACTAATACTATAAGCCAAGAAAGGTGAATGTGAAGGATTATGAATAGATGAATCCCAGTGCAGACGTATAAAAATATTGCGTCAGGCATGTCTATTCGCCGATGCTGCAGCCCCAATTGGTCCAAGAATGCGCCACGACAATCCTGGTATTGCAGCTAGCAAAGAAAGGGGATTTTTGTTAAGATAACAAGAAAAGGTTTTTCTTCAGGATATAGTTAGCCAACAAAAACCCGCAGTAAAAGACACCGTCAAAGGAAAATCTGCTCCCGCGGGTCCCCTTACTGAATGAGAGGAGAGGCGATAGCGCCCTATAATTGACAAGGAGTGCAAGGTATGACACAGCTCGACGCCTCACTCGAATGCTTTCTTTTTTGCCTTCTGACTGTACTTATAACACTGTAACAAATCGGTCAGGAGCTGGGCCAAGGCCCCAGCACAAGCACGAGGAGAGACTTGGGAGGACCCAATAGACCGCTCTTGTGGAGAAAAGAAAATGGTGGGGCACTATTAGAAGCTGGTGATGAGGACAAATGCGGTACACATGGGGCGCCCCCGCTGTCTATGCTGCGGCTAGTCAAACCCACGCTGAGCCCGTTGCATGAGCAGGAATGCCAGGTTGGACAGACCTTGTGACTCGTCGAGCTCTCTGGCCAGATGTGTGGTATCCTTTTCGAATACCTCATGGGCCAAGCACCTCAGCTTGGACACGGTCTGCCAGTGCCGGGGTCAGCCAGTATGAACTATCGGGATATGAGAGGCCATAGTCGTATTTATGGCCCAACTATCTTCAACCGAAACAATGCGCCAAGCGTCTAGAAGAGGGCACTCCGTGGTGGCGAGACACTACAGGTCAGTCGGGAGGCTCTCATCCCGCGCTTGAGGTTCCCTGCCCATCAAGCACGCTATGGTCGGCTTACCAGCGATTATCGAGATCGCTTGATGGCCGAGTGGCGAGGAGGGAGCGAAAGGTGGCTGTCAGTCCTAGGTAACAGGTGCATGTCATATGGACAGCCCGCCTGGTGGCATTCGAGGACTACAAGTCCCACTAAAGTGCTACTGCACCTAGAGGCCTGTACATTGGTGCCCTTCCTCCCATGAGGAGAGTAACTTTGGTCGCTGTGACTGATGCGTGGGAATGCCGTGTGAATGCTCGTTGATTTCTGCCTGACTCGGGTAGCTATATGCTATTCTGATTTGACAACGCTACATTCCTCTCGACGGATGGTATTGCGTTGACTTCAGCAAAGTGTCAATGAGACACGATCCTGAGCCTCTTGGTTGAATGAGGAAGACTGTGTCTCCACTTTCTGCCCTCCCAACGGCGGGGCGGAGGAGGAAGCTCCAGACATCATTACGAAGAGTATCTCGAGGACATCAAACGTTTAAGTGGTTAAGTGGAGCTTCTTTGGACATACCATGTTTTAGTTTGGCCAGCCATTAAACATCAGATGCAAAATATACAAAGGTAAATCAAGTAAGGTACCGTGCCCTTCGTTGGTTAATCAGGAGTCTGTGTTATTTCGGTTGATTGCCAACATCTTCATTAATGACTCTGGAGGAAGGATATATTCAGCGGTACCTTATAGATTCTAATTAGAGGATTGGGCCAATAAGAAATCTGATGCTTGGTTAACAAGGTACAATGCAATGAGCTCGGCCACATTAGGTATCCCGGAACGTAAACACTCTTAAGAATAACACTCATAGTTCTGAGGTCTGTACTCTACAAGATCTGAACGGTGTGAGAATGGGCTCGTATTTAACTATAATGGATTATAAGTGACAGATCATATGCTCTATGCTTTCTCATTCCGCAACCAGAAGAAAGGACGGCATAGAAGTGATTGTGAATAAAGCTGTTGATCTGTGAGAGCTGTGGATATTGAGTCAACTGATTTCGCCCTTGTTCCAAGATAGAAGCTAATGGATTTTGGGCTGTTGTAAGTAGGATCATTCCAGCAGATCGAGGGATGTGATCATTCCCTCTATTCGCACTATTGGATGAGGGCTCATAGCGTTATGGTAACTTTGTATCAACCAAGAATCAACCTGTGATACCAGTTTTTGCGGCCGGTCTACATACAAGAAAGGATGTGAAAAATTGGAAAGAGTCCAGCGAGGGGCCACAAAAATGATTAGGGGGCTGGAACACAGGACTTATGAGGAGAGGCTGTGGGAACTGGGATTGTTTAGTCTGCAGAAGAGAAGAATGAGGGGGGATTTGATAGCTGCTTTCAACTATCTGATAGGGGGTTCCAAAGAGGATGGATCTAGACTGTTCTCAGTGGTAGCAGATGACAGAACAAGGAGTAATGGTCTCAAGTTGCAGTGGAGGAGGTTTAGATTGGATATTAGGAAAAACTTTTTCACTAGCAGGGTGGTGAAGCACTGCAATGGGTTACCTAGGGAGGTGGTGGAACCTCCTTCCTTAGAGGTTTTTAAGGTCAGGCTTGACAAAGCTCTGGCTGCAATGATTTAGTTGGAAATTGGTTCTGCTTTGAGCAGGGTGTTGGACTAGATGACCTCCTGAGGTCCCTTCCAACCCTGATATTCTATGATTCTATCTTGTAGGAGATCAGACTAGATCAGTGGTTCTCAAACTTTTTTTGCAGCGGACCACTTGAAAGTTGCTGAGGGTCTCGGTGGACCACTTAATAATCTTTCCAAACATTGTTTGTACCGTTAGCTAACTACTGTAAAGCACTTTGGATAAAAGTGCTATTAAAAAAAACCCTTAATAATAATTAACGTTTTTTGTTCTATATATAAAAGCACACAACTCATATTTTAATATTACTAGTCTTACCTTTCTAATGTGATGGATGTGCCCTCTCTCCCCCACTGCGGCAGCCCCCAAGCTGGGGCTGGGGCTGGGAAGGAGGGTGGTCTCTCCCTAGCCACAGAGCTGAGGCTGGGAAGGAGGGTAGTCTCTCCTCTTTCTCTAGCTGTCGCCACCCTGCACGTCCCGAATTCCCCCCATCCCCTCCACTAATTAGGTGGGGACCCTTCATTCTCTTGTGTGCGGCTACCCAGGCACTCACCTTAGAGGGAACTATGTGTGGACCACCTGAATGGAGCTCGCGGACCATCTGAGGTCTGCGCACCACAGTTTGAGAACCCCTGTACTGAATGATCACAATGCTTCTCTGCTATCAGAAGTGGTCGTGGTGGCGTCGGGGAAAGGCTGGAAATGCCATCAGCCCCACCCTCCCCTTCACCCCGCAGCAGAAGCAGAAGCAAAAGCAAACAAACAGCCTGAAAAATAAAAAGCAGCTTCACCATTCCCTTGGAGAAATCCATGTAATTAATTTGGGGTATTTAGAAACCATTTATGCAGAAAGGTCTGCTCTGATTCCTCATCCCGCATGCTAGGACATGTGGCAGCTGATAAAATTCATAAAAAGAAAGGCAATTCGGAGAGCAGTAATACTGTCAAAATAGAATTTTATATTCCATCCAAAGGGGTAATTAAAGGGCAGAGGGAGACTATTCTGGAGGCAGGAATACAGCAGCAGTGGCAGCGCGCTCAGTGCTAACATGGCTGCCATTCAATCAGCCACTACACAAAGACAGCTTTCTCTCCTGGAGCTGTGTCAGTGCTGATGGGATTTTATTATTATTCCCTTATTATTTAAAGGGAAAAATTATCCGTGCTGAGAACAGCAGCTCAGGCAAGGAACCTGCAAGTATCTCAGTTGACTGCACTGCCACGGGCCCGGCTCAGCAAACAGGCTCAGGCCAAGCTCAGGGGCATGGCTGTACAGGTGTGCAGACATGGCTGAAGGGGTCAGCTACCAAATGTGTGTTCACTGGCCTGTTGTTCTATTCCACAGGGACGTTGTAGGCAAGAGCTGGTGTGGGGAACAACCTGTCTGCGGCCAGTTAGGGATTTCAGGATGGAGACGTGTGAAACCCCACAAACCAGCCACAGTTCTGTGAGCCTGTGCCCTCACCCCCACCCCGAGTCTCTGATTGGCAGCAGGGGTTGAACAAGTAGGAGAAACTGGTTAGAGCAGGGGTTGGCAACCTTTCAGAAGTGATGTGCCGAGTCTTCATTTATTCACTCTGATTTAAGGTTTCGTGTGCCAGTAATACATTTTAATGTTTTTAGAAGGTCTCTTTCTATAAGTCTACAATATATAATTAAACTATTGTTGTATGTAAAGTAAATAAGGTTTATAAAATGTTTAAAAAGCTTCATTTAAAATTAAATTAAAATGCAGAGCCCCCCGGACCGGTGGCTAGGACCCAGGCAGTGTGAGTGCCACTGAAAACCAGCTCGTGTGCTGCCTTCGGCACTCGTGCCATAGGTTGCCTACCCTTGGGTTAGAGAGAGGAATGGCAAGAAATTCTGTCCCGATGGCCTGTTGCAAGCCTCCTGTGAAGAAGAGGTGGCGACTGGCACAGGGGGCTGGATGCACAGTGCCCCTTGAGTCTCTGGCAGTGTGGAGCAGCGAGAGTGCCAACAGCTGCTGCAGAGACCCAGGAGTCTGATAATTGGGCTCTGGGCTGGGGGAAGAAGCCCTGAGAGCAGCCTGGTCTCATAAGCCTGTATTGCCGGTAAGGACCAGCCAGAACTCAAAGGGAAGGGAGCCGCCTCTCATAGGTGATGGAGAGACACTAGGGCATGGCTGACAGAGGTGACCGCTGCTGCTGATAGGGAGTGTTTGTTACTGATAATGGCTTTGGAGTGATTCCTGCCTCCCCATAGGCCACAGGAGGGCTCTCCACCACAGGGCAAGAAGAGGGAGGCTGAGCAAGGGGAGCCTCTGACAGAGAATAGCAACAATGATGGGCGTGTGAAAGACACCTCACGGCCATTGCTAAGGAGCTCATGGACTGGCATGGTTCCATAAAGCTGTGGGCCAAATCCTGCCTCCTCAGATGTGATGGGAGCCCAGAGGGCATACGGAGCCTCTGAATCATCCAGGGCAGCATGCAGCAGCACACACTAAATCCCGGGGAGGGATGCATCCTGCCCCAAGCAGGCTGGCTGACATGTGTACTCAGTTCCCAGTGAGCTATGTCATGATGGGCAGTGTACATTAGCCCAGAGCACACCAGCTGGATCTGTGCTAGCAAGATGGCCCTGGAAACATGTACACAGTCAGCACTGCTCCATTTCCCCTTGTGTCTCCCAGCAGCAAGGGCCGGGCTCGGGCAGTATAATACTGCAGCTAGAACATGACAACTAAGACCAAAGCTATAGACCTTACTTCATTGCACGGGACTGGGTGTAATGAATTGGGTGATCAGACCAGCAACCCAAGATTAGTGTATGGTGCGGTCAGTCCTAGGAGCTGTCTGGGTATGGACAAAGCTAAGAGTCACCCGTTGACTATAAACAAAAACATGGTTTTCTGTAAAGATGTTGTTTTCATCATAGCAATTCTGGTATACACAGTGGCCAAGATGTTCAAAGTGACCAGTGATTTTGGGGGGTCCAATTTGAGACATCTTAAAAAGGTCTGGTGTGCAGAGGGTGGATGCTTGGCGCTGTCTGAAAAACAGCTGTCTGTAAGGTGTCTCCAGTGGGTCGCCCCAAATCACGGGTCACTTTGGAAAATCTTGGCCAATGTCGGACATTTACAAGCTTTGCATATACTAAACAGGAGCTACTTCCTCCATTGCAGCCACCTCTAGAGTGAAACCTGACAGCTTTCAGACGAGGCCAACAATGCACAGCAGTTTAGGACAGGAAGTGAAAAAGAAGGTCAAACATTCAACAGAAAGTGAAAGGGGATATTTAGGAAGGCAGAACGTAATGATGACGTTTGAGATCCTCAGTGATTAAAGGGTCCAATGCTACAAGTAGGAGGAAGCAATCTGTGTAACACCCTGCCCTGTAGCATCATGCCGGGGCACTGGTTCAGTGCTCATGCAGCGGGAAGAGTGAAACGCCAGTTGTGCAAACTTGTAGTCATTGAGAGAGAAATCCACAGCAGCCAACAAGCCAGGTTCCCCTCAGCCCACACTCTTAGTTCACATACCTCATTCTTTTCAGGGTGCATTGCTGTTTTCTCTTTAACTCATCCATACATAAGAAACACTGAAAAACTGTCTGTCTGCCTCTTAGGGTATGTATGTCTGTACTGCAATCACAGGGTGTCACTGCAGCTCGTAGCTTTAATCTAGCTAGCTCAGTTCCCACAACAACGAAACTGTGGCAGCATGGGCTTCAGAGGGGCTGTATAAACCCACCTGGAACCCTAGGTAAGTACTTGCAGAGTTAGCCCATGCTGCCACAGCTTCACTGCTCCGGTACCCAACCTAGCTCGATTAAAGCTAATTTGGGCATGTCAGCTCGAGCTGCATTCACACTCTGTGACTGCAGTGTAGATATATCCTTAGGAATGAACTGTCCTACATGGCTACAAAATCTCTTCTCCCATCCCTCTCCCTCCACCCTTCCCTTCCAGTCTGATAGGTAATGTTCTCTCCTTGGCTACATCACCACCACCATAACTAACTCATGTCTTCCTAAGACTTCACAGCTGTCCCGATGTTATAGCCATAGCCACCTGGCTGCACACCTGAGACACGGATCCCTTAGGACACAAACTATCCCAGCCAGATCAGTTGCTCAGCACCTGTTACATATCCCCTGGAGCTATATCCTTCGCACAGATGGATTTTGTTATTGGCCAAGAGTTTGCATCTGGTAAGTTAATTCAACTCCCCATGACGCAGTCAGTATTATCACCTCTGTCATGCTGATCTCACTAGGAATGTACTCAAAGAGCAAAGAGATACTAACTCTTCTTTGGAGTTATCCTTAGACAAAAATCTGCTCAGCTAAAGCGCTTTCCTGTTTCTTCTCCAGATCGTTAAGACCCAAGCTGACAGCATGCTCAAGCTTAAAGAGATCTGGGCAAATTACATAGGGATACAGTAGAAGAACAATCAGTGGGGAGACGTCTGGCAGCTGGTTAGAAAGGAACACAACACATAAGGCATAAGCTAATCTTTGACGTTCACCATCACATGTACCTTCCTCTGCACAGATCAGAGAGTGTTCAGTCAGGAGACGCCTGACTCCCAGGGATGTGTATCTCACAATGGTTCCCCAATGCATGTGCAACAATCTAGTCCACGGCTAGAGATCTGGAAAGAGATGATTGGGTTTGGACCACACTGTGCCCATGCTCGTATGGGCAGAGCCAGCAGAAAGCTCATGGAGCTGGGATCCCCACCATGGGACTCAGGATCCATACTCAGGAAAGAGGCAAGGCAAGAGGTGCGGAGGGTACCACAAAGGGCTTCTCCAGCTCATGCAACACACAGTGACCAATAACTTACTTGCTCCCTGGGCCTGCCTCATCTTGAGAGAGATGGAGGGGACAAACCCACACTGGGTCAGGGAAGGAAGGGGTTAATGATCTGTCTGGGAGATGGGGTCTGAAACTGGCTCTGAGTTTATACAAGTCCTTGCACACTGAGGTCCCGGTCCATGACTAGGGCTCCTAGGCGTTACCGCCTCCTAGGGGCTTTATCCTGCCACCTGTCACCGTACTCTTTGGGCTCCTTCCATATACAACAGAAAGCAGTAGTAAAAGCCCTCGTGGACTTCATGAGGTCTGTCTCTCTCCTTTTTCGGGGTCAAAACTCTTCTTGGGGTATTTTCGTTTGATTAGTTGATTTCAGATTTTTAAAAATTTGTGTTTATTTTTCATTTTGGGGGGTGGAAGGTGAGGGTTGCGTAGGTGGGGTCATCAGTATGGTGAGTGTAAACCTTGCTACGGTAGAAGGACTTTTGCAAAGAGGAAGGTTTCACAGCATCTCCGGATGATCGTCAGACTCTGGATTCACCTAACCCAGAGGTTCTCAAACTGTGGTGGTCCACGAGCTCCATTCAAGTGGTCCGTGGATAGTTCCCTCTAAGGCAGTGGGTCTCAAACTTTTTTACTGGAGACCCCTTTCACATTGCAAGCCTCTTAGTGCAACCCCTCTAATAAATGAAACACCCTTTTAAATATATATAACACCATTATGAATGCTGGAACCAAGCGGGGTTTAGGGTGGAGGTTGACAGCTCATGACTCCCCATGTAATGGCCTCGTGACCCCCTGAGGGTTCCCAACCCCGAGTTTGAGAACCCTTGGGTGGCTGCACACGAGGGAATGAAGGGCCTCTCATGCAGGTGTGGCTCCACTAATTAGGTGCCTGGACCCTGGAGAAGACGCACATGTAAGGTGAGGTGGTGGCCTTGGTGGGAATAAAGGGTAGGTGGGAGGGAGCAGTGGGGCGAGAAGAAGGGGTCGGGGGAATTTGGGACGTGCAGGGCTGCAGCGGACAGAGAAAGAAGTGACTTTCCCCAGCTCCAGGGCTGCGGCAGCTGGGGCGAGACTCCCCTCCTTCCCAGCCTCAGCTTGGCGGCTGCCATGGCCGGGGAGAGAGGGCACATCCATAACATCAGAAAAGTAAGACTACTGATATTAAAATATGAGTTGTGTGCTTTTATTTGTAGAACAAATAACGTTAATTATTACTTTTTTTTAATACAGCACTTTTATCCCAAGCGCTTTACAATAGTTAGCTAACGATACAAACACCATTTGGAAAGATCATTAAGTGGTCTGCCGAGACCCTCAGCAATTTTCAAGTGGTCCACGAAAAGAAAAGTTTGAGAACCACCAACCTAACCTCTCCGGGGAGTTTCTTCCATTGCCAGATCGCATAGACCAAGACTGGCTGAATGTGGAGTTAAGAACATACCCTGAGTCACCTCATTTTGAAAGAAGCTTGGCTGCTGATTTTAGTGGGTTCCCCAAAAACAGAGGCATGGAGGGGAAGACTTGTACAGTTAATTTATCTATTTTGCAGGAGCTGAGAATAAGTTATTTTCTCCCCACAGAATATTTTCTAGAGCTTTGCTCAAACTAGCTCTAAAGTGTCTCTGGAGATGGGAGCGAGTGCTGGTGATTGAGAGAAGTCATTACGCCTAACCCAGGCAGAGACAAATGGTGAACCCCGCCACTGCCTTTCTAATTGCTGAAAAATAGCTTCTGATAGGGTAGCATAGGACTATTTGACACTAACAGAGCAAAACTCTGCTTTGGATTCAAAGCCCTTGGATCCCAACTTAACAGACTCATTCAGAATGATGCTTTCTCATGGCTTTCTTAGTAACACAGTCACGGGTAGGGCTCCTATGGGGGACAATGAAGGGTTGGAATGCCCTCTCCCAATTCATGTCCCCAACAAAAATAAGCTCCAGCTTTCTCTTCCTTTCCTTGTTATTAAACACCCCTCCTACTCCCTGCTTCCAACCTGCAATAGTAACAGCATTCCCTTCCCTTCCCATTCTCTAAGTACCACTGGATGGTACTGAACGCTCCAGAGTCAGAGCAGTGCCTTGCTTAATGGATTATTTTCATGGTGTTTCTAAAATGAAGGATTATAGTACATTTAATTCAGTCTGAATTTTGGGGCCTGGCTCCTGAGTGTGAGGGTTCATTTCTTCTTATTTATGACACACTATTTTCAAATTTATTCCCTTTCCAGATGTCTCAGAACCTCTCCCGGGGAACCGTTCATGTGTCTTATAGAGGCGGCCTGCCAAAGTCCCTGCTTTGTGCGATGCAAACATTTCCCTTCTCATAATCCTGAGCTACACTTTAATATTTCCTTGATTGTCTGGGGTGTTATAATCTCCCATTGACCACCTCCGTGCCTTTTGTGAAGTGTTAATCCCTCAGCAATTGGAAGCTGCACAATGCAGCCTCACCACAGAGGCTGTAAGAATCTTTGCATCAGGTAGCAAACAACACTGGGAAATGTGCAAAAGACCAGGTGCCCCCATCTATCCTGGCATGATACAACAGGACGCACCCATTCACATGAGTGAAATTGATTGGTTGGTGTGCGCACACACCCCCTTCCAGAAAATACATAGCTGTTATAAAAAAAGGTAAATTATTTATAGCAACAGGACTAGAAGCTTTCACTAATACTCCTGGGTACTTTGGCATTTCACCAGTCAAATCAACTCTCCAGGATCCATATCTGAACATCAGCGGTGTTGCAAATGCTGTAACAAAAGCTGTAAAGAGTTTTGGTCACAATGTTCCTAATTGTACTGCTCCTAGCTTTCCTCTTGGGCTAGATGGTGCCCCTAAATCATTACCAGTCTCCGGGCCCATCGGGGAGGTTTGTGCAACAAGGGAAGACAAGGCATGGCACATATATATTTAAAGCTGGGAAGAACATGGTATGTTACACTATGAGTGTGGCATTACAGGCTGTAACCTAATGAGGCACACACACAGGGGGGCAGAGCTAAGGTTGAAGAATTAGTCGTTTCCTGACATTCAAGGGCTTAGCCAGCTGGGAGAAAGAGCCCATTACCTCTCTCCTGTGCCCCAGGCGCTGTGACGCAACTGAGGCCATCCAGTGACGACATGGGGTAAAGGGCTGAGCCCTACCCTGGGAGTCACTCCTGGGGTTTGTAACTGACATGACATTCACCACACTGATAACACATTGTGAAGATGCCACTGCACAGGAGACTTGCAAGGGCCATCCCGATTTCACAGCTGGCTCTGTCAGCCTGCAACAAATTCCCCCTCAAAGCCCCCTGCCTACAATGATTTTGAGCTGCCGTCACATGGCTATTCCATTTAATGCACTCTCTTCCCTCTACCCCTTGCTGTGCTGTCTCCTCCTGCCCAGATGTCCCACTGTGCTGGCCCCCAAAGCCCCAAGTCAGCCCCCTCAGGCCTCCCAGCAGTCCAGTCAGGAAGTGGAGATGAAAGGCACATTTTCCCACCTGTTTAAGCTGAAGACAGCAGGCTCCTTGGGAGCCTCAGTGCTACTTTTAGCTTCTCTGCAGCACATGATCAATTTAGCCCCGCATGGGACTTGCCTGTCACTGCGATGGAAGAGAATGACAAACTGCAGCCTGGCTGGCATCTGGGGCATCTGCTGCTAATTACACAGGTGTACGTCAGAGCTGCACTGCACGGAGCCAGCATAAGGGGGGCGAAGGGGGAAGCTGGCAAGAATACCTCTTCAAAACAGCCCTCCTCGCACCCAACCTTAGCTGGCACCGCAGGTGTACACAGACCAACACACCCAGGTGCATGTTCCTGGTGGGCAGGAGTTCACCTTCCCAAAACCACCCTTTGTTGTCAGTCTGAGCACAGAGGCCAAGCATCAAACAGGCTACTGAGAATGAAATACGCTCATTAATGCAACTGCATATCTGAATCGAGGCAAAGTCTTGGGCATGTGCACAGAGCCAGCAGGAGTTGGGACAAGGTTCCAACGTGGGCAGATCCCAGTCTGTGCTACACGGCGGAGCTGTGTTGTGACTGGGATGGAGAATCGCCTGGCTGCACAGCAGTGGTGGAATCTGTAGCGTAAATGGGCGCTGAGTTGAGCGGGGGAGGCTGTGCTGCCATGAAAGGGCCATGCCGGCTGAAGCAGTAGAAATGCTCTCTCTGTTTGAAGATGTTGCACTACAACCAAGCTGTCAGTCACAGGCCTTGGCTGTCTGCAGATCTGCCATGGCCCCGTGCTTGTAACAAGGTGGCTAGACAGTCAGTCAAACAATGGTATGAACTCCCCCGCCATCCCCATGGTGTAGCATGTAGCTATCTGTACTCATGATGACAGAGTGCTGTGAACCCAGCCTGAGAGAGGTGCTCCTTTAGCGCCTCTATTCCATCTACACGTACCTGCTCCCCAAACCTCCCTGGCAATACGTGCTCTTGCCTGGCCCAGTGCCAGGCACCAGCCTGGAGTGCTCCTAATTGTTCCCACTTCTGTTTCATTCCCTCTGTCTCCTCCCTCTCCCTATGAGGTCCTCATTTCCTGGCCCAGACCTGCCCTCCTGGCTGTCCTGTGGCTCTTCTGCCCACAGTGTGCCACCAGCAGCAAAGGGCAGCTTCCAAGTTCTCTTGGGCTGAGCTGGGCTGCAGAGAAGGTCCCTGTACCCTGCAGGTGCTGGGACACTGCTCTGATGTGTTCTGGTGCAACAGAGGCACTGAGCTCTGCTGAGGGGCACTGCTGCTGTCCCCACCACAAGCAACGGCAGCCAACAGTACTGCCCAGCACTAGTGCAGCATGTTATGGTGGAGCCTGCGTTTTCAGGGAAGGTGCTAACTATCGAGTAGGAGAAGGTGCTGCAGCTGCGGTTTGCTCCCAGGGTGCACTGGGGCTGCCTTTCAGGGTATGTCTGCACTGTAACCATGGGGTGGGATGTACCTGAGTTAGTTTTAATTTAACTAGCTCAGGTCCCAGAGCAGCCAAGCTGCACCAGTGTGTGTTTCAGCATGGCATAGCTTGCCCAGAGCCCTGGGGAACTATTTGCTGGGCTAGCTCACTGCCCTGGGACTCAAGCTAGCTAGATAAAAGCTAGCTTGGGTATCGCTACTCAAGCTGCACAATCAAATGGGAGTCAGCTGGCACTGGTGGAGGGCCCACTATGGCAGACTGGCACAGCCAACAATTCAGGCTGGGATAGCAGTGCAGCCAAGGAGTCAGCCTGGCATACTGGCAGGGGCTGGGATTAGGAAGTGGGTTTCTGCATCACCCATTGCACAGAAGTCTCAGCAACTCTCATTAGAGCGATAAGGAAAAAAACGGAAAGGGGGAGAAGAAAGAAAGAATTGACACAGCATCTTCCAATTTCTGTTATTAAAAAGCCTAGTCATTAAGGGAATGTACTTATTAATTATCTGTGATTTGTTGTGAAATGTTGAGGGGTTTACAACAACAAGGATGGGGAAAAAATTAATTTCTATTCCGTTGCCTTCCCAGCTCCTTCTCTGCATCCCTCCCAGCTCCCACACAGCTCTACCCCCTTTCCAGAGCTGCCCTAGTTCGCGGCCATCTGCACTTCATAATTAACGGAACCCCTGGGAGACCCGTAACACAAATGAGCTAATTTCATGTTTAATGATCTTTAATCAGAAGTGAGTGTGACTAACAACAGTCATCCAGAAGGTGCTTTGTTATTCATTTTATCTTCCAGTGGCTCTTCTGAAAAGCTAAATTCGCCTTTGACATGTGACGGCCCAGCTCCGGAGCAAGAGGAGGAGGAGACGATATAAGCGGGCAGTGCAGGGCAGCAGAGCTCAGAGAGATGAGCAAGCTCTCCAAAATCCAACACAAAGTGCTCTCCGTCTCTCAGGCCCGTACACAGACATGCAGCACCGGGGTGACTTGTCCCTCCCTCTGTGCTGTGGGATAGCTTTCTGGCAGGATTCTGTTTCTGGAGACCATTAGTAGCTCTGATTGGAGCCAGTGTCACCTCCAGACAAGAACCTGAAGCCTCAACCCCATAATGCAACACAAGATGGAAGGGGAAGGGGGGCTTCTCTGACACTGCAGAAGAAATGGCACAATATTCTGCTGGGTTATTTGAGAACTAGCGTGTGATCATGTAATTAAAGACCATACTGTAGGAGGCCCACATGACAGGGCAGAGTTAAGGTCACACACAGAGTACCTGATAAAAAGCGACACGGAATCTTTATTCTCCAGTTATCTATCATATGCCCGCCACCGCAAGACTTGAGGGCACGTTTCTCAGGCACTCTATAGTCATCTTTAGGATGGTAGCCAGCCAGCATGGGAGTGTGCCCCAGGAGGAGTTAGAATTGAATGCAGAAACATGATCTACTTCTGTATATCATTACTCTCCGCGCTCGACAATTCTAACCCCACGACCAGCAGAGCAAACAATCTCACTCCAAACCAAAACACACCCTAGACACCAGATCAGCATCTAAAACAAGAACAACTCAGACCCAGAACCAAGCCAAGCTGCTAGAGATCCCCGCCCAGTACTGATATATTAGCAACACATTAAAACTCTCTTCTGGCATGAAGCCTACAAAGCACTTGACATCAGTGAGGCTGCTTGTGTGCCTCTCATACAGATGAATAGTTTCTTATTGCGTCCCTCTGCCTGTATCCATCTGTTGTCTTTCACCTTATACTTAGATGGTGCAGTTTGCGGTCGGGACTTTGTGTTCCGTGTTTGTGCAGCACCTGGCCCACTGGGGTTCTGGAGCATGCTCAGGGCACCTAAGCACTTCAGTAATACAAATAAATAATGACAAAAATAATTGCAGACATGCCACTTACAAAAGCGAGGCAGATTCTCCCCAAATGATCAGGGTGAAAATGGGGGGAGACAAGGCTAGAGAGAGATTGTGAGATCGATGGGATAGAGGACACAGCCTGACTTTCTACTCCAACACCCAGAATACGAGTCAGAGATTTCCTCAGATGATCAGGGATCCCTGAAGACATTTCATGCAATTGTGATGAGGAAACAAAGCCCCTAGCCCTGGGAAGAAAGGAGAGGCATGGCATGGGGCTATGGAACAACCTGGCCCTGGATTGGGAAGGGACAGACGGTGATGCCAGTTGGTCACTGGGAATCACGCTACACACAAAACGTGCGCTGTGCAGCTCATCCCCGTCTCTGACAGTGACCTGAGGACTCTGTCTCTTTTCTCTCCATGCTGGCAGCACCCGTCCAGCTTGTCAAGCTAATGCAAGTCTGGTTAAGTGGCACTGAACAGCAAGTCAAAGGCATGTGAGCTTCTGCCATCCCATGGCAATGGCACTCGGGCTGCCGCTGCTGGGGGTGGGGGTGTCTGCAGCCCAGGTGTGTGCAGTCGCCTCTGTGCCAGGGACAGCAGGTGAGCGTGCTCTGCCGCCTCCAGCAGGGTAATGAGGTGGGAGAAGTGCAAGGCTGAACTCCCCTCTGTTAAATATCACCAGCTATTCACAGATGGTTACCAGAGGCCCTGACACTCTCCATGTAATCTCTCAATCAGAGATGGGCTGCCTTTGACACTCAAACACAAGGGACAGCGCCCCATCTGCCGGGGTGGAGCAAGGCCGTGGCAGTGGAGGGAGCGTCTCTTCCTTCCCTTCTCCTGCAGCCCATTCAGGGCACGCAGGCTAACCAGGAAAAATCACTGTCCCCTTGTTACGCTTAAAAGCACACAGGATTTTTATTTATTTATTTAGGGGGAAAGGCAACACTCCACATTTATTGAAGATACAACAATTAGCACCGTTCTCCCTGGCTAAATCAGCGGCACCCAGCGAGATCATCAGCCCTGAAGGATACGACATGGAGAAGGATCAGACCAAGTCACACAGTTGCTAAGTTTAGTACAGCTTCATGGGTGACATTTTATGCAAAGTATCAAATGAACTCATCTGCATGTCTGAAAATAATTCACGTCGACCCATACACTTCAGTTTATGGTCAAAACGCCCCTTCCTGAGCAGTGGTGGGGACGGGAGATGCTGCTGCACAGAGCACAGCAACACTGAGACTGACAGGGAGGCAGTGTACCGGTGTGTGTCTGAGATTGTCCGATGGGTTAGGTAGGTGGGAGTAACTGGTGTTGTGGGAGATGGGGGTGCCAAGATGTCTGGGAGTGGTAGGATGGGGTTTGGTAGCTGGTAGAGGGGTCTCTGGTAGAGGGGGCTGCAGTGTTGGGTCCAGCTGATCTCTTTTGGGAGTCAGGGTATCTCTGCATCCGACAAAGTGGATATTCACCCACGAAAGCTCATGCTCCAATATGTCTGTTAGTCTATAAGGTGTCACAGGACTCTTTGTGGGGTATCGCTGGGAGTATTGTGGGAGGAGTCAGTGGGTCTCTCAAGGACTAGTGCCTGGATGGGGAGAAGGGGTTTGACTGGGGTCTCTCTTGGGGGCAGGATCTGTGGTGGGGTCTCTGAGGGGCACTAGTGACTGGCTGGGAAGAAGAACTCTGGTAGGGATCCCTCTGGGCGGGTCTGGGATCTAGCTGGATGTTAGGGGGTTTTGGGTTTGCAGCGGGCTTCTCTAGAAGGCATCAGGGAATTGGTCTGGGGGTGGGAAGAAGGGGGTCTGCAGACTGGTTGGGAGGCAGGGCCATGGGGCTCTCTGTAGCAGGAAGAGGGTTATTAGAGATTCCCAGATTCTGAGGCCATAAGGGACCACTGCGATTACCTAGTCTGTCCTCCTCATATCACAGGCCAGAGACCTGCCCCACAATAATTCCTAGAGCAAAGTTTTTAGGCAAACTGTTCCAACGGCTAATTACCCTCATTGTCAAAAATTTACACCTTATTTTCAGTCTGAATTGGTCTCTTTTCAACTTCCAGCCGTTGGATCATGTTAGACTTTTCTCAGCCAGACGGAAGAGCCTATTAGCAAATATCTGTTCCCCATGTAGGTACTCTTAGGCTGTGACAAAATCACCCCTTCACTTTCTTTTTGTTAAGCTAAACATAGCACCGAGCCCCCACTCACCTTCCATCCCTGCTGGCTGGGCCACTGAGGCACCGGCTGCCCCTGCCCCTGCCGCAGCTGCTGTGCCATCCACAGCTGGTTCCATCACAGGCAGCAAGCAGAAAGGCAGCCATACAGACAGGCTGCTGGAAGCTAAGCTCCACAGCGACCACTAGTGTCCAAAAGTTGCTACTGCAGCTCCTGCCCCAAGCTGAACTATGGGCAGGTGCAACTGCCCTGCCTGGACCATGAATGTCCTGCGAGATTCATGCCACTGGGCAGCCTTGGCTTCAGAACCCACTCTGCCCCTTCATCCACCATAGCATGGCCTAGCTACAGACCCTGCTGCCAGTATACAGCGCCCACGCTATAACGCAGCCTGCATGCTCCTTTTCCAAACCACATTGTCTGTATCTCAGATCGGATGACTACTGCTGCGAGCTAGCTGGCGAGCCACTGATTGCAGGTGTCTGCCCCATCCCTAATGAAGCACTAACCCTACGCAGGTTTCCTCCAGGCTAATTCAAGAATCATTGACTTAGGGAATGGTAATGAACCATGGCTTCCCTGCAGCTCTTCCCTTCCGTCAATCTCAAAGGTAGCTGAGCATTACTATATCCGTTACTCAAAGGGAGAGAGCAAGGGCTGGTCACAGCACGGTCTTTCTCAGATTCTCTCCCAGCCACTGGAGGATCTGCCCTGCTTCAAGGGTGCTAGAAACAGTGGGACAGGCCATGTGGGGAGTTTAGCACCATATTGCATAGCGGCAGGGCTAGACGACATGTTAGGAAACGCAGTGGTATTTGATGCTCACCAGCGCTCGTGCTGGTACTACTGGTAATAATGCCACAGAACTAGAGCAAGAGGGGAAGGATTTGCCTAACAACATTAGGGTAGACCCCACCAGAGAGGGGAAGGGACTTGCTAAGGTCATCCTGCAGGACAATGGGAGAGCTGGGAACAGCAACCAACTCCCCGGATTCCCAGCCTGGTGATCTACCTACTGGACTTGACTGTCTCCCACCCCTCAGCATGACACTCTGCTGTCACTGGCTCAGAGGGAAAAGTGACGTGTGCTCAATAACCTTCATCAGCTGCGAGGTTCCCCACTCCTGCACTGACCAGCCCTGGTCCATCTAAGTTTGAGCTCCCCAGATTCCTGCTCTGAGGAATGTGGTATCTAAGCACCATTTATGGCCTTCTGCTTTGGTTGACTGTCTCAGCTCCACCAGGATCCCATGTGTAATTCCGAGCCCCCTTCTCCTCCCTGTCACACGTCTCTCTCCTCTTTCCCATTTGCGTTACGACCCCTTTCCTGTGCATCGCCTCATTTACTTGCACTGCCCTGGGAGACAGGCAGCAAGGGCACTGAGGCCCAGAGATTCCTGCCACAGCCACTCTCTCTGCCCATGCTGGCTGAGGATCTGCAGTCAAACACCCCTGCCAGAAGGCATTAGCTCAGTAGCCTCCGAACTGATGTAACTACTTAGGTCGTAATGGCTCAGGCTTAGCCATCCTAATTAGATGGCTGAGGACAACAGTTGCTCTCTGCTGTTTCTCCAGTGTCGGTAGCTGCTCCTTCCTTTGCCCCTCCCCACAATCCTGTGTTTACTCACCTTTCAGATTCTCTTCCCCACTCAGTTTTTCATTCCTGGTCACACTCTCTCTCTCTCCTGTTCCTAAGCAAACCTGGTCTGCTTTCCAATTAGCATCCATCTGCTCAGGTGGGTATGCCGCTCCCCGCTGGGGAGGCTTGGGGTTAAATACACATTAAACAAACCATCTGATTGCCGGAGTCACTCATGCATTGCCTGAGATGTTTAAGCTGTGAAAGCTGAAGCCAGGCCGCGGGGCCCAGCAGTGGCCATCAGCCAACCAGACGCTGTGCCAGCATGTCTCAGAAGCGGCAACTGCCACCCATAGGATCGATGGAGGGTTCAGGCCTTGTGGTCCACACCACCTCGCGGGGCTGGGTAGGACAAGGCTGTGTGTGTCCGTCTCTTTAGGAACTCAGCAGGTGACCAATCTGCTGAGAAATACAGTGTCTGGAGGAGAGCGGGAGGCATGGTCTGCCTACCTCAGCCTGATGAGATTGACTGGCTTCCATAACACAAACCATTTACATGGGGAGATAGGCCTGCATGCATGCATCTGGGAGCCCACCACCATGGCATCCGGGTGCCCAATAGGACTAATTAATTCAGCCTGGAAGGGGCAACAGCAGATCTTTGCAGTGGGCAGCAAGTGAGGAATACCAGGTCTGACACAAATGACAGAGGAATTTACACTGGCAGAATGCCTAGGACATCTAGCCAGCACAACGCAGCTAATACTCCAATTAAAAGATGCCATAGATCTTGAAATGGGATAATATCACTTTTAAAAAGTGACATCAAGCCACTATATCATCATCAATTCCTCATGCTATGACCCTGGCAGGAACAAGACATCTCAGCAACATGGGAGTAGAAAGGGTCTAAAGATGAGAAACATCCTTAGATTCCCCCCTTAACGGGATGTCAGCAGCAACATTCCATTCAGGCTAAATCCCCGTCCAACTGGAGTCAATGGTAAAGATCCCATTGACATCAACAGACTCAGAACTTGGTCCTTAGTCTCTACCAGGGCAGACTTTACTCTGGTCTTCACACTCGGATTGTCTATGGGCTACCACTCATCCGATGTGCTTGCATCAGGATCCTCGCTACCCTCTGGGTCTTCTGACCAGTAGGCTATGTTCTTCCAACACTGATCTGCTTGCCAGTCACAGGCCTCATTCCAGAAGTGGGCCCCACATCTTACGAGGGGCTCAGGTAACAATTGTTCCCGTTTTTATATCAGCCACTTTTCACTTGCGTGGATTGGACCAGACAGTAAAGCATAGCAAAGCCACTTTAGTGGAGATGTTTCTTACAGGTGCAGTATACTTTGGAGGTATAGCTCTCTCCTCCCAGTGGGACATGTTTCTGGAGAGATCTCGCTGTTTCCATCCACGCTGAAACCTAATCTCTCCAGCCTGGCTTCCATTCCAACCCCTTACTTCTGGTTTTAGTTTTATTATTCTGCACAGCGCTTTGGAATTCTTGGCATTTCAGGGTTCACACAGACTGACTGACTGACAAACCATCAGAGCTCCTCTTTCACATTACATATCCCCAACCCCATGCAGCCTCACCTCCAATGGCTATTCACCTAACACGCAGGTATGGCTAATTTGATGTCTCTCATCTTGCAATGTGCATGCATATGGAGCTGGCTTGGGTCCTTCTTTTTAAAAGACTGATTCCAGTGATGACTTCCTTCACTTTCTCCTTCTCTAGACATGACCCCTGCAGCAGACATGCATGCTCCTGAAATGGTGCATCCTTGGATAAGGACATGTCACCAGCAATCTGGAATCAGACATTTACACACTGGGAATGGATAGTTGCGGCCTAATTGGAAGTGGATATCCTGATGTCCCAGAGCGCGTACCCGCAAGTAGCCCTGGACATTCCCCACATCTGAACGTGGACATCCCGGATCAGAAACATGTTTTCTAGGAGTGGCCACCCTCAAGTCTGACACACACACACTTTGGAAGTGAAAAAACCCCCTATCCCACACCCAAGCTCTTAACAGATGTGGATACCTCCAAGGCCTGACATGCAGCTTCTGGAAGTACACATCTCAGCTCAGGAGCCCCTACTGAAACCAGAGCCTTAGCACCACTACCTACCCAAGCCCTCCGATATAGCAAGTGGTCACTGCCAATCAGACCCAACGCTGCCTGGCACTGACGGAAGGACACTGTACTTTGTAAGAAAGGATGGACAGTGTCCCTAAGGCAAAACATTTAAAGAATGGTGTTGAGAGAGAAAAGTCAGGAGGCCTGTAGCCCTTGTTCAACCCAGCTTCCGTTCTAATCCTCTTCTTCCTCCTCGCCCTCCCCATGTTAATTCAAGTGCATCTTCTGTGTGAACTGCTCTGGTGTCTGCAGGCTCTTTCTGAATAGGACTCCAGAAAAGCTAAGCGGTGGGTGGAAGATATGGAAGACTCTGAAGCCTAGTTTCCAGCACACGTTATTCCCTTCACCGAGAATGAAAATGTAGTGACAAGAAACATGAGTCACAGGGTGAAGGCCAGAAGAAACCACCAGGTCACCTACTCAGACCTCCTGCCTAGCTAACTATCCACTAACACCCCCAGCACCCACACACTAAATCCAACAACTGAAGTGAGACCAAAATATTACAGCCCACAGACTCAACTACTGTCTGTGATAAGCAGAGAATACGAGGTCTTGAAGTGCACCAATGCCTGAGGCCTCGGCAATGGCAGGGAATCAATTAAATAAGACACTGTTGATTGGCAGGGAATTGATTAAGTAGGTCATTGCTTTAAACTGCGGGGGACTGACACCAGGTAACTGTTCCTCAATACTATGTTAACTGCTGACCATTTAATTATACTCTAATTGCCAAATGGCGTCTGGGTAATGGCATTCTAAGCACCATATCATTACAGGATACACACAGAGTTACCTCAGTCATCTAAACCCTCTGTGCAGGTTACACAGCAATTGCTTTGAGATGTAAGTTCAGTTACATGGTAATGTGCAGAACCTGGTAAATACCATGTCATTCCCTGGTATTTGATTGTAAAACCCAATGGAATGACCATGGTCTCAGTCACAAATTCCTTATGTAAGGTTGACAGACCCTGGTTTTTGAGGGGCAGGATGGAACCTGGGACCTCTGAAGCTTAGGGCATGAGCCTCTACTGCATGAACTGGGGACTGACTCAGGTACCTACACACCTAAATGCTGCTGGAGAGGCGGCTTCAATGTGTGTCAGATGCTTTGAGACCCTGAGATGAAAAGCAAATAATTTTTTAGTGCACCCAAGAATGCAAAGGGTTCATAGATCACTGATAGAAAGTTATAGCCAAGTGCCAAATCTTTTGCGCCAGTTTTTAATCATTTAAATATCTGTTGCTTGGTTAGGAAATCTCCCAATGCATTCCATGTAGCAGGAGTCAGTGCGTTGGGTAGACAAGACCCTGTGCCCTGAGCATTTCAAAGATAAAGGATCCAGGGTTTTGCAGAAGGGGATTTCAGCTAATTCAGTAAACGGAGCTCAGCTTGGCTGGAAATCCCAGGGGGACACCAGCTTACAGCACATTACTGCCCCAACAAGCCCACCTGCCACACGCCCTTTCTAGACAACGTGTCACAGGTTCTGTAGAGGCCTGAGCGTGAACAGAAATCTGGGTCAGATACCAAGACACAGCCAATGAGGCTTCTCATAGAGTCAGGCAATACTCAGCATGAGGAAGGATGTCAGAATCTGGGCTTCGAGTATTTATTTAACTCAACATGGCAGTTTACACAGCATCTGGAGAACTGTATGAAAAATCCTTGCTATGACTTGTTCCACTGCGTTTCTACAAGTGCCATCTCACCCTCACCAGCTCATCTCCTTGAATCCCTCCCCAAAAGTTAAGAAACTTAAGAGTGGAAAAAGCCTTAAAATGCCCAGAAAAATGTCCATGGTCACAAATGAAAAATGGGCTGAAATTAATGTACTTGGGTTAATTTGCTATCTGAGTTCAGACATCAGTTGGCACTTGGCTATAACCTTCTGTCTGTGATCTGTGAATCTTTTTTGTCATTGAGCATATTAAAATTAGTAATATTTTGTTCTTCATCTGAGGATCTCAAAGCGTGTGACACACCCTGAAGCACCAGCTCAAGAGAATCTCAAAGCAGGAGTTTGGAATTACATTACTTCAACAAAAGACAGGTGATGCAATTGAGAGAGGAGGAGAGTTAATCTGACTGCATTTCTTGATCTCCAAGATCCATCACGACACATTGTCTAATTTTTAGAATCAGTGGACTAATGCACTGAAAGCCTGTAAACTTGGGTCTTGCCGAGAACATGCCTATAGACAAATTCCGGTTGGTCACACCCCACCTACAGGTAGATGGAGTCTTGCCAGAGACATCTACTGTTACACAGAAGGAGTTCTGGTGGATCTCAGTTTGTTCCCCGGTGAGTGGTCCCATGCTCTGGATTTAGAAAGAGTAAATATGAGCCTGCGTGGATGGACGTTAGCCTGAGATACTCATATGGAAGCTGCCTGGCAGATGGAACTCTGGTGTTTCCAGATTGTCTCCTGGTAGATGGGTTCCTGCCTGAGAAATATGCATTTTCTACCCATTCCAACCTTCCAGAAACCCCAAACCACCAGAAAACTAGATTGTACCAACTGTAAGTAATAGTAGGTCAAGCACACAGGTATCTAGAGCAAGCTCCACCCCTTGTTATCTCTGTGTCTTTTTAAATGTAGCCTCCCAGGCACTAAGGCCAAGGTGATCCTGTTTCTACATTTCAATTTCAGTCCTAGGCTGATCCGCACAGCAGAGACATTAAAACACTGAGTTAATAGCCAATTAATTACAAACAAATCTGTGACCTTCCCAGGAGCTGCATCTTGACCCACTTCCTGCTATTTAGGTGAAGATCACCCTCCAGTATGCGTCAGGTGGAGGAGAGTCCCTGGCTGATGAACTGGAGGCGAAGTCTGAGGCCCAAAAAGCCAAGGTCAAAGAAAGTAATTGGAATGATGCTGCTTAGTATCGGCGACCATCATATTCAGAATTCATCACCAAGAGGAGATCAGCCCCCTAGTTGTGGGAAAATATGTGGGACAGGTTCTGTTCTTATTACTACCCTCATGGTAACTCCCTTGCTCACAATACAGTTTAAAGTTCTCTTTTCTTCTTACTCTTTCGGTACCTCGGAAATAGTTCATTTCCCCTCTACATCAGTTACAGCAACTAAAAATAACACTGAAAAGGTCACTGCAGTGATATCATTGCTGTGGTCCTGCAGCATAGTGGGTGGAGGGAGCCTGGATAATGACTCTGAGCTAAACAGCCCAAAGAGATGGCAGGCAAGTGAGTCACATGCGCAGCTGCAGTGCGGTTCAGATGCACAACTTTCCAACCCCAGGAAAATGCCTCCTTGGAAGGATGGAACAGCTGGTGTATGAGCACCAGAAGCACGCTGACCATCTCCAGGCACAGCTCACAAGGCAATGTGCAGGGATTTCCGGTGGGTACTGTAACTAGCACCAGCCCCTTGGCCTCATGATTCACTAGTGGAAAGCATTAATACACGGTCACTCAAATCCCCTTTGGCCATGGTTTAGAGAGGCACCTATGAAAGATCACACAGCATGTATCACACATGTGGCTCATGCAAGACACAGGGTTAAGGCTTAGCCTCCAGTTTACCTGCCCTTCAAACAGCCCACACAGACAGGACCATACGAATCCACGGCATACAGCTGGGCATTGTGGATGACTGATATTGGAATGTGGCTTACGCACCCTGAGTGGCTTTGAATCACATCTTCCTCTCCTTTCTACTAAGGAATAGCACAATGGCCATAGAATTGTAGGACTGTTAGGGACCTCGAGAGGTCATCTAGTCCAGTGCCCTGCTCTGATGGTAGGACTGAGATGGCCAGTATCACTGTGAGGCTGAGCCAGTCATCTCTTTGGGCTCCCTCCGTAGAACCTAGCACAATGTTGGGCCCAATCCTGCTCCCATGTTAGTCAATGACAAAACTTCCACTGACTTCATCAGAAGCAGGAGCAGGCTGATGAGGCTATATTCTATTCCATCCTGCCTCAAGCAGACTCCTGCTGAGTAAAGAAATGAGTAAGAACTTCAGGATTTAGCACTTGGAGAGCATGATCACATCCTATGGACTGCATGGGGTAACGACAGCAATTGCGTAGCAGAAACACAGCACAGGGACTAGGAGTTATTGGGATGCTGTAGGTGGGACTAGTTCTGATCTCACACTGCCACTGCTCCATTGACTCAGGGAATTAGTGCTCATCTACATCAGCGTACGTGAGATCAGAATCAGTCCCTGTATATTTAGTTTAGGAAGCCTGTAGTCAGTAATTTTAACAATGTTGCTTTGTTTTGGGGCGCATAGGTAAAATATAGTTCATGTAGCTTGGAGCCCTCACGTTAGTTACTGACATCCAAAGTGGAGTTGGGAGATACCAATCGCTGTTTTTGTTCCTCTGCAAGATCACTCCAATTAGCTAATCCTTTCCTATGGGTCAACAGGCCCCCCTGGGATCTTGGCCCCTCTGCCTGTGAGGGCCCTTCTGCTAATCATATGCCCTAGAGACATTTTAGCAACTCATCTAGATGTTCCCAGTAATTCCTGCTGAATTGCACTGATCTGGAGATATCTCATATTCTCCAGCTGTCGGTTTCATTCAGTCAGTCAGCAAGGAGGGCCCGTAGGCACATGAAATCTCTTTGAAGATTTAACTGTCTCACAAAGGACCAAGCTCTGTTGTTGTTTACCTTAAAGACAACTGGGAGCCACTCTAGTGACTCTGAGGGACTACTGCTGGTATAAATGAGGCCAGAGTTTGGTCCAAAGCTGGTAGCTCTGTCCACTCTCCATCCTCTAGCACAGGAGTGGGCAAACGTTTTGGCCCAAGGGCCACATCGGGTTTGCGCAACTGTATGGAGGACTGGGTTGGGAGGGCTATGCCTCCCCAAACACCCTGGCCCTGCCCCCTATCCGCCCCCTCCCACTTCCCACCCCTTGACTGCCCCCCTCAGAACCTGTTCAACCCATTCAACCTCCCCGGCCCCGCTCCTTGCCCCCTACCCGCCCCCTCCTGGGACCCCCACTCCCTATCTAACCCCCCTGCTCCAACGCCTATCCACATCCCCACCCCCTGACAGCTCCCCTGGGACTCCCACTCCCAACCCTCCCTGTTCCCCATCCCCTGACTGCCCCCCAGGACCCCTCTCTCCCTTATCCAACCCTCCCGCTCCTCACCCCCTTACCAGCAGCAGGAGCTCCCCATGGTGCCCAGGGGGAGTGGCAGGCCAGAGTGCAGCCCACGCAGCGCTGTGGCTGTGGGGGAGGGGCTGGGGACTAGGCTCCCCAACCAGGAGCTCAGGAGCTGGGCAGGATAGTCCCACGGGCCAGATGTGGCCCATGGGCTGTAGTTTGCCCACATCTGCCCTAAGGGATGCTGGAGTCTGATGTGAAGAGGAGCAGCAAAGACAGCTGTGCATTGCTCTGAAGCTGTGCTGCACCTGTAGGGCCAAATTTGCCACTTTCATAAGCACATGTAACTCCATTGAGGTGACTTTGCACCCACCTATGCCAACAGTAAATTTGGCCTCTATAATCTTCAAACCGGAATATGAAATTGAGTTGCTTCTCTAGATGTCACTTTTAAGATGTGAGACAGACAAGCAACACACTGAATAACTAACCCATCATATCACTTAGCAGGAGGAAGAAGGATGAAGGAAGAAGGCTGAAGGGAGCAGGCCTGCCTTTAAGATATTATCTGGTCTGTTCATGATCAAATCTTTGCACTGGTATAAGCATTTATAATCAATAGCAAATATTTAGGTGGTTCTTCATTTCCCAGAACCATTGGGTACACAGTAATAGTAATAAATAGGAGAGGATTTTGCTTTTGTGCACAAGGTGTCCTTTAATAGCTCTGAGTTGGGCACTGATACTGGAGTGGGCAAACACAGCAGCTGTTACCTGCTCAGCTATAATTCCTACCTCGCTTAAAGCATTGGCAGCTTTTATCAGAATTAGGGGCTAGCTGACAGAGGAGCACTGGTGATGGGACATAAAGTATTTCAATTATACAGTCAACGATTTAAAATCTAACTGGTGTCAGGAGTGGCTGGAAGAGCTTATCTCATGGCCTATAGCAAATTAGCTGTTGGTTTCAGTCTGGTTCCTTCTGGACAGGTGTCCCTATTCAAAAAAATCCCATCTTAAGTGGTCTCTATGGTTGGCTGTCTCAGATAATAAGCCAAAGACTGGATGGATGCAGAGACTGAACTATTCTCTCAGCTCTAAAGGTGGTCCTTCCAGGTCGAGTCTGCCATGCTGCACCATTACAGTGAATAATTAACATTGGAACATATGTTCCTAGGAATGTTGCAAGATTTATTGCACCAACACCAAAAATGTCATCTCCTTTTTTAAAAAAAATAGCCTCTTAAATCGAGGGAAGGAAGGACAGTTTATTCCCTTCATGTGATCTCTAATTTCCACTAGGATACACACCAGAAGGGGCTTTAGTTTAACATTTCACCTGAAGGACAGATGGCTCTTGGATGGGTTCTGGTTTGTAACCCACTGTTGTTTTATTTATTGCCTTTGAACCCTTTTCAGGCTCACCGAGCAGTCAGTATGCCAGAGATAGCTGCATGCACTGGTTCTAAACCTTTCAATCAGTGAACACCAGAGTAATCTGGCCTTCTCTTTATGATGGCCACTGGAGCTCTGGTCACACTGCAACTCTTCTAAATATTTAAGTAATGACTCTGGGTTTAGAGGAATTGGCAGAGATTCATTCTGAAAGATGTTGGGGTGTTTTCAACTGCTTTCCAGGACTGACTCCTAGATCCATATGCAGATAATGTCTGAGCTCCAAGGCTGCCAGCTTTAGCACCTCTATCATTTCTTCAGCTTGTTGAATGCTCCTCCCAAACCCCTTTCCTATTTAGGGCAGAATTTCTTTCCGAAAGTCCACAGAGCAGCCAACCCAAAGTTACCTATTCATCTGTCCCATCTTCTTCCATTGACCAGCTCCTGAGGTTCGTACCCACCCAAACTCCCACTGACATCAGTGAGTGCTTTGTCCAAGGATGGACTCCAGGCTCTGCTCCCACTGGCTAGTTTGGGGTTTTAAGGGGATCCTGGAACATCATTGGCCATTTTCCCATTGCTTATCGCCAAACTTGTGGCACACTGGATTTTCAATGGGCTAATTTGTACCTATTCATGTTCTCTTGTTGTAGCTGTTCCAGCTTCATCTAATCCTGTGACTTCTGCATCCTGGCTAAAGTGTTTTTTTCCCTGGCTCCCCAAAAGATGTAGGCAGCAAGCCAGGAAAGGCCCAAGAAGCTAATGCTGTCTGACCCTGATATTAACACCAAACTGCTCTCTAGGGCACCCAGCAATCCAGGGTGGCGTGCTGGGCTCCATTTACGGCAGAGATGACTATCTTTCTTGGAACGCTACATTTTTCCCCATTAAAAGACAACTGCTTCCATCCAGTATTATCTGCGCAAGCACAGGTAGTTCTGATTTCAGGCACTATGAAAACCTGTGGGAAGCACAGGCAAAGGCTGATCTCTTTATCCAACACTGGGCTCTATAGGTATCTATTTCCCACAGTGAGGTGATGAATCCATCTTAAGTCCTCCATGAATTTGATCACATTGACAGTTAGCCTGAACTGTCACCTGCCCCACCTCAGTGCTGTGGGTAGTAGATATTTGATTAACGCATAACTGCTGTGGCTGCAAACATGCCTGCCTTTCCTGTAGCCTTCTGCCTACGAGCTCCTTTGTACTGCCTCTAGCAGCATGGGGCTGGATACATTACCAGGGACAGGCAGGAACAGTTGTCAAGATCTGGCTTGGATTTTTTTTAAAATGCAATTTCCTCTTTTTGCCACACTGGAGTGACCCTGTTAACAGGTTTTTTTCAACACTGAAAGAAGATGTTTTATCTGATCTTGCTTTGCCTACTATTTTTCTTCTCATGGCATCTTGCTCCACTTCTATCAAGTTAAGACTGGCTCACATGAGACCTGGGTGATTCCACCTTAATTCTGATTTCAGCAACCCTTCCTGCCTTGCCAGCTGCCCATGGGGAAAGACAGTGGGCTCCTGCCGGGCAAACCATCTGAAAGGAATGCCTATAGACTCTTGCCACGCCAACCACCCCATATGTGGGGAAAACCAGTCTGCTCCTGTCATGCCAAGAGGGAAAGCTACTGGTCACTCAGATCTCGCTGTCCCATGCCGATGACATTGCCAATTCTTTTCTTTTTCAGAAAGGACGGGGCCTCCATTTGCTTTGAAGAGCAAATGACAAAGATATGTTTTTTTTGTGAATGATTTTCTTGTTCTACTTTCAGCCAGAATGGTTCGACAGTAAGCTTGGTGCTGTAACACTGAAGTTCTCAGTGCGCCCTCAGAGCGTAATGAAAGCTGACATTATATCAAACACAATAAAGACTCTCTGTTGATGAAGATCATTCCTGAACACACAAACCTATTAAACCAAAACGAAAAAAAAATATCAATTCTACACAGTCACCAGCCAAACGCATATGTGATTTGTTATCTAAAAAGGGGTTATAAACACAGCTTCAATGCACTGTCGGCACAGTAATGAAAACTAGGTTTGAAATGGCAAGAAGACTGCAAATTAGAGCATTTGATTTTATTTTCTAACTTTTTAGGTAAACCTTTCACAAGGGCAAGTGCAAGGTTAAAGAGACGATCTTTGTGTTCTCAGTCGATAAGTGGGCTCCACAATTAAAGGGGAAAAGAAATGAAATGAGGGGTGATGAGCTTGCGTCTGCTCTTCTGAAGAGGTTTTGAACACAAAATCCTGCTGATGCAGCTCTGTAAAATAACTGATAGATATGCACACATATACCTGGACACAGTCTTGCAGCCTGAATTGAAGAAATATTTCAGAAATGAGCAGACACATTAGTACTCTGTGCAAATTACAAAGCTTTGTGGCTATTGCTGTACCCCCTATGTCCCCAAACACATACTTGGATCCCTCTGGAGGAGCACCTGTGGGTGCGTAGTGCACTCCATTAGTGCACACCACCACCAACTTGTCGTGCCAGCAGAACTACGCAGCATGTCCAAATACACAGCAGAGTGCTGCACCATCCACGAGAGCCCGCAGCACAGACCTCTGTCAATCACATGCCAAGACTGCAGCATTTCTTTGCTAGCAGCGAGCATCATTCCGCACGCAGCGTATGGAGCTCTTTTCTTGATGGTGCACTGTTTGCCCCTCATGGTCAGGAGCTTGGAACAGAGGTGTTCAGCAGCTTTTGTGGTTAGGCAAATCATAGAAATGTAGGACCAGAAGAGACCACGAGACGTCATCTAGTTCAGCCCCCTGAGCTCAGGCAGGACCAAGTCAAACTGGACCATTCCTCACAGGTGTTTGTCCAACCTGCTCTTAAAATCCACCAGTGATGGGGATTCCTCAACCCTCCCAGGCAACCTGTTACAGTGCTTGATTGTAGGGCTTGTCTACATGTACACAGCTATGGCACTGGTGCAGTTGCGCTACTGTAGCTTTAGTGAAAATGCTACCACGCTACCAGGAGAGCTTCTTCCATCAGCGTGGTTAATCCATCTCCCCAAGAGTGGTAGCTATGGCACTGGGAGAAGCTCTCCTGTTGACATGGCACACCCTCCATATGGGTGAGGTTGGTAATGTAGACTCAGCCATAGTTAGAAAGTTTTCCCTAATATCTCATTTCAATTTCCCTTGTTGCAAACTAATCTGATTTTTTTTTGTCCGACCCTCAGTGGACATGGAGACCAATTGATCACTATTCAATGTACATTGTTACCGTCATTTCACTGGGCTTCTACCAAACTTTGCCTCAAACCCCCAAGCTCCATGCAGGGTCTGTGCTGCATCAATCGACACGCAAGAGGAGTGACAGCGCTGGAGGAAGCTGCACAATTCATTGTACATTCATACCTAAGGTACATTCGCTGCATTCCACCCAATGGGAAAATAGGAGGGGTTTGTACTAGCTCAGGTGCTCCATTGCTACGGACGGCCAAGCTGACTGCACTGTGTTAGAGCCCTGGGCAGAGGTGTTTGTGAGATCGGAATAATGCTCCTCGCCCGTACAAATGCATTAGCTCCTCATCCACATACATTAATTAACTCCTATAAAAGGTTTTCAAGCTCCCAGCTCTGGTGGAAGAGAAATTGCAGCATCAAAGGCAAACTTGCACATGCAAGCATTAGAAACGCAGAGGGGGTGAGCCTGAGCATGTTCAAACAGGCCAATGAAAAGAGGACGGGCAAGGGAAGCACAGGGTGCCAACCAGTGGCCTCTGACCCATGGGGGCACACAAGTGATGGTTCAAGGTACAAGCAAGCTCTGCCCAAACTGTAGACTAGACCATCTCTCTCTCTAGCTGTGCCCTGCTTCCCTGGATAATAGCTGCATTGCCCATTGGAAATCTGCTGGATAGTCACTGCTTCAAGCACCAGCAATATTCCACTCCATGCCTTCTCTCCCTTGGGGGTGGGGCTGGCATGGGGGGTGGGGGGAGATGTCCAGTGGCAGCTGGGCTCCATTTCCTTTTATCGATTTTAAATCGGATGCCTTTCCATTTCTTTAACTATCCCCTTGTTCTCGTGCCAGGAGACAGGGTCATTGGGAGTACCAGATCCCCCTTCTCTGGACCATTCATTATTTTGAATGATCAGTGCTCACTTATAATTATTCAATTATCAACTGCCTGTACAACCTGAAATTTGCTTTCAGCAAACATTTCAGCACTGCTGCTTAAAAACTGATTGTGGTGAGCATTCTTGCCAGTAAATCTTGAAGCGCCAACCTTTGTAGAAACTGACCATCGAAAGGGTGGCCGACATGGGAGACATTTCTTTTTTATTTTCAATGAACATTAACAGTATAAATGGCTACGCACTGGACTGCAACTCAGGTAATCAGGTTTCAATTCCCAGCTATGCCACAGATTCCCTGGATTACCTCAGGCATGTCATTTCATCACTTTGTCTCTCAGGCCTTGATCTTGCAAAAACTAAAGCACGTGTTTAACTTTATGCACCGTGAGCAGCCTCTCGGGAGTAAATGGGAATTACTGACAGTGCATAAAGAAAAGCATGTGCGCCAAGCTTTGCAAGATTGGGGTCTTCAATTCTCATCTGTAAAATGGAAATCATCTTCCTTCCATTTTTGCAGCACCATTCAGTACATTCAGAGCTGGCAGTGGGGAGCAGGAGGGGCAATGAAGATACACATCGAAGAAGAGGAAAACTTAAAGGGAAGGCCTTGCTCTGGACCAGAGCAATCCCTCAGGCTGGGCCCGAAACAGAGCGGAGAGAGCGTCAGACAAGGCTGTATCTTTCCAATGCTGATGTCCCAAGGAGCTTCTCCATGCCAGGCCTCAGCTTCTATTAGCTATAGCACTCAGATAAACCCCACCACCATAGTATCCGGGTGCCTTGTGATCTGTAAGGTATTTAACTTCTGAACTCCCCTATGCGGCAGGGTAGGGCCGTTATCTCCCTTGTACAGTTGGGAAACTGAGGAACACACAGGCCCAGTGACTTGGCCAAGGTCACACAGGAAATCTGTGGAAGAGACGGGAACTGAAATGCAAATACAGAGACAGGCATATCCTATTTAGGAGGAATTTGCAGCACTCATGTATTTATAGTAGCATTTGAGAAGAGCTCTTTGAAAATCCACCCTCTACGTTCACTCAGCCCTAGCTGGCTCACTCTGTGCCCTCCACCCCTTATCCTCACTGGGGTCTGTGGGAGCAGGGTGAGACGGGGACATGGCCCCACGCAGGGCTTAAATTCAGCTGGAATCGTCTGGAGCAGAGCGCAGGTAAATATTTTCAACCCCCTGGGCTTTTCATAGCAAGCTGGGGAGTGGGGGAGGGGAAGCGTGGGGAGCTCCCAGAAATACTCTATGAGAATTTAAGTCCTGGCCCAGGGATTCTTCTCAGCTGGGTGGGCACTGTGCAACATGGAGATCCCAGGGTGCTGCCCTCTGATGCTTGGTTGGCTGCATAGCTGGGACAAAGCCCACCCCAAGACACACAAGGAAGACAAAGCTGGGAGGCTGGCAGTAGTTACCTGCTGTAAAAATAAAGCCCCTCCTTAGCCAGCTTGTACTCTAGCTTGGCTGTCAGGAGACAGGAGGGCAGGGCTGTTTGCTCATCAGCATGCCAGATGAGGCAAGGGGTTCGGGCAAGCTACAAAGAGCTGCTGGATAACACAGAGCTGTGCTCCTTTATAATATTCCTGAGCAGAACCCATCTCACCGCTTTTCTTTCTTCTCCCCTATCTCCCTAGCCCAGCCAGCCCCCAAAGCACCACTAAAGCTGGGAATGCAGTGAAATCACTGGACAAAAGAACTGCGTTCAGGCAGAGCCTTGTGTGGGGAGAATGCAGAGGGCAGAGGTGGAGAGAGGAACGGGAGAGGGAATAATGAGGAACTAACCAATTAGAATCTGCATTGCCCTTTGTGTTGTAAAGAAGGGGAAGAGAAAGAGAGAGAGACAGAGGGAGAGGGAGCGAGGTGCTGAAAAGTGGAGCAGCTCAGCTGAGGTAGGCAAAGAGGAAGCAGAGGGCTGGGCTCTTGAATGATTGAGCACGGAAATGCACAGGAGCTGGGGTCTCAGAATCAGCCCACAGAGAGGAAGCATTTTAGAACTGATCACTTTGTCAGACACTAACACATGGCAAGGCCGAGGGGTCCCTTGGCCTAATGGCTCCCCCAAGGATACCCACAGAATGGCCCACCCCATGCCATGCTTGCTGAAGTATATGTGACCCGCTCTGGTGGCCCTCCACACCCTCCCGCTGCTGCTGTCCAATTCCATTGGGTGAGGGAGTAGCAAACAGCACTCTCTGTGGCAAACGGCAGCACTGGGAGAGGTGGGCATCCGAGCCAGTTGCTGCACCAAGGAGACAGGATTTGGTCCATGTTTCTAGCCACCTCAACATCCCCTGAGCATGTGAGGGTACATGTACACTGCAGCCGGGGGCGAGCTTCTGAGCCCAGGTCAACAGACCTGTGCCAGTGAGGTTCGCTAGCACCCTAAAAATAGCAGTGTAGCTGGAGGGGGTAGGCCTTGACGACGCAAGCCCCAGCCCAACCCGCAACGTGAAAGCACTGTCTAAACAGTGATTTTAGCACATTCGTGCTAGTATGTCCGTTGGCCCTTACTCACCAGGGGTGAGCGCAGAGTGGAGAGGAAAGCAGCATTTCTCTTGGTCGGTCACACCTCTAACATTTCCACCATGGAATCGTAGGACAGCACACTCCCCACTGATCCAGCTATTGTATTAGGCACTAAACAGAGGTCCTGTCTAGAAGTATCATGAGATCCCAGGCACCTTGTTGTCCTGACCAGTTTGGTTCATTATATTCTGCTAGCCTAAAGTCTCCCTGCAGTTACAGCTTGATAGGATATTTGCCTTTACTTTCTGCAGTGACTCTTGTGCAGCGCTGCTGCACGCTCTTAACCATAGGTGCTGGAAGTAGAGGTGCTGCTGCCCCCCTGTCCCACAGCTTGAAGTGGTTTCCATCGTACAGGGCCAGAGTTTCCATTTAGGCGACCTAGGCAGCCGCCTAGGGCACCAGGATTTGGGGGGGCGGCAATTTGGCGGCAGGAGGTCCTTCCGCGCTCCGAGTCTTCGACGGCAATTCTGTGGCGGGTCCTTCACTCGGGCCAGGACCCGCCGCCGAAGTGCCCCGAAGACTGGGAGTGTGGAAGAACCCCCGCCTAGGGCGCCAAAAACTGTGGCGCCACTCCTGCCATCATATATAGAGGTTTACAGTTTGGTTCAATGGCTCTCTGCACCCCCACTATACAATTTGTTCCTGCACCTCTGCTCTTAAATAGCTGCCGCATTCCACTCCAGATGTGGTTGCAGTTCAGTTGTGGGAGGAATGATTGCTGCTTACATGGAGTCTATAGTTTGTAAATGTTGAAAAGCCTGTGAGTCACCCATCAGGGCATGCAGTTTATATAAAAACGTAAGACATAAGCAGAGTTGCCCAATAGCCCCCACACGCTCCAATTCTGTTCTCAGTTATACCTGGTGGAAATCTGGAATAAATGCCATGGTTTGGGCAGAGCTATTCTGGATGTTTGATGGCTGTAACTGAGAAGGGAAGTTGGCTAGCTTTCTTCGGCCTGGCTGTTGGTTTAATTGTATTCCTGTAAACCTGGTGGAAAAATGGGTGGGAACATGACATTTTGTGAAATTGTTTCCATTGTGCAAGGCATTGAGATAAAACAATTTTTCATTTTTGGGAATTTTTTTCAGCAAATTGGTTTCTCAAAGGATTTCAAATATTTGTTCCGTCGATCTTTCTGCTTTTGAGCACTGACTGCAATAACACAAATAATGCGTTTTTTTTCTCTATTTCTCTAGCTTTGGAAGCTTTCCATGTGTTTTTTGCCACTTGGGAATTTTCCCAAGGTTGAGGAAGTTTTGAAAAGTTATAAAGTAGGAAAAGGACAAGGGAAAGGAAGGAAAAGTAAAGAAGAAGAGGGAGAAGAAGAAAAAAGCTGGGAAAAAGAACCCTAGTCTAATTCAATTTAATGCGTTAATTGGCAAAATTAAAAAAAAATGAAACAACCCGTCTCCCCCAAGTCAACGGTTTGAAAAGGTTTGAAAAGGCTTTGTTTTTCCAAAACCAGAAATGAACATTTTTTGTTTCATTTCAAAATTTCCTGTAGAAAAACATCATTGAAAACTGACATAAAAAAGTCGTTATCAAGAAACCAAACAAAAAGCAGGTTTAAAACAAACAAGAGGCAGTACTTCTTCAATTGAGGGAATATCCCTTCTGATGTGCCACAGCTCCCTAGATAGGCAGTTTGGGCCACATGTGTCTGTGTAGCTGGAGATGTTTTGGCCTCTCCCTGGACTGATCCCTCAAACTTGCCCAGATGATGGCCAACACCAGGACCAATATGGATGAGTGCACAAGGTGGTGTGGGGAGAACCCCATCCCCAAGCAGCCACTTCATCTAGGTCCTCCCCAAGGAGGAGTTTTAAGTGATACAGAGCATGTGAATTTCACCTACAGTGTATGCAAATCACCAGGTGTATATTACCATATAAAATCAGCCCAGTACAATTCAGCCAATACACCATGTCAGATACACCAGGGAAATACACTGGTCATAAAATACTGGCCTGTGTGCCTGTTACACTGAAAGTACTTCCTATAATTGCCTTGCTAGAGTAGCAGATACAAAACAGCAACACAAACACATGGTTGAATTCCACTATCAGAGCAAAGGGGTGTGTGACTTATGTCAGAAAGGATGATTCTATCCACTCTGGAATGTTTTGGGCATAGGGCACCCAGGAGAGAGACCTTGGGAGACTCATTTCTCTGCAGAAATGTGTTAGGAGAGGAGAGATTGGGTAGGATGCAGAGGAAGAAAGGAACTTTTTTCACTGGACCAATGAAAACTGTAGTGGGAAAGAAGCACTGGGAGAAAAACAACAGTAATAAACATTTTATGAAGCAGAAAATGGCTTATAAAGAAGTCAGCTTTTAAAGGCAATTTATATAATCCTGCCAAATGCACATAAATGTGGGCATGGCCCTCTCGGCAGCCACTAAATGTCCCTTTAAGGGACACATAGCCAGGACAGCCAGCTCAGGACACCCAAGCAAACCTACACAACATTATAACAATGCTAATGACCTGAGAGTCGTTCCTGAGCCAGAAGGAGAGGGAGAATGTGATTGCTGAGCACAGATGAGAACAGCTGGTTTTCACCAAGCTGGTGGTGCTGCTGCATTGAAATCAGTGGAAAGGCTGCCTTGGATTGCAACAGGCATTGGATCTGGCCCCTATGCTCCCACTCATTGCCCTGATAACTTAGGGTAACCCGGCCTGTTTGATACTGGCAACCTAGTATAACTTGGTGAAGCTGGGACTCATGGTCCACAAAGCATTGGCAAAATGCTAGGGAGTTAGAGGGAATTAGGAGACCACAGTTTGCCTCTTCAGGTAAGTCTACACTGCAAGTGAAGGTGCAATTGCAGAGGCAGGCATATCCATGGCTAGCGACACTAGCATGGGTAACAACAGCAGGGAAGATGCAGCAGCATGGACTGGCAACTTGTGCACAAGCCCGCTGGAGACCCTGGGCACACACTTGGGTTGTTAGCCCCTGCTGCCAGGTTCCCCGCGCTGGCTGATAGATTAAAGCTAACATAGGCATGCCTACCCATGCTACAACCCTACATTCTACACTGTAAGTGACATACCCATAAGCAGCTGCAGCCAGCTACCTCTTCTCAAATGCTTTGATAAATACACGGTGCTGCAAACTCAATAGCCTAGGATTTGCCCCATGATCAAACCATTCATTAATATAGCCCAGTCTCGAATGTTTAGGAGAGGGGTGAAATGATTAAAGCTGGTTGGGAATTTTTTGACAAAAGAGTTTCTTGGAGCCAGGATGGAGTGTCCGGTGAAAGCATTGGAGCACTGCAGGAGGGACTTGAACTGGGGTCTCCTGCTTCTCTGGTGAGTGCCCTGAGGCTCTAGAGTCAGTCTCTTGCACTCTCTCGCTGGCCCAATGAATATTTAATTATTTATACAAAGCAGAACAGCTCCAACAGGAGATTGAAAGAGCCCCAACCTCAGAATAGCCCATAGCCTGGTGTCGGTCTAGGGCACTCACCTGGGATAAGAGACCCAGGATGAACATAAGTATTGGCCCTACTGGGTGAGACCAAAGGTCCATCTAGCCCAGTATCCTGTCTTCTGACAATGGCCAGTGCCAGGTCCCCCAAAGGGAATGAACAGAACAGGTAATCATCAAGTGATCCATCCCATCGCTCATTCCCAGCTTCTGGCAAACAGAGGCTAGAGACACCATTCCTGCGCTCCATCCGAGGGTGCTAAAGGAGTTGGCGGATGTGATGGCAGAGCATTGGCCATGATCTCTCAAAACTCATGGTGAGTGAGGGAGGTCCTGGATGATTGGAAAAAGGCTAATGTAGTGCCCATCTTTAAAAAAGGGAAGGAGGAGGATCCAGGGAACTACAGGCTAGTCAGCCTCACCTCAGTCCCTGGAAAAACCATGGAGCAGGTCCTTAAGGAATCAATTCTGAAGCACTTACAGGAAAGGAAAGTGATCAGGAACAGTCAGCATGGATTCACCAAAGGCAAGTCATGCCTGACTAACCTACTTGCCTTCTATGAG
>NC_133784.1:20827910-20831780 GCF_003597395.2 Chelonoidis abingdonii
CAGAGAGTGGTGAAGCACTGGAATGGGTTACCTAGGGAGGTGGTGGAATCTCCTTCCTTAGAAGTTTTTAAGGTCAGGCTTGACAAAGCCCTGGCTGGGATGATTTAGTTGGGAATTGGTCCTGCTTTGAGCAGGGGGTTGGACTAGATGAGTTCCTGAGGTCCCTTCCAAACCTGATATTCTATGATTCCTGCCCATCCTGGCTAATAGCCATTGACGGACTTATCCTCCATGAAGTCCCTGCTCCAGACGTGGGAGAACAGGGACATGAACTGCACTGCAAGGAAATGGCCTAACCACCTGGCTATCCAGGGCTGGGTGGACATGCACGCACTTGCTCTCTTTCTTGTTTTTCGTGGAGAATTTGGAAAAGTCTCGGTTTTGTCCCACTGCGGAATGGGAACAGTTCTGAAAACTCAGATTTTGGTGACCTGGGAAAACGTTTTCCCATCCAGCTCTGGAAATGACCCACAATGCATCTGGATAATTGGGGCTAGTTGCACACATTGCAAAAGCAAATCCCCTTCTGGTCCTGCAATGATTGGTTCATTGCCTGTAGTAAGAAAACTGGTTAGCTGCAGGACCTTCGCTTGCCCAACTGCAGGTATTACTGGCCACCAAATTATACTGTCCTCTGGTTAAATCTAGCTAGAGTGTTGGAGGAGAAGGTAAAATAAGAGTTAGAGAAAGCCTGAGAAGAAGGAAAACTAATCACAAACTTCCAAGTGAGCTATTTAATCATTATGAGATGGTATTTCCTATTATATCTCCTGTTACATCACCGGAAAACAGGAGGAGCTGCATGGACTAGGACCGGGATATGGATCTTCCCACCCAAGTCAAATGCAGCCCAGGTTGAGTGGACTGAGCGCCATTGCCACTGAAGGCTCTTCAAGGGCCACTGTTCTATTACTTGGTAGCCTCAGTTTCTACCGTAGTGGGGCCTGAAAATGTGTCCAACCCCCCATAAACATCACTGCCCACAAGAGAAAATGTAGGGGACTTCCAGGGAAAAGAAATGCCGAGCTGGTGGGAGGTGCTGCAGGCTAATACCGAAGGCAGCTCAGGTTCTAGGCTACCGCAGCAGGAACCCACCAACAGGGCTCCCTCTGGGTAGAGGTACTTGGCACTCCAGGGAAGCAGAGGAACAGCTTCCAAGGTAGCACTGCTAGGGATTTCAGGGGTTTATTCAATATTCCTCAGACCGACGGACTGTTAGCAGCAAACAGATTCTTAGAGCTGGGCTGGGAGGGTTGGGGAAAAGAAGGACCCCTTGTCCTTTTGCAGTTGAACTGCAATAGGAGATGAATGCTGGGCAAAAGTGTAAGTGTTACTTGACATACTACTTAAACCAGGAGCTCTTTGGGGGTGGGGACTGTATTCGTACAGCACCTAGCACAATGGGGTCCCAGTCCATGACTGGGGCTCCTATGAGCTACTGCAATACACCTATTACCAACAAAAATGTACAACGCCTAACACAATGGGGCCCTGGTTCATGACTGGAGCTCTTAGGTATTAACCACACACACACGTGTACACAAGTATGCACATAAATAAATAAAGCAACAGCAGCTGTTTGGAGCAGGGACCGAGGCTTAGCACAACAACCAGAACCAAGCCTCTGGGTACGACTGCACTATAAATAGTAAATAAGATAATACGTGTGCTTGGGCTCTCATCCATGGTGCCCAACTATGGCTTCTATGTTTTCCCATCCTCACTCTCCCAAGGAGGCTGTACAGCCTGCTTTGGCCAACTTCCTAGAATGATCCCAAGGCTTCAGCTGTTATGAGCATACATGTCTTCCCTTCTTTAATACACACACCTTGTCTGTACATGATGTGTAATGTCATCGGTCATAATCATAGCAGAACATTAGTGCAAAGGAAAAGGCTACAGTACAAAACAGACATACTGTGTCAAGGTCTATTTACTGCTGTGCGCATCATGAAACTTCAGTGACTCTTAGGGGAATCACATCCAGCCAGGCACAGAAACGCAGGGACCTTGAGAGGTCATCACGTCCAGACCCTATGCTGAGGCAGAATCTAAACTGATGGTTCTCAACCTATTGACCATTGTGGGCCGCAGATGCGATTCTCTCTGTTATGTGGGCTGCATTGGGGCACAAATGGCCCCTGAGTTGAGAGCCACTGACCTAGACCATCCTTAACAGGTGTTTGTCCAACCAGTTCTTAAAAACCTCCTATGATGGGGATTCCACAACCTCTTTGGGAATCCTGTTCCAGAGCTTAAACTATCATTATGAAGTTTTTCCTAGTATCTAACCTAAATCTCCCTTGCTTGCAGATTAAGGCCATTACCTCCTGTGCTACCTTCAGCAGACATAGAGAACTGATCACTGTCCTCTTCATAACAGCCCTGAACATATTTGAAGACTTATCAGCCCTGCCTCTCACCCTCAGTCTTCTTTTCTCAAAACCAAACATGCCCATTTTTTTTAAACCTTTCCTCATACGTCAGGCTTTCAAACCTTTTATCATTTTTGTTACTCTCCTCTGGACTCTCTCTACTTTGTCCACATCCCCTACATAGATGGGGATTGCAGGGCTGGACCCTGAACCACTGAAGCCGGAACATGTTCAGCTCCTGTCAAGATCAGGTCCTTAGCATCCGATGCTGTGTGCTGCACCTGATCCATGTATGCACACCAATACAAAGCAATTACAGTCTTAGGGCGACTGTCACTGGAGAGAAGGTTTCACAGAGACATTTCCACTCCTCACACACTCAGGCCTAGGGACTTGTCTTCCCTGGTGCTAGAAGGCATCGTAACCCTAGCTTAATGCAGGGGGCATCCATTTCCATCCTCCCTCTCTCAGCCCGGGGGATGCCTTCCCCTGGGTGCTGTCACTGAACCTCAGCCTGATGGGAGCACCCTCTGCCATCACTGATGAGATGTGTCCTTCCTCCCCACTGTGCTCCCTTCGGACCACAGCGCCAGCTTCTTCATTTTCTCTTCCAATAATGCACTCACTTCTCTCTTCTGCCTGGATCTCTTGGCCCTAATTAGGAACGACTTCCTGACGGTGCATGCACACTGAACTCCAGCTGCCTCCACCAACACCATCAGCTTCTGCAGGGAAGCATGGCTTGGCTGAAATCCAAACCCCACAAGGAAAAGGTCACTAAAGCTACACGAGCTCCATAGTTTTGTATGCTGCTAAGGTAGACTGAGGCTCCTTGCCCTGCTGCTGATGACAGCATGTGGGGGTGCTCTGGAAAAGCTCCATGGAGCTGCTGAAAGGGGGGGACCAGCAGCTGTGAGATGAACAGGAAGCAAGGGCTTCCTCAGTGCTTCTGATCTCTGCCTCTGCTTTGGTGGGTGCTTTCTCCATCCCAACCTGGAGGGAGGCCTTAGTGATTTAGACACTGTGTTGCCCATCCTGAAGGAAGGACTCATTGGAATGTGATTTCTCCTCTCTGGGAGGGTTACAAGGGCTCTCTGTGCAGAAGCCTGTGTTCCAAATGAGGATCATCGAATTGCAGGATGGTCCTAAATCCACAGCAAGGCAGCGAGGGCTGGCTTGCATTTGAATGTTCTGGTGGGTCTTCTGCCCTCGGTGCCCAGCCTTCCACAGCATTCTTTAGTCAATCACACAGGCAGAATTTTGGATCTGGATCTGAATTCTGCAACTCGGGCCCCTCTCTCATATGAGATTCTACTGCAGCTCCACAGCTGTTCAAGGAACTAGCTGTTGAAAGTCTATGACTTTATTATGGAGGAAGTCAGACCAAATGATCACAAATGGCTCCTTCTGGCCTTAGAATGTACAACTTTGGGTATGTCTACACTACCCGCCGGATCGGCAGACAGCAATCGATCCAGTGGGGGGCGATTTATCG
>NC_133784.1:20837715-20954733 GCF_003597395.2 Chelonoidis abingdonii
CTCCCTCTCCACTCCCCTCCTCCAAGGACACTAGGGGAGTGATTAAGAACTGGTTCAGAGGCAAGCAATATCGCCCTGAACCTACCCCAGAGAAGAGAAAGCGCGAGACCCAGAGAACAGTACCGGCAATTTGCCACATATGAAATATCAAAGATGCTCTGCACAGGTCCTAATTTGACAGTCCAAGCAAAAGAGGTGTTAAGGGAGTTTAAAAGGCATCCAATTCTGCCATGGGTTTATTCATCGCAGCACAGTTTGCCAGCAACTCCAGATAAGGAGCAGCTCTGAGACACTGAACATGTGGGAAGCCTGGGAAAAAAGGAAGGAAAACTGCAGTGCTAATATCTCTTGCCCTGCAAATGGCCCCACTGAGTTTAACTGTGACCAGCAGCAAAGAAGAAGCAACAAAGGCATAGTCTGTGATTGCTGGCTGCAAAACACAGAGAGGTTGGATGGCCCATCCGCTCCGCTGCGCCGACTCATTTGCAAGGAGCACATAAAGGAAGACGGCAAAAAAATAAAGTTACCTTCTGTAATGGTTATAGGTACATTTTGCACCTGTCGCTAGTCTGAGCAAAGTGGCAAACAGAGGACTGAAACCTGGTAAACAGCAATGCAGCACGCACTCCGGAATGACAGCAGCCGATGCTCCAGCTGTCCAGAAATATCTGCGCAGAGGAGGGGGAGTGAGTGCTGGGCTGACCCACCCTTCACAGAGGTCTACCGCTGTGGTTAAGCCAGGGTCTCGGTGCTGGGAAAGCGTTTATATGTTGTACGCACAGATAATATTGCGTTTTGGATTTGCATGTTGAAACAGAAACAATCCCAGTCTAAGGGCATAGGCAGGAGGTGAGGGGTGTGCCCAGCCTCAGGGCATTGTCCAGGAAATATGCTCCCCCCAGGGAGCTCCCAGGACGTGCCTGAAAGACAGACACACCTGTAATGGGAGATGAGAACAAATCAATGGAGAAAGCACAGGAAAAGCTCAGGGCAAAAGAGAGCAATTGCAAAGTGGACTAAAACTTGATATTGGCCTGCTGGCACACTTCCAAACTGAGTTTTCCTCATCTCTCTCTACCTCCAACATTCTGGGTGTGTCTTTTTATATATATGCCAGGTAGGGAGATGCGTATGCATGTGCATGGACACACACGAGAGATCTTCCAGAGACTTTCCACGCTACATCTCATCCCCAGAGACATTTTTTTTCTGGGAAGTTTGGTAAAGACAGTCAGACCCAAAGGTTTAAAGTGATGTTGTTTGGAAAATGTCACTGAAATGCGCTTTTAAAAAATTATTCTAAACTTTTTTTTTTTTGTTTTTTTGTTTGTTCTTTTCTCTAAACTAACTTGGCCTAGAAACTTTGCCGAGCTTCGTATCATCTGCAGGGCTGAGCTTCTGCAGATCTCACATCCAATGCCATGTAAACTTTCGGAGCACAGAATGAAAAAGGGAAGTTTGCTAACAAAAAAAGCTTTAGAGCTCACATTGGAAGCCTGAAGCCCAGGAGTCTAGCTATTACTCTATTGAAAAGACCACCCTTTCTTCGCAAAAATTTGACACCCTTTAAAATCTAATTTACACTGCCCATCCAAACTTAACTGCTTCCCAGTAAAGCTTGCAAACATATACCAAGGTCAACATAAAACACTGCAAGTAGTGTACAAAGTGTCCTCTCTTACTCTCTAAGAGTAATCGCCTAATAATGGGTTATCTTTGATCTGGGCTTATATTTTTGCAAATTAAGGTCCTGATCCAATGCGTATTCAAGGTGACTGCAGTAGGCCCTGGACTGAGCCCTGGATTGGGAAACATGGTTAAATGGGGGATGAGCCCAGAGACTAGGGAGGGGACTATGATTTGTATATTATTCTGAGATGAACACACTTGGAGATGCCTGCCCTAGCATCCAGTCACCCAGACGGAGAGTTAATGTCACCATTGATAAAGACAATGAAACCAGCAGAGCCAAGGCCGGCCCTGCTCCTCCCCCACAAACAGCGAAGCATCAGCATCATCAGCCAAACCTCCCCTGCTCTGATCCCACGAAGACATATAACCCACAAATGTCACATCCCACATGTCTCACCTGCACCTTATGCCTGCTCTGTGGGGCTTTGCCACATGCCTGGAAAGTCAGCACCTTGGGGCTATACTGGACCAAGGGGCAGCCTCTGATCTCCAACCATAACCCCACCACCCTCCAGGTAACCTGAGCCCCTATCCCCACAGGAAGCCTCCTCCAAGTCCAACTGTGCCTGGTTCCTGGTCCCTCCTATGTTCCTAGGGTTCTGCTGCCTTAGCACTCAGGATTGGGTAAAATCCCTCACAAGGCACCCTCACCTTGGAAAGGAAGATGAGCACAATCCCTCCCCCTCCTTGCCTCTCATGTTGGGGAGGATAACGACAGGGCATCCTAAATTCATGTTACACTGTGTGAGGCTCCCACTCCCATGCTTAATACTGCCCTTCAGTGAAAAGGCCCCCAATGAAAAAGCAACTCCCCACCAGCATGGGTCTCTCACTCCCTACCATGGAAGGATTGCTGGCCCTCACGTCCCAGCTCGCTTTCACCAAGCGCAGACGACCGAGGCACTGAGACAAGCCCCTTTCAGCTGCAAGGAAACCAGTACACCATCTGTGATGGGTCTGTGGGAGATGCACCTGGTGCGATTTCTTGGGCTGAGGCCTCCAGAGGAAAACCACCTCATGGCGGCAGGCTTGGTCCAGAAAGGAATGACAGCACTGTAGTTTGACACTAGCCTGGGACATGGTGTGACCCAAGGACCTCCTGGGGCCAACTGGCAGAGGGCATAAGGGGAGCATGAGGTTTTATAGGGATCCCCTGGATCTGACGGTCACAAAATAGTGCATCAAAGGTTGGCATGTGAGGTCTTGACCAATAGCCAACACTGCACTGGTCACCCTAGTCATAGCGAGATGTATGTATGGAAGATATTTAAGGAGTGAAGTATCCATACTGAAAACTATGTTCTGAAGGTCTGTGAGTTAAGACAGGTGAAAAACAGGCTCTGTTGGGCAGGGGGCAAGAGACGCTGACCATTGTGTATTGTGTGTCTTACAACATAAGTCTGTTTGCACATGGAGCCACCAGCTAATCAAGACCATGAAGTCAACAACTTGCAAACTCTACAGGGAGAAACACACAGGAAGAGAGTCTCCTGCTAATGACTAAGATCAAAGAATTAGTCTGGTATACCAGGAGAATGCAGACAGATTGCGAGTACAGCTTGTTTCATGATCACAGTCTCCCTAACTGAAACACGCTGGTGAGCAATACTCTAGCACATGACAGTACGTAGTTAAGTCAGTCTAGGCTCCAGAATGCGTGCTATGATTGTATTTTACATGCAACCATTTATTTCCAGTACTTTTGCTTGCTGCTTCTTGAATCTCCATTCTTTGTTAATTACACTCATACCTGTTTTTACTATAAGCGTGTCTAGGTGCTGTGTGTTAGGTGGCGTTGTGTTCGGAGGTGTCCCTGATAAGCTGGGGCGTACTGTTCCTTTGGGAACAGCATATCTGTCAATCCTGTGAGCAGCAGCAGGGGCTGGGCACTCCAGGGGGAGCTCAGAGGGCTCAAGGGTGGAGTGCACATTGCGAACCTGCAGAGGGAGAGCGTAGCTGGCAGAGGCTGGGAGAAAAGTGCTTCTGTTTTCTGTGGAGTCAGGGAGCTAAACCTCGGCATGCAAGGCAGTGCGGTATCCTGAGGACGGATCACACACGGGAGACCTGGATTCAGTTGGGCAAGTAACTTAGTTTCAGTTACCTGTCAGTACAATGGGGATAACAGCACTGCCCTGCCTCTCAAGGGTGTGTGAGGATAAATAAAGTCAAGCCCGTGAAGCACTTTGAGATCTACTGACACAAAGCGCTACACAAAAGCTAGCTGTTGTTATTATTGCAGTGCAGACAAACATGAGACACAAGGGCAAACCAAGGCAGCAGCTAGAGCAGGGGTAGGCAACCTATGACACGGGTGCCGAAGGCAGCACGCGAGCTGATTTTCAGTGGCACTCATGCTGCCCGGGTCCTGGCCACTGCTCTGGGGGGCTCTGCATTTTAATTTCATTTTAAATGAAGCTTCTTAAACATTTTAAAAACCTTATTTACTTTACATACAACAATAGTTTAGTTATATATTATAGACGTATAGAAAGAGACCTAAAAATGTTAAAATGTGTTACTGGCACGCAAACCCTTAAATCAGAGTGAATAAATAAAGACTTGGCACACCACCTCTGAAAGTTTGCCGACCCTGGGCTAGAGTGATTCAGCCACAGAATCCAGCCTCCATTTCTAATGTGGCTCCCCATGGCATGACATTCCAGCCACGCACATGGATTTTGGACCACTTCTCCTTGAGCGAGGGGTTAATCTCCCTAGGCAGGGGGTTAGGGGAACGGCAGATGGGACACGTGGGCAGGTGCGAATAGGCAGCTAGTCTGACTATTTTGTTGGGGGTAAGATCAACCTTCATCAGCAAAGAGACTCAAGGAACCCCACACATGGTTGGGCCAGAGCCTCAGTTTGCGTAAGCCATCATAGTTCTATTGACATCCCTTTACGTAAGAATAGAAATGTTTCAGTGGATCCTAGCGCTCAGCCCATCCCTCATATGATCTCCTCTGAAGTCCCCAGAGCAGTTCTCCCTCCTAGCCATTCTGGCTGCAGAGACCCATGGTTGAGGAACAGCACAGGAACACATTATGAAAGCAGCAGAACCCAGCAGTGCAAGGACAGGGGCAGGGAGAGGATCCCCTGCATTTGTCATCCTGTTGGGTGGATCCAAAGCCAGGATGGAGGGTGTAACGATGCCTGAAGGTCACTCCAAAAGACATTGCTGATCAAGCCCTTTGGAAAAAAGAGTGCTGGAATGTGGTTTAATTTAAAAAACCCTAGAAAAAAGAAACTTTCCATGCAGGGATCACGGTTCTGACTGATTGCCCAGCTGATGATTGCTGGAAACAGCCTACCAACCGCTTTCACTCCTGCTCGTTTCATTTTCCCCTGAACCTCCATAGCAACCCATCTGCAGTGAGTGACTCTAATGTTTAATGGTCCTGCCATTAGCACTAATGCATTCCAAACACTCAGCATCTGCCATCCTGCATTCAGATGGAAACACAAAAATAACCACACTTGGCGCAATCTGTCATAAACTCCAGCTTGAGGTTACAAAATGACACACTGGGAGAGGGGAGAGCTGTGTGGCCAAAATTAACAAGTCACTTGGTAAAACAAGTAAAGGAGGAAAAGCCGCAGTGTAACTATCAAGCAAGGGCAGAGTGGATAAGCCTCATGCAGACCTGCCCAGAGACATGGCAGCAAGAGGTTGCTCTCCAAGGGGCTGATTTAATTGTCCGCCGTGCACACCAGCTAAATGTAAACAAACCCAGGGTACAAATTGGGGCAATAAAACTCTTCCTTCTCTCCAGTAGCATTATTTGGAGATAAGCACTTGTGGCACATGCAGGTACTAATGGAGAAGAAGAGAAATTTTATAGCCTGAGACAAGGTGGCATTCACTGTTAATTACCTTTCAGTGCCTCTCCAGATGCTTTAAATTCCCACCTCCAAGTCTGCGAACTGATTCCATGCTGCAGTTAAATCAGTGGGATTTTCCCCCCAGAGGAGGATTCGGTCGCTGTATTATATATTTTTTAAAGCAGGAGTGATGGTGTGATAAATGAAAAGGGTGGGGGGGAGATAGCTCCCTTTTATGGACCAAGTCAGCCAGTTAGCTAGAAAATCCCTCGTAGCAGCTGTTCTCTACTTGCTTCACCTGTAAAGAGTTAAAAAAGCCCGTAGGTAAAAGGAAGTGGGTGGGCACCTGGCCAAAAGAGCCAATGGGAAGGCTAGAACTTTTTGAAATTGAAACAAGACTCCCTTTTTGTCTGTCTGTTGTTGTTCTCGGGTAGAGGTGGACAGGGCTAGAACTATGCTCTAAGAAGCTTGGGGCCAGGTATGCAAAATAATTGGTATCATACCTACAAATTACTCATTTGAAACCCCAGATATGTAAGTAGATCAAGAAATGTCTAGGAAGACGCAATTAGGTTTATCTCCTTTTATTTCTTTATGGCTTGTGGACTCCTTTGTGCTAACCCCAGATGCTTTTGTTTTGCTTGTAACCTTTAAATTGGACCTCAAGAAAGTTATTCTTGATGCTTAATTCTTGTAAGTGTTTTTTTTTTAATCTAGCAATAGCCTGAGTTTCCAGATGTATTTTCTTTCTTTTTGTTTTTAATAAAATCTACCTTTTTTAAGAACAAGATTGGATTTTTGTGTCCTAAGAGGTTTCTGCATATGTTGTTTAATGAGCTGGCGGCAACAGCTGATTTCTTTTGTTTTTCTTTCTCAGCTCTTCCCCAGGGTGGTGGTGAAAGGGCTTGAGGTCACCCCACGGGAAGCAATTTCTAAGTGCGCCTTCCTGGGTTCTCAAAGGGGTTTTGCACTTGGGTGGTGACAGCATCTACCCATCCAAGGTTAGACAAAAGCTGTAACCTTGGGAGTTTAATACAAGCCTGGAGCGGCCCGTGTTACTTTTTAGAATCCTTGCGGGCTCCCACCTTCTGCACTCAAGAGTGCCAGAGTGGGGAATCAGCCTTAACAGATGGACTGTATACAACGCAGAACGCAAACATGCAGCAGCAGTTAGGAGCTTAGAATGTGTGTCTCCATAATCTTCTGAGTGGACAGTGCCAGTGTCCGGAGAAAGTTAACCAGCCCTTGACCCCTCGGTGGCATCAGTCCACCACTCTAATGAAACATTGTGAAGTCCAAGAAACTGAGGCACCTCCTCAGTAATCGCCAGAGAACAAAAGGCCACCCAAAGATGCAGAGAGCACATATGCGTAACCTGGGCGGGGGCTATTTCTACATGGAAAACCGCTGATTTAATTATTTGTAAGGTTTTTCAAAGGAAAAGAAGAAAAGTAGAGTAGAGTTCATTTTGAACCCAAACTAGCACAAAATAGCCCAACTATTCCATTTCTGAATCCCACATACACAGTTCTGCCCATGCACCACAATCCTGACTGACTGCCTTCCCTGTACCCCAGTCACCTCCCCATCAGCCAAGATCTGCCTATATACTATTGTCCTGACCTGCACCCCCTACTATTCCCAACCGAGACGCTGTCCATGCACACATCTGTCAACTTCCCTCCACCCTGAGTGGCAGTGCTTGGTGCCCTTCTGCTCCATTGTGAGCACACACTGCTGAATAGGGTAGTTGGTCCTGCTGTAATGCCACAGACATCAGCACGGTTGTACCCTTATGCCACAGCTGAGCTTGCTCCAGTCTTAAAGAACCACATCAGACTTGGAGAAGTCAATAACTTGTGTATCTCCCACTTGTGCTCCTCTGTGCAGCAACACAAAAGACTTCCCGCTAACTCCCAGGCAGCAAGGTGACAATGGGGCTCTGCTGGTGCACTCTAACCCAACCTCCATGGAAAGTCTCCATTTCCATCAAAGGCTGTCTGGTATATGGAGAGCATTAAGGTTATACAGTTAAGCAATACAAACTTAGCAAGTACCAGAATTAAAATAGGGCACACTTCCCCTTGACTTTGCCCCTTGTGCATGTATTTGGTAATGGTCTGATCATGTGACCATGCTCTCTGTCATATAATACAAAATATCTTACTATTTTGCTACACACACACACACACACACACGGAAGGAGCTTTTATGCTGGAGCTAGAGCACAAGCAATGAACTGGGACACAGCAGATCTTGGCTCCTAGAGCCATCTCTGTGGAACACAAATTAACCAATCACCCCCACTAACAGATGTTTACTCCTTCACATCATACATACGCAGAAAATGAGATTAAAACCTGGCCAGAAATGCTAGAACAAGCCATTTATTTAATCGTTCCTTTCTTTCCTAAGCTTTTAATAAACACACAGTCGTCACTGATGCAGTAGATACATTGCATACTCTCACTTTGGTGGGTTGCATGAGGAGTGATTCTGTCTGCAGTTCATGGGGTGTGCTGTGAAGAGCAGGGACAGGTACTCAACCATCCCACCTATCCAAGAGAACAGCGCTGGACTGGCCTGATAAAGCAGCTGTGTGTTGTGGAGCAGTTCGCCAGTGCACATTGGTTCCGGGTGGCTCATTCCTAATTACCTGCATCTTGATTAAGTGGTTGCAAACAGTACTGTTAAAAAAGGTTTTCCTAAGGAAGTGGATTTCAGAAGCACGTGTCACATACATGGCAAAATAAACCAATGGCCCATTTGCACCCCAGCCAGTTTTGTTTTGTGTATATTGAGGTTGTCGTTCATTTCTGAGTCACTGGCTCAAATCTGGCTCAAGATGGTACAGATATTAGTCACTCTCATCTGTAGGCTGTGTGACATGATGGAGGATGGCATCTGGTAGACTAGCATCCACAAACGTTACCCATCACATTTATCACTGACCGGCCCCCTTGTTGGGAGCAGAAGCACCAAGAGTTGAATGGAGCTGCAGGGACTCAACTTCCCTCTTGCTTGAGATGGCCCCTGCAGCTCTGAATCAAGGCATCACAGTGGGACAGAGTACAGGAAAGCTTGCTGTGCTGCACACTCCTATGGGACCTGTTCTGGGGATCGGGCTTCAGCCTCCAGGGCTGCTCATCTGGCACTGAATCCAGTCAAGTAACAGAGCGACATGTTACTCCTAGAATGGGACTCTGAGCCCACATGGTGATTGACATGTGAGAGCCATGCTGTCTGGGAGCGCTGCGGATGTGCCATGGAGGGAGGGGCTCTCTCAGCGGACTCCAGGGTGGATGAGAGCAGCTAAAGGACATGGTCTTTGTAACGCAGGATCTATGTGCAGGGGAGACTGGGGGATCCCAGCGATCCCCTTCAAAGAAAGTTAATGAGTGCCATTACTGCCGGTACCAGTGTGCAGCACATTTATGGACTGCTTCTGCCCCTACCACTGGGCTCTATAGGAACCAACAAGCTCAGTCTGCGTCCCAGAGGAGCCTGGAGTCTGCGACTCCACGATCTACATGCTGCCATCACTCAGTACAAATCGGCTCATGAGGCTGCAAGACAAGAGCTCAGAGACCAGGCTGCCACCAGAGTTCCTGAGGACAGGAGCAAAGCACTGATAAAAGCATTCACAGCTCAGAAGAATAATGACCTGACAGGAGAAACAAGAGGAAACATGTCTTTTCCCGTCCGACACTACAAACGATATTGATTTTGAGTTGCGGCCATCTCTGTTCTTCCTCCTGGGGAAGGAGCTTTAAGAATGGTGGCCTAAAATTAAACCCCTTCCTGCACCAAGGAGAGCACGGCTGCTATCCGCCAAAGGGAGCGAACATTCATCCAACTCAGCATGCAACCTTCATGGCAGCTGCCATGAGCAAGTGTCTTGGTAGTGGGTGAAATGGGGCCTAATTTGCATTAGAGCTACCCATAGCCAGCCACACCCCCTCCACTCCAGCTAGTTATACCTATCTATCAATATCTGTACACACAAACAGGACCCTTTGCTGCTTGTACACACAAAGAGCATTGTCGCTGGCTATAGTCATGTATACAATCACACACAATTGGCAGGGTCCAGAGCATTGAAAGGTGCCGTCTTTTCTCCCCATGGATTGGAGGGGAGGAAAGGACACTGTAGAGGGAAGGAAAGGACACTGGAGCCATCCTAAATCTACTGCAAAAGCACTGGCCCCCTTGGGTGCTGACAGCAAGTCTGCTTATTGGTCCCATAGATTCATAGACACCAAGGCCAGAAGGGTCCATCGTGATCGTCTAGTCCAACCTCCTGGATGAGACAGGCCAGAGACCTGCCCTGAACTCTTTCCTGTCTGAAGTAGAGCAGATCATCTAGAACAGGAGTGGGCAAACTTTTTGGCCCGAGGGCCACATATCAGTATGGAAATTGTATGGTGGGCCATGAATGCTCACTAAATTGGGGGTTGGGTTGTGGGAGGTCTCTAACTGGGGGTATGGGCTCTGGGGTGGGACTGGGGATGAGGGCTTGGGGGTTCAGGAGGGTGCTCTGGGCTGGGACTGAAGGGTTCAGAGAGTGGGAGCGGGGAACAGGGCTGGGGCAGGGGATGGGGTGGTGGGAAGAGGTCAGGTGGGCAGGCTCCATGCGGCACTTACCTCAAGCAGCTCCCAGAAACAGCGGCATTTCCCCCTCTTCGGCTCCTACCCGGAGGTGCAGCCAGGTGGCTCTGTCCACAGGCACCACCCCTGAAGCTCCCATTGGCTGTGGTTCCTGGCCAATGGGAGCTGCAGGGATGGCACTTGGGGAGACGGCAGCGTATGGAGCCCCCTGGCTGGGCCTATGTGTAGGAGCAGTAGGGGGGACATGCTGCTGCTTCTGGGAGCCATGCAGAGTGGGGAAAGACCCTGACCCTGCTCCTCGGCTAGAGTGCCAGAGCAGGACAAGCCCCAGATCCCATGTCCTGATAGGAGCTCGAGGACCGGATTAAAATGTCTGGAGGGCTGGATGTGGCCCCTGGGCTGTAGTTTGCCCACCCCTGGTCTAGAAACACATCTAGTTTCCCAGGATGGAGAATCTGGCATTCAACCCCTTTCCAATGGCAGTCTGAGGTGCTCCAGAATGACTGGGAGAGGGGGGCAGGTCTCAGCCCTGGGATCCTGATTTCCCCTTCCGGTTCTCAGGGAAGGGCCCTCTCTCAGACTGTGACTGCAGCACCTGTGGAGACAGTCCCACCTCCTTCAAGGAGAGGCAGCGCTGGCCCCCAGGGCATGGCTGGCAGACAGAGGGGAAGCACTAGCAGTAAGAGAATTTCACAATCACTGAAGCTAGTTAAAGATGGAGGCAGGAGGTAGTGGGAAGGTGGGGGGTAATGAAGGAAGCAAGAGGGAGACATGACACTGAAGAAGAGAAAGGAGCAGAGGGAAGTGGGGAGAGCATTAGCCCTGATAGATGGGAGATGAGCCTCAGCGGCCCAATCCCACTTCCCTCCAGCCTCAAGGAAACCGCTCAGTTTTGGGGTTCCACAGATTTATGGGAGTCCTGGCTAGGAGCAGCTGCCGGGTGCTGCCTTGTGCTCTAGAAACACGGGCTGACCGTGTGCCTGTTAATCTCTCCAGATCCCCCATCCCTGAACAGGGGGGAGGCAGAGGCCATGTATGGGCTGACAGGTAGGGGATGGAGGGCATAGGAAGCAATGAAGAGAGGCCTGCGCTCCATGAGAAGTCCCAGCCCACTGAAGGTGTCCTTGGACTTCCCCCATGGATCCTGTGCTGTCTGCCACACCCCCTGCTCATGCCCAGGGCCGGCGAACCCCACCCCTTGTCCTCCAGCAGATGACTCACAAACTCTGCAGGGGCAAACTCACACGTCTTAGTCTTCCCAAAGCTCCTCCTTCTGTGCCAAGTTAGACACGGTGCTCTTCCCTCCATACCTACTCCCAGAGCCCAGACACCATCCCACTGTGTCTCTCGACCCGGAGCTCCCATCCCCACGCTCCAGGGGCCTCTCTTATAGATCCTTCCAAGGAGGGGGCAGTTGGGGGTGGGAGGAGGCCTCTTCCCTCCCTAGCAGCTGAGAAGGGCTGAGTGCAGAGAAGTATGAGCTGAGTACATGGGGCTGAGAGCCCGAAGGTTACTTTGCTCACCTCCCTTTCAGCTCCTCAGAAGTAGCAACAGCCTGGTCGTCCAGACACCTTGAAGTGCCACCGTCATGTGCTGGGAGCCAGAGAAGACAGGCTGGCCTCAGAGCCATGAGTCTCTCAGGTCCCTGAGCTGGCCTAGATGGCTATTGGGAACCAGAGTGTGCTGGGCCAGGAGCATGCTCAGCCACAAGGGTGGGGAGATATCCCCTCCAGCCTGCAGTCAGACAGCCATCAGTGGGACATCTGGAGCATGGCAGAAAGAGGCACTAGAGACCCCATAGGGTTGGGGAGGAGTGGACAATGAAGACCCCGCCCCCTTATGAAGATACTCAAAGAAAACACAATGCACATAGGATCACCTGTTGAAAGGCAATTCCTGCAGTGCAGGGCAGACATGGCAGAAACAATGCACTGTAGTGGGGATTTCAATCCATTGCTCAGCAGGACACCTCTTAAACTAAGTCCAAGTGACAGCTTTTGTATTCCCCCTTCCTCTCCCCATCAATTGCTGTTGATTATGTCTGCCCCTGCCTAAGAAATTGGACTGAGTCTCAGAGATCTGACCTGATTCCAGAACAAAACTCCTCTGTGTCTCAGGGGTGTTCAGGTGCAGGTTTCTGGTTCTGTCTCATCTCCAATCTCCACGGAGACATGGTCCTGACAAGTCAGTGCATGGCTCCTCTGCAAGATTCAGGGGGTGGCCTCACAATCCTGCATCTATGGCATCACCCCCCAGCACAACTGAAATGACTGTGATGCAATGCACATTAAGTGATGACATCAGAGAATGAAGCAGGCAGCAGGAACTGAAGGGCTGTGCTTGGATGCAGGTATCTCAGCCATCTGCAGTGAGAATAGGAGTGGGACTGATAGAAAGACACAGGGCAATTTAATGGGGAACTGGAGAGTTATGTATGCCAGTGTGAAGTTGGGGTGTCAGGGCTCTTTAAAAGCCTCAGCAAGCTGGTTTTACTGGGCCAGTGGCTATGCCAAGTGAAGCTGACAGCTGTGTGCCCTTCCTGTGACAGTATGTGCTGACTCAGTGCCATGGCATCTGAAGCTTTGTTACATCATTGCTGCCAAGCAGAGCCAGCCTCAGAGGTACCCCAATCCAGGGACAGATCAAGGTAGAAGGGGCAACCCCCTGTGCATCAGGGCTCATTTGCTTCCCGTGACACAAGTTTGCTGCTCACTGCCATGCCCACTGATGTGAGTCAGCCGCTGCCTGCTGGTACTGCCTAAGTAGCAGTTCTGTTTCACAGCACAAAACACCACCGCGGCTGGCCTCAGGGCTTCCAGCTCTCGTGCTCCAGTGATGTTAATGAAGGGAGCGGAGCTGCTCCTGCGGGAGCTGGAGCTCAGAGCAAGGCAATTTGGAGTCCTTGCTGGAGCGACCTTGGATCTCTGTGATGGTGCCTGACTTCCCAAGAGACCAGGCAAGGACACGTGTCTATTGGCCTATCCCCTGTGGATTGAAAAGATGACATCCTGACACTTTTGGTTGTTTAAGGCAGAGACTAGAGAGTAGCTAAAAGCAGCCTTACTTGCACCTCCAACTCAAGTGGAGGGCACTGTCTAAGCTTGCTCGAAGCACATGAAGCTCTAGGCACTCTTCATTCCCAGTACATCCTAATTAGTCACCGGCAGCTGCCACTGTATGTTTGCTGCAGCTCAATGAGATGCCAAAGACACTACAGAAGGAGAATACTGTGGCCTCTGCACCACAGGCGCTACTAGTCCAGCTGCAAACCTGCAAACAAGAGTTCCAGCAAGAGTGCAAATATCACCTGATTTGCTGTTGGACCCCGGGAGCATGGTAACCCCTGGGAGGCTGCAGGCATGCCACAGACACTGCTACAATCCTGGGGAAAAAAGTCCAGGGTGTCCAGATGGGGACAGATGTGCACAATACCTTACAGCATTTCCCCCTAGGCTTTAAGGAAAACAGAAGGGAATAGCATTTCAAGCAGGTTTGCTGAGTGTCCCAAAGAATAGCATAAGTATGAAACTGGAAAGGACAAAGCCAGCTAGCAAAGGGAAGCGGGGGCTATTACCCATTTGCAGCAAACCTTGCTTTATCAAGAGTGCCAACTTGGATATCTCTGTAAGACAATATCTAATGCAGCAATTCAGAAATGAGAAATACACATGCTGCCTCCTAAACAGAAATGGGGCAGGAATAAACTCTACCTGTCCCTATACTACTTGCTACACAGCTGCCTACAACTTTCTGCTGTAACAGCCCTGAAACCCAGCAATTGGAGTTCCCCATTAGCAGGTCAGTGCGTGTTTGTGGGCGCACCAGTGGCTGACAAGTTCTGCTCATGGAAGCCAGGGAGGGCTCACACCTCCCTTTTGTGCACTGCTCCTCTGAGCTGTTCTGCTGATCGTTGGCCTGAGGTTGTGTTTTGTAACACTGGTGTCCCGAGTTTTGTTGGAAGTGATGTAGCCAAACACGAGAGCATCCTCCCAGCTGTCTGCTCTAGAAGCAGACTTCTCCTTGAATAACCTCAGCCCTGAGCATTGGTTACTGTAGGCAGCAAGATCTCACCCATGAGGCAGTTGTGTGTTCTCCGGAAAGGCTTCAGAGGGGCCAGAAGCATGTCTCTGCTTGCTGCAGAGCTTCACTCCAATGTATTGTCCATCTCGGCTAAGGAGACAGGGCTGAAGGAAAAATTAGAGCAGTATAGTCCATGAAGTTTGAGTGGAAACTAAACACAAGAGAACCTTCAAACCACAAGTAATGCATACGAGGAATTAAAGACTGCCCCTCCGCAGTTTATTTAATCTAGAATGTCCTGCTCTCTAGGAGACAGAGGCCTCCAAACAACCACAGAAACCCAGAAACAGCTGCACATTAGTCACTGACCAGGGAACCATCTGGGGATGAAATGACAGGATTACTGTTAAGATTGGCTTCTTGGGATAGAAGAGGTATCAGATTCCTGGAGCGATGGGCCCAGTCTGCAGAGTACAGATCCAGATCTTCCACCCAAAGGGTGTTCAGAGCTGGGATTTTGGTTCAGACCATACTCCAGATCTGTCCCCTACTGTCAGGAAGTCACTGGGATCTAACACTATGGAGAATAAACATCTTGTACATGAAGAGTAACGTTTCATTTAGATGAGGATGAAGAATGGGCTGTAAGGAAAACGAAAAAAGAAAACAGCATAAGAGGCAGATGTGGGTAGATACTGAATGGCAGCCAAAGGCTCGTTCTTTCAAAAGATGACCGATCAGACAGGTGGTGCTTGACACACATGTTCATTTAAGTTTATATTACAGAACTCAGCATTTGTTCTTTGAACTCACAACAGACTTTGGGAACCAAACCTCCTGCCAAAGGAAGAACCGCCCCACCACCAGCCCAGCGACTTGGTAGAAAATTCCTTTTCACTGGATGGTCAGATCTGAGCTGGGATCGACTGTCTCATGACTGCAAGATCTGATACAATACTGTGGTCTGTTCATTTTGCTCAATTGCTGATGCATAGCTAGAGATTCCTTCCCAAGATTGAAAATATTTACAACCCGAGAGACAGGACAGCAGCCACCACAGATATAGGGGCCACTCCTACTCCTACCAAAGTCAGTGGCAAAGCCACCATTGGCTACAACACCAGGAGAAGACCAGCCTCACTGTCTCTAGGGCTAGTTCCCTAGTACTTTTGTTTTCAGATGTTGAGTTTCACTGGCAGCTCCTCCTCCACCACCTTTGCTAGGAATTTTCAATCCCTTACTGAGGCGGGAGGGGAGGGTTTCATGGTTAATTACATTACAGCTGTGCCTCCAAAGGCTTACTGAGATCAGGGCCCCTTCTGCCATGTGCTGCACCAGTCCAGAGACCGCCTCTGCATGAAAGATCTGACCCTGTAGACAGGCAAAGTGCAGAAGGGGAAAGAGAGGGCTAGATAAAGGAAACAGCTTGCCCAAAGTCTCGCTGCAGGTTAGTGGCACAGTGCGGAACATCACTCAGATCTCCTGACTCTCAGTCCAATTCCATATCCATTGAACACCCTGCCTGGGATGCACCGGAGCTGAGATTCTGTGAGCAAGCAAGCATCCGTGCAGACTTTACTAAACCGGTGCGTGCTTCTTAACCAGGATGTAATTGTACCCAGACCGCTCACCTTCTATGACCCCACAGATGTTGATGTGAATGATTATTAGATCAAAAACACAGTTCAGACTTCCCGGGCTCTTGGGTTTGGTATCCCAGAATTCAGTGGGGCCTCCAGAACGATGACATCTGCAACACATGACTAAGCAACAAATTCCAAGGCTGCTGCTCCTGCATATTTTATACACAGCTACAGAATGGCCTTATTTCTAATATTTATTTAAAGTCCTTACGACACCAGGGCTCATCTGTAGGACCCTACCCAATTCACAGCCATGAAAAATACATCATGGACCGTGAAATCAGGTCTACCACTGTGAAATCTGGTCTTTTGTGTGCTTTTACCCTATACTATAAAGATTTCATGGTGGAGACCAGCATTTCTCAAATTGGGGGTCCTGAGCCAAAAGGGTGTTGCAGGAGGGGTCACAAGGTTATTTTAGGGGGTCACGGTATTGCCACCCTTACCTCTGTACTGTCTTCAAAGCTGAGTGGCCAGAGAGCCCAGTTCTGAAGGTGGCGCCCTGCGAGCAGCAGCGCAGAAGTAAGGGTGGCAACTCTGCCTTTAGAGCTGGGCTCCCGGCCAGCAACCACCGCTCTCCAGCTCCTCAGCTCTGAAGGCAGGGCCACTGCCACCAGTAGCGCAGCAGTGAAGGTAGCAGTACTGCAACCCCCCTACAATAACCTTGCAACCCCATCCACACAACTCCTTTTTGGGTCAGGACCCCTACAATTACAACACAATGAAATTTCAGATTTAAATATCTGAAATCATGAAATTTACAATTTTTAAAATCCTATGACTGTAAAATTGACCAAAATGGATTGAATTTGGTAAGACTCTATTCATCTGGGATGGGTGGGGCCAGACAAGTGAAAGAGATCAATGCTTTAGGCAGGACTCCTGGGGAATATGGAATGTAAGCAGATCACGATTTAAATGAAAACATTCTAACACAAAAGTTATAACCCATTCAAAAATATGGCCCCTTTGTCCTGCCCTATGGCCAAGTGCCTTGCACTGATTTTGCGCTACTATGCTCAACAGCTGAGCACTGAGTATTGGTCATTCCACTGGCCTGGCCTGGCCCCCGGCTCACTTCCTGGCATTCTAATTCAGTCAACTTGGCAAGGGGTCTCTCTCCTCAAAGCCACCATGTGCATCTCCAGATCTTCCTCTGCCAGGCAGCTGCAGCCAACAACGTCCCCAATACTCTAGCTCAGCGTTTCCTGAATGTCTGATGAGAGAACTCCTGGTGCTATGAGTACCTGAGCAGCACAGTGTAGGAGGATCATGGGAAGCAAGCAAATGAGGACAGACAGAGAGGCAGTAGCTATAGTCACACAGATACCAGTTTCCATCTTGAGTTGGTCAAGTGGCAAACTGAACGCAGTTGTCTCCTCCCTCTTGCCTCATTCTTCTATTGCATGGGCCAAATTCTGCTCCTCAGAGGTCAACAAATGGACCACGAACGGGGTATCTAAGAGCTAGCTTTGGCCTCAGGTCTTACTCTCATCTACCCCACATCTTTTCAATTCCTTCCTTATTTCTGTCTCCAGGCCCAGTCTTCACAATGGAGTTTTTGTCATGCCACAAAACATCTCCTCTGCACACACACCCATTCCACATCCCTCTTTGCAAACAGTACACTGGCCACTTTCTCTTGCAAACAGCACACACTAGATCTCCTCAACACATACGTGCTGTGCTGAGAGACTTTAACAATGCTCAGAGAGTGCGACCTCTGTTCCTTAGAAATAGAGATGGCCAGTTCATTCCATCGAGATAATACCAATACAAAGTAGGTCTCCTCTAGTGCTTTTCATGCACAGATCTCAAAGTGCTCCCGAAGGAGGAGATCCTTATCTCCATTTTACAGATAGGAAGAGTTTGGCCACATCTGGCTGCTGGGCCACAAGTGACATCCATAAAAACACAGAGGGGTCAGGAACCTGCTGGAGAGACAGGCTGGGCCAATATCTCTTTGACAGTGCAAGAGGTGGTTTCTCTGGGCTGGTTTCTCATGTTAGCCTGGGGTTACTCATAGAGTAAGGTACTCCTCAAAGTGAGGAATGGTCATAAAATCTGGGGGTTGGTCTCAGAGTTTTTTTTTTTTTCCAGAATCCATTTGCACTGAAAGGAAAACAACCATTTCTTCCTTTTGTATTATTGTTATAATTTGAGAGCATTTCCAGGCAGAATCCTTCAGATTCCTGCTGCGCTTTATCACTGCCATAATTACAAAGTCAAATGCAATCATTAAAACAACATTTTCCCTGCACCAGCCTCAATTACTCCTTTCCCCAGAACCAACCCTGAATCGGAATTACTGTCAGACAATAGAAAAACAGGCACACAACCTTGTGTATGTGCATGTCTGTCGTCATTTAACACAAGACCCCCTACTGCACCGAGCACGCCCCTCCAAATAGGGTACCCAATGACCATGCAGATGACTTGTCTGTTGAGATGGTGAAGATGTAAATTCTCTAGGGAGCTCTCCACAGGAACTCAATACCAAAGTGTTTAACCATTAGCTTGACCTTCACCTTCTGTCTTCTGACTGCTCTTATTACCTGCATGCATAGACAGAAGCAATGCTGGAAACGAGCTCAAAATTACTTCATTCACTTTCATTAGGGCTGGCAGGCAGCAGGGACAGAAGATGAGGAGCAGGACAACTGTGTCTGAACTTGCAGAGATGAACAGAGTGTCATAGACACAGCTTGCTTTAAAAATCACAGTGCGAGTGAGGGAGTGGGCAGAGAGAGAGAGAGAGAGAGAGAGAGAGAAAGTTGGGAATGAAAAGCTAGCAGATGGGGAGAAGGGGAGGGAGGAAAACCACAAAGACTGAGATAAAACCAAGAAAGAAAGAACTGGAAGGGCCAAATTCTGCCTCAATTATTCCTACAGAACTTCAGTGGTTTCAGAGGTTACATGCTATGGGTGGGCTAAATTCTACCCTGGGAAACAAAGTGCAAGACAGAGACATATCGAGACGAGCCCATTAAAAAGGATACGACACCTGTGGGGAGAGTCAGAGCCTTACCCTGATGTTGTCCTGCCAGCGGTGGGCTTTCTGGAACTTCTCAGCCGCACCAGCAAGTCTCTGCAAATAAAACAAGAGAGAAGAAAACATGTTTTGCAACAACCAGGACACAGTTGATTTGAGCTCATCCCACCACCCCAGGAGGGCATCGGTTCCTGTGGGGCCACCAACACCAGGAGTTGAGCTTGAGCCAAAGATCCAGCTCTCTAGATGGGGCTAGAACAGGCTCACCTGCTCTATGGATCAGGCACAGCGGAAGATGCATTGTGTGCACACACACTTTCTCTCTGCGGGAGAGTGTTTTCAGCAGCCTTTGTGACTGGACACTGCATCAGCATCAGGACAGCACAGCTCCTCCTCAGAGCTCCAGGCTGCAAGGGGCTTCCATTGCCCCCCTAGTGCCCATCACTAACTCACGAAACAAGAAGCAGCAAGCAAGAGGCTGCAAAAGCCCTTGCAATGAGATCCCTCCCCTCAGTTCCAGAGAATTTCTGAAAGGCGAGAGGGAAGAAGGAGGAACCCACCCACTAACCACAGCCCTTGTCTATATACATACATACATACACACACACACACACACACACGTATGCTGTCTAACTAAAGCTTTGATATGAAACCGACTCCATTAAACGAGTGCAAAGGGCTGTCACTTCAGTTTAAAGCAGGCTTCTTGCTGTTTCACTCTCATCAATTCCTCACTTACTTTAGCTGAGCTGAAATAAGCCACTCACAGTGAGATAAGTGTCTATATAGGGATCTGAACCAGTTTAACTAAATCCATACAGACATTGCTCATTTCGCATGTCGCTAAGCCTAGCTTTTCAGTCGTGACTTAGGACAGGAATTGAACTCAGATCTCCAGAGCAGACAGAGAGAGGCAGATAGACACAGCAAGCCCTAGCTGCTGCCACTCTGTGGACAGTCCATAACCCCTGTGATGGCGAGGGAGTTACTGTCTCTGTCCGGAGCTGATTCATCCTCTCATGTCACAACGGATTATTTTTACACCTTGAGTGCAAAAGCCCAGGAGAGTCAGTTGGGCAGCACTGAGGTGGTCTGCAACACACTAGCCATTCCCATGGGCTGCGGAACGGGGAGAGGAATCAAGGAAGGTATCTCGGCAGCTCTGCCTTTAATCACTGACTACAGTAGGGAGGCTCCCATATTGAGATGGCATTTAACAGCAGCCTAACGAGGTTTACTGAAAGGACAGGTTAAGCACAGACAGAGGAGCCAGCTCCTTCCTTCAGAATGTACAAGATTTTAAAATATCGTCTCCGTATCCAGAGCGAGAGGAGAGTCTTCAATACAAGTGAGTGCAGAGTCAACATCATCCCTGGAAAGGGAAGCAAGAGGCAGGGCCTGGCACGACCGGAGGACAAGGTGCACTGTCTTCCCACTCAGCTATGTTACCCCATGCAATGCGGCTGGCCCGGCCCAGAATGTGAAAAGTGAGAGGAACAAGAGTTGCGCAAAAAGGGGGTGAGCAATTTCTTTGTTTACTGCAAGAAGACAGCATGCAGCTACTCCATTCACACTTTGGGTGGAACAGGCCCTACTTCAGCAGGGGACATGGCTGAGAGATATCGCGTGGGGCTATCTAAAGAACGGTTAGGCCCAAATTTCCAAAGAGGTCTGGCAGCTCTAGTTTCCATACTGAGACACCATGGGCCTGATTTTCAGAAGTGCTGACCAGCCACTGCTCCAGTGGACACCCTGGGAGTTATTGGTGAACAACACCTCTGACAGCCAGACCTTGTGCCTCAAGTGGGGCTCCCAACCAAGGCACGTGAATTCGCTGGCCATCTGGGATGCGTGAGTAAAAACAGAATGTGCAGCACTGCTGATGGGGACTAGGCAGCAAACCCCAGCACCTCAGAGAGAGCAGGGGCATCAGGCGGCTTTTCGCCCTTCTGCTGAGCAGCCAGCGTTGGCCACTATCAGAGACAGCAAAGCGGGTTAGATGGACCATTGGCCTGCTCCTCAGCAATGCTGATCCAGAGAGCCCTGGTCCCACTCTGGGCCTCTGGGTCCAGAGCCCTGGGATGTTCCCTAGGTCCTTCCCTCTATTCATTTGTGTATCTCCTCTCATTCCTCTGAAGCTTTCCCATTCCCTGTCACTTGCTCAGCTCCATATGGGGTGTGGAAAGCAGGGTTCCTGAGGCAGCTGGCAGCAGGGCCGGTGCAAGGATGTTTCGCGCCCTAGGCGAAACTTTCACCTTGCGCCCTCCCTCCCATGCCCCCTCCCTGAGGCGCCCCCCTACGGCAGCTCCTCCCCTCTGGCCTGAGGCACCCCACCGCCCCAGCTCACCCCTGCTCCACACATGAGCACGAGCACCTCGAGCACGCCGAAGTGAAGCAGCTCACCCCTGCGCCGCCTTCTCCCCGAGTACACTGAGGCTGCTTCACTTCTCTTGCTTCCCAGACTTGCAGAGCTAATTAGTTAGGCACCGCAAGCCTGGGAGGTGGGAGAAGTGAAGCAGCCACAGCGTGCTCAGGGAGGGAGCGGGGCAGGCGTGAGCTGGGGCAGGGAGTTCCCCTGCGTGCGCTCCCCCCCCCCACTTGCTGCAGGCAGCCCTCCCCGTGCTCCCCTGCCCCAGCTCCCTCCACCTAAATGCCGGCGGTAACCGGGGCGGCCAAAGATCCGGCCACCCTGGTTGCTGCCAAAGAAAATGGCGCCCCCCAAATGCCAGTGCCCTAGGCAACCACGTAGGTCGCCTAAATGGTTGCAGCGGCCCTGGCTGGCAGCGGACAGCAGCCTGAGATGTCATGGGCCCATTGTGCGATCCACAGCATGGCAGGGCAGGAAAAGAAAAAGAAAGAAAGGAAAGAAAGCCAGGCAAATCAATTTGTATAATAAAGCACCAAGAAGTAGCTGTGGTCGGCTCTTTTAATTGAGCTGAAAGGCGCAAATGTCAAGAGCCCGAAGATATCCAAGGGAGATCAATTCTGCATTACTAAGTAAATTAAAAACAGAAAAGCAAAATAAATTGCATAACCTCCACCCACAGCCCAGTAGCCCAGATCCAAGAGCTGTGCGCCAGCAGGGCAGGTACATGGAGTGGCCACTTTCCAGATGTGCATGGTGAGTCCAGCCCAGACCTTGCAGGGCCACAGGTCATATGACAAGGGCAAACACAACTGGCTTTGTAAAGGGTGTGTGTGTGTGTGTAGCAGAGAGCCTATGTGGTTTCCAGCATGGGCCATATCTTACTCTGGCAGAATGGGGTGTGGACTTCAGGATCTGCCCCTACTTGTCCTTAACAGCACCAAGGGAATGGATCTGACTTCTTACCATCCTCATCTGTCAGTATTACAGTTGCACAAGACTGGCTTCCCCAGATAGACACTTTCTCCACTCAGAGTGGTGATATTTCCCAGGTGATGAGCACCCGAAGTCTGATCTCAGGTGCACTGTGCGTATTGCTGCAGCCTTGTAAAATCAGACATACCCCACTAGCTCACACGCAGCTGTTGGCTTTATGGGATTCTCAAGGAATATGTGCCATGCACGTTTGAGCTCAGATCCAGGGACTAAGTAGCTAATCCGTAAGGAGGTTAATTAGCCATGAGGCTACCACAACAAACAATACAAGAGTTAGTGAGATACATCAAGGCAAAGACATTGCTCATTGCAGGCCTTAATACCTACATACAATCCTTCTTGTGTTTACACTCAGGCAACTGTCTGATTGATCTGTCTTGATAACAGACAATGTCCATAATGCCTAGAATCTCAAACTCTGATGTGTACAAGAACTGTACAGCTGTCCCTGGCATGGTTTAACAGTGCACAGCCTATGTAGGGTTTAGGGCAGGGACTGAAGAACAATACCGTACCAACCCACAAGGTGAAAGGTGCTGGGTAATCTTTAATGACGACAAGTGGTAAAGGCCCCAGGCTGTTTTGCTGTTGTTATTCACGTGTTTTACTGAAAAATTATAAACAGACTAACAATGCTCAAGGAATCCTATAATGAAGGAAAAGCAAACAAAGTGACTTGAAGCCAACAGAACCTCTCACTGAAAACCAGGAAGCTACTGAAATAGCTAGTCTGAAGAGAGTGATAAAATCATTGCATTAATAATTCATTGTAGTAGTAAGCAAAGGAAGAGGCATTTATGCTCAAAATGGCCAGCGCAATAGCACCAGCTTCCCATGTGTCTGTCAGTGTCTCTTTACATGCCCCATCAGCAACTATTTCACATTTGATCACTATACTCACAGGGCCAACTGTGCCCTTAGATACATTCTGGCACCCACACTGACTCTTACGGGAGTTCTGAATCCAGATGGGAGATTTGGGCTTTGCTAATGGCTCTGTCTATTCTGCACATTCAGTTTAAAGACACGGGAAAGGCACTTGTCCTCAAAGCCTTTGTAAGATATTCCCAAGCTGCTACTAAGGGCGCAAGAGTCAAGATACTAGGTGACTTGTTTGGTAAGTTTTTGACTTCTTGTGCAAAAGATCCAGAGAACTGTGAACCAAAATCATTTCCTAGGGGACATTAACACAATACATGCACGTATGACTCTGTTTGCTATTATATGGCCAGTTGTTTTCTTTTAACGTTGCCTTCCACAACTTAATTGGGTCCAAACTGTTCCACTGTAAAACCAAATAAGATGACCAGGGGACTGCTGCAGATTACCAAGAGTGGGCCAACTGGCTAGGAGTCACTCCCAAGGAGCTCCTATTTTAGCCTCCTCCAGAAGGCAGGGAGAAGTTTAGCTATTTTCAAGAAAGGAGAGAATGTCCCACAGCTAGATCTGAGACTTGTTTGAAATAAAAACAGAGGGCCAAATCCCAGTCTCATTTAAGTCAATAGGAGTTTTCCAATGGCGTGGAATAGGACCAGAGTTTCACCCATAAGTCATGCCACTGTTCCCACTGGATTTGGTGCCAAGGTGCTCAGTGGTGGTTGCCAATACAGGAACCTAGGGCGACAGAAGAGCAACGGGTGCCTTAGAAATGCTCAGATCAATACAGGCAGAAACATGATATTGCACCTGGCTAGGAGGCATGAGATGGGAGAACTGGTGGTGCTGCAGGAATCAGAGGTAAGCACCTTGCAATGCTGTGGAAAGGAACTGGTGCCACCAAAATGTAAAGCCAGGGGAGATGCTTTAGCATGCAAGCAGGTGGGTGTTAATTGGGCCCTACCAGCCCCATCGCTGGTTTCTCTGCACCATCTCTACCTGTCATGGCTTAGCAGCAATACAGATATATTCAGACAGCCACACAAGAGAGAGAACAAACCTGAGAGGCATGGGAGAAGCCAAGCAGATTAAGGAGATGTAACCCATCCGTTTAGAAAAAAAAAAGAAAGGAAGAAAGAAACTCAGCCAGTGAGTTTCTGCCATGGCATCAGGTCCCGATTCACCAATATAATAGGCCACAAATGTCCCATTGCCAGTGCAAACCCACACTGATCATGATAATGCACTGATGTGATAATTTTTATACCCTTCCATTAGGAATTCCTCTGACTCTCCTGTAAATTGATGTGTAACGCAGAACAATTCAGCCATTGTTAATGGCTGTGGAGCACAAAGTGTGAGAAAGAACAGTTAGCATTCAGTATTCGGAAACACTGAATAGACTGGAAGATCAGGTAAAATGTGCCAACCTTATCCCTGCAAGCAAACAAAGAGGTGAGGAAGTGAAGGAGAATTCTCTTGCTCAACCCATGCTTCCTCCTCTCCAACCATTTCTCCCGATGGGCGAGGCTACATCTTTCCAGCAACAGATGGGGCGTGGGAGGTACACAGCACTGGTGGTAGTCGAGGGAGGCATTCTGCCAGCAGTGTACTGAAACCTCGTGAGCACCATGCTTGGAAAGGATACAGGTGCCCTTTCCCAAAGCTGGCCTCCAAGCAGTAGTGGATATGGAACAGGCACAGTCCTAACCATGCCCTTGGATTTATGGAGACAGAGCCACAATGCATGTCAGCAACAGCTTGCCCGCCTGTGTGTGGTCAGGGACTATACGCACGGACGCCCTGTATGAAGGCAGGCACTGGCTGCCTCCACATGGAGCCAGTAAGGTAGGTAAGAGTCTCCTTGTGCCCTCCCCCAACTTTGCATAATTATAGCCATGATCTGACCCTATGTATCTGTGTAAGGTAGGATAACAGGAACACAGCTAGTCTGTTAGCCAACAGGATGGCTGACATGACAGTGAGATACTAGTCAACAGGGACCCAAGGGCAGCAGATGGAGCGGAACATCATGGCCTGGCAGCAGCACACAGGTTAGGGCAGTCTTCTCCAGACTTTAAAAAGCTGTCCTTCCCACTCCTTTCCCAGCATTAGGATGAAACCAATTATGCTTCCCCTATATCCCGACATGTCAGGACTTGTCAGCTTGGCCTTTTTGTCCCCAGAGGGCATGTCTCACACACAGGGGAATGCTGGGCTGGCTAGTGAAACTCAGCATTGATAATGTACACAGGAAGTCACAGGATACACAGGAATTCCCTGGATCAAACTGAGACCCATCCAGCCTCACACAGTGGCTGATTTCTGCTTCAAAGGAAGAAACAAGACCCCTGCAGTAGGCAGGTGTGGGATAACCTGCCTCCACAGAGCTCCTGTCCTAACCCTTACAGTGACTGTAGGGTGACCAGAAAGCAAGTGTGAAAAATCGGGACAGGGAGTGGAGGGTAATAGGAGCCCATACAAAAATAAGCCCCAAATATTGGGACTGTCCCTATAAAATTGGGACATCTGGTCACCCTAAGTGACAGCCCCTTTTATAGCCTTCCAAAACACTCTTCTTTCAGCATTAACTACCCTAACTCCGGCTGTTTCTGTTATCCCTCTCCTTGCACCGCTGGCACAGAGTTCCTGGAATTAATTCCTGAAGCTGGGAGTTTTGCCCTTGACTTCAGTGGGGCGAGGATTTCACCCATTGTTTCAAACCCCAGTTAAGGTGACTGGAGCGGACTGACCACAGGGCATTGGCCTGGGTCTCTGGACACCTGGGTTCTATTTCTGGTTCTGCCATTGGCCGGTTGGGTGACCTTGGGCAAACCACTGCCTCTGGTCTGTGCCTCAGTTTTCCCATATGTAAAATGTGAATAACGATACTGAGTGGCGGATTAAAAAATTTGGCACACCTAGGCCCTCAAAAAATCGCCATCCCAACTCATGTCTGCTCCCCCGCAGTAAGCCTGGAAAGGAGCGGGGAGAAGGGGAGTTATGGCGCGCTTGGGGGATGGCGGAGGTGGAGTGGAGGTGAGCTGGGGCAGGGATCGGTTCCCTGTCCCCCCCAACCCCCCAAGAGTCTCTCCCCGTGCCTGTCAGCCCCAGCTCACCTTTGCTCCGCCTCCTCCGATTGCGCTGCTACTTGTTTCTCCCTCCCTCCCAGTGCTTTTGCGCAGCGAGCCTGGGAGGGAGGGGGGAGAAGGGGAGTTGTGGCGCTCGGGGGATGGCAGCAGTGGAGCAGAGGTGAGCTGGAGTGGGGAAAGATTCCCTGCCCCCCTGGGTTACTCCCCATGCCCGTGAGTCCCAGCTCACCTCTGCTCTGCCTCCTCCAAGTGTGCCGCTACTCGCTTCTCCTTCCCTCCCAGTGCTTTCACGCGGCAAGCCTGAGAGGGAGGTGGGAGGAGGGAAGCGCGGCACTCCTGGGGGAGGGAGGAAGCGGGCCGGGGATTTGGGGAAGGGGCGGAGTTGGGGAGGGGTCACGAGCAAATTTGCCACCCCTGCAAATTTGCCGCCCTAGGCCTTGTTGGCCTAGGCAATAATACGCCGCTGATGATACTGCCCTCCTTTGTAAAATGCTTTGAGATCTAGAGTAGAGTAGAGAAGAGCAAGGAATTGTTAACAGCATTTCAGTGCCTAGGCATTTAAAAACAAGGCAACAAACAGCTAACATCATCATAAATCTTACACTATTCACATCAGAAACTTACTTTATTCTTGTCAAATATAAAGGAATGCATATTTCATCACAATACGACCCTCTCAGCTATAGACTTGTAGCCTGTTTCTCTTGTATTGTTTCATTTTTATCTTGTTTTTGGGATCGAAACATTTTCTTTCAAGGGATACTATTAAAGGGGAAAGATCAGTTAATAGAGTTATCAACTGACAGTTGAATTTTGGGAGATAATGGGAGAACAGAATTCTATACAGTAGCTATTTTAATAGGAAAAGTGTGTAATATCTAATTCGGTATGAGGACTTGCATGTGAGGCTGATAAATGTGCATCATTAACGTGTGTGTATATCCAATCGTAGGACTGTGGCCATAGTTTCTGTATTTCATTTTCCAGAAGGTTTTGTGCTGTGTTTTTATGCTGAGATTGCTGATGTAAGAAGAACTGCTGATGAAAGAAAAGTATTCATTCTGAGTCACAGTTAAAGCTGCAGTGCTGAAATATGCCTCTCTCTAGACGTGGTAAGAATACTGGGTTGTTTATAATTGTGGCCAGCATAAGATTATAGATATCCCTAACTATTTAATGCCTTGTTTTAAGTACCTAGGTTCTGCAAACAATGCAATAGACAAATACTACAGCTGGTTGAATATATTCCAACAGAAATTATCGATTTGACATTTCATTTAAAAAAATGAATACAAAGCATTTCGATAAATGAACCCATTCAATTCTTTTGTTTCAAAATTACTTTTTGTTTCAAAATGTATTTCGTATTATATTACCATGAAGGTTTAATAACAATTTTCGAATAATAAATAAAAAATAGTTGACAAATCTGACCTTAATTTCGTTGGGTCTCAGTTCCCCATTTGTAAAATGGGGATAATATCACAGGAGTGTTGTGAAGATTGATTGATTAATTAATGTTTGTGAGACTCTCAGATATAATATTGATGAGTGCCACAGAAAAACCCTCAAGGAAATTAACAATTCTATCTTTTATACAGGTACACCTGGAGCATGCCCAGTAGGGAGAAGGGGACGTGGCTTCCTCAGCCCACAAGGTTTGAATAGCATGCAATAAAATAGGGTCTAGGACCACACACTGAATGATGAGAAAACAAAATATTACATAGCTGGTCATTAACTAAGCGCCATTCATCCTGTGCACTAAATGAAGCAGGGGTCCTGTGAAAAAAAACAGTATGTGATCATGTAATTACAGACTGTATCATAATGTATATGCACAAGAAGGCTGGAATTCAGGTTGCACAGGCACCTTCATTCTGGAATTTCCTGCTATTTGGGTACTTGACTTTGCAACTTTAATAATGTTCTTTTAACATAACTTTTGTATGAAATACATAACATATACAAAAAAAGTCTGATTCCTGGAAAATGTGAGGCCTGATTTTCAGAGATACTGCACCCACAACTCCTCCGGGCAGCTGGGGGGCACCCGCAGGACCACTGAAACCCAGCCATTGGCTCTGACATGTTGTCTGCTAATCAAATCCATCTTGGCTACGCAATACTGCCTCCAACGTATAAGCAATCAATCCTGGTCGGGTAAAGGTGATGGGAAATTATTTAGACATTAAAAAGCAGAATTAGATCCTGATTAATGTTGTAGCATTAGAGAGAATTCAAAAGAAAACAAAACAGTTACTTATTGGCACACTTGAGAAATAGCCCAATAGACTCTTGTTTATAGCCCCCAAAGTGTGTAGTGAATTGATTGGCACTCTCACTTGAGAGACAGAACTGATCCATTACCTTACCTCCTCTCTATCCACATGTCGGTTATGGCTAGAAACAAATAGACAGGACAGCTAGCAGGAGTGACACAGCTCTGGGCTCCTTGGGGATAAGTAGCCAGATATAAATTGTAATGAAGGTGGATAAAGTGGACCAGTTGGTTCATCTGATCTGAAAGGAACCCGAGAAGTGAAGAGGAAAAAAGTCACTTCTGTGATCACTACAAAGCAGGATGTTTCTGCAGTCTGTACTGGGACTTGCTACCTAAGCCATTCTAAATTTTTATCACAATAGGGGCTCCATCAGGGAGCCAGGGTGCTCAGTGCTGCACATAGAATAAGGTGGTTATCCTTCCTCCAGGGAGTTCACAGTCTACATGGCAAGATGCAGCAAGAGCAAGAGACAGACAAATGGGCAGAGGAGGTGGGAGGATGATGTATCCATAATAGGATGCATCTGTCTCCACTCGCAATATCGCCAGTCTTAAGCGGAATCAAAACTCATGATTCCGGTCTCTAAAAATCTCATAATTTTTTAAGCCAGTCTGATTTATTTTTGAAGAATGATAAATGTAGGTTATTTTTCTTTGCCCTTTGGTTTTTGATTCTTTCTTATCTCCACAATGAAGGAAGAGCTAGAAATTTATTAAAAACCACTACCACCATCTTAAAATCAGATTTAATCACAGGACTCCAGGTGCTGGGACATGAAGAACAACAACAAATATTACGAGATGTACAAAATCACAGAAGTTGGCAACACTGACTTGGACGCCGCTATAGCTTCCTGTGGTGAGAAGTTCCACAGGCTCAGCAAGCACAGGTGAAAAATCCCCAGTATTTCCTTCAATCTGTTTCAGATGCATTTCCTTTTAATTGAATTAGCCATTGTCTTGTTCTTGTTCTAAAACACTAAATCAGAGAGCCCTAGTGACTGTCTCTGGACCATTCATTATTTTACATGCCTTTGTCCCACCCCCTCCTTCCCTTTTTACCATTTCCTCTCTAAGGCTCCGACTCAGCAAACCACTTAAGCACATGCTTACGTTCCACTGATGGCAGTGCTCTAAACCGAGCACATTCTTAAATGATTTGCTGAACAGGGGCCTGAACTATTTGTGTTTTCTCCTCATATTAAAGACTTTCTGTGCCCCAGCCATTTAAATCAGTGTAATAGGGTTCGCGTGTGTGTGTGTGTGTGAGAGAGAGAGAGTGTTCATGTAATTAAAGACTGTCATAAGGAATATTCTGGCATTACCGAACTTTTGAGCACTTGACTTTGCAATCTTTATAATGTCCTTTCAGTGCAGTTTTGTTTATGTACTATGTACAGTGGGTGCCACTGAAAATCATAGTTGCTAGTCTGCAGCTCCTACGGTGCGGTGTTTTCTCCTGAGTAGGGGAAGATACCATGGCCACTGCAGGTAACAGTAACTGTGGGCTTTTAGTTTTTAATGGTAGCTAGTATATTATATACATATATAATTTAAGGATGGGAGGTGCAGGTGGTGAGCCTTGTACAATTCAGGACAGCATTACAGATCTCTGCAAATAACTGCAGACTCACTAGCTAGGATAATTATCATAAGGGGCACCAGCTTCAGGACATATGACAACCAGGGTGAGTATGAAATTCCCTACCTTGGGCATGTTAGTGCATAACTGTGTAGTATGGGGCAGTCTATTCTTTCCTTGGAGACATCTGGTATTGGCTCCAGACAGAGACCAGGTGCCAGAATAGAGGGAGTGCTGATGTGCTCCATAATGGCAACTCCTATGTTCCTAAACAGAGTGTGTTTAAACCCTGATGTTGAGGAATGGATACAGTGCTCATGAAGTGCAAAGTGGTAGTAGTGGCTTGAGCCAGAACCAACTGAAGGAAACCTTGGTGCAAGCTTTCCTCTGCAGTTCGGCCAATGCACCTCATTCCCAATCTGCAAACTTCCGCTACTCCAGCCCTAGCCATTCTCAGCAGCTCAACCCAACCTGTAATACCCAGCAACACCTTTGCTACCACAGCTCTGCTAATCCAGCCACCTCAGTCCTGACCTGCAGTTCCCCCTGCTATCCCAGGCCCCCGATTCCCTATACAACTATGCTGATGCCTCTCAGTCTTGATCTGCAGCCCGGCCCCTCCTCGGCTATACCTGCCTGTGATGGGAAAACTCGCCCCGCATGGGGTTAATGCCACATTGTGGGCTGAGGAAGCCAAGCCCCCTTCTCCCTACTGGGCATGCTCCAGGTGTACCAGTATAAAAGAGAGCGGCCCAGCTCAGTCAGCGAGGGCTCCAGGAGCTCCTGTTGAGGACAGGCTCCAGCCTGTGCCAGAGGGGAGCAAAGACGTGGACCATAGCCTCGGACCTCATGGAGCCCCAGGGTGCTGGGGAACTAAGAGATCCCAACACCTCCTGGACTACAACACCTGAGGTTGCGGTAGGAAGTGACTAGGGGTGGTGTCAGGGTGGTATCTCCCACGAGGTAAGCTCAGCATGTCATGGGACTCCCCACTGAGCTGGTAACTGATCGTTCCGCCGCTGGGTCAATGGCCCCTGTGAACTCTGGCCATTGGGTCACACCATTCTGACAGTAGGGGCATGTTTCATGGACTCCAGCAGCTAGGCCATACTGCCCCAAATGAATCATAGACTTTAAGGTCAGAAGGGACAATTATGATCATCTAGTCTGACTTCCTGCACAACGCAGGCCACAGAATCTCACCCACTCATTCCTGTAACAGACCCCTAACCTGTGTCTGAGTTACTGAAGTCCTCAAATTGTGGTTTAAAGACTTCAAGGTGCAGAGAATCCCCCAGCAAGTGACCTGTGCTCCACACTGCAGAGGAAGACAAAAAAAACCCCAGGGCCTCTACCAATCTGCCCTGGGGGGGAAATTTCTTCCCGATCCCAAATATGGCGATCAGCTAAACCCTGAGCATGTGGGCAAGACTCACCAGCCAGACACCCAGGGCATATTTACCGCTAATAGTCAAAGATAAATTAATTGCCAAAATTAGGTCATCCCATCATACAATCCCCTCCATAAACGTATCAAGCTTAGTCTTGAAGCCAGATATGTCTTTTGCCTCCACCACTCCCCTTGGCAGATTGTTTCAGAACTTCAGTCCTCTAATGGTTAGAAACCTTCGTCTAATTTCAAGTCTAAACTTCCTGATGGCCAGTTTATATCCATTTGTTCTTGTGTCCACAGTGGTACTGAGCTTAAATAATCCGTCTCCCTCTCTGATATTTATCCCTCTGATGTATTTATAGAGGGCAATCATCTCTCTCATATAGCTCCAGCGCCTAGGATCCTCCTAAGGCTCACAAAGATGGGGCCTAGGGACAATCCTGAGGCAGACCTCATCACATTTGAGTGAGTGGCCACCATTGCACAATGGTTGGCAGGACACTGGGCTGCCCTGCTAGCCCCTTATTTAATGGGGCCAGCCCAGGCAGCCTACTGTAACCTGGACCCCCAAGATGCCCTGGACTACGAAACAACGAAGGCGGCCATACTAGACCAGGCCAGCATCAGTCCAGAGACTTATCGGCAGCACTTTCATCAGGGATGGTACCTGATGGGGGCCAGGCCATGGGCAGTGGCACAACATCTCCGGGACTACACTTGGCGATGGCTAGAGCCCAACAAGCATTCTGGGGCACAGGTGGCAGAGATGGTGATCCTTGAACAGTTCACTCAAATCCTCCCAGCCGGAGGGAAGTTGTGGGTGCATAAACACTGCACTGCGATGCTTATGGAGGCAGTAACCCTGATGGAGGATTACTTGTCAGTGGAGACTACAGAACCCCAATCCCGCAAGGCAGGTGAACCTGTGGGGAGAGACCCAGTAACCATGGGAAGGCCCCAGCTGACACCCACAGGAGGGCAACGATGCCTGTGGGGAACCCCAGGCAAACTGCCGAAACCAAACCAGAAATCACCTTCTGCCCGAGGCCCTATATAGCAGGAAGAAGTGCCACTCAGAGGAGTCAAGCCAAATCGGATAGGCACGCCACCGAGAAGACCACAAGACCGCTGTTATGAGTGTGGTAAAGCAGGGCATTTTCGTCAGGATTGCCCATACATGGACTGTAATTATGGGCAAGTCTGGGTTGCCAGCCCTCAGGCTCGGAAGAGGAACCCAGGGAAACTAGGGGTCCCGCTGCTTATCGAAGGGGTCTCTATAACAGAACTGACTGACTTGTGTTGTAGTCAAACCCTCATCTGGGGTGACCTTGTGCCTAATTTGGAGCTAGACAGAACCCCTATTTATGTCCAATGTATCCATGGTGACCTACATTCATATTCCACGGCCCGGATAATGCTGGTAATACACAACCGAAGTGCCAGCCACCTGGTGGGTATAACCCCAAGGCTAGCCTACCCAGTGATCCTAGCATGAGACTGGCCATAGTTCCAAGAACTGTTACAGGAGGCCGCCCTGGACCCTTAGGCATGATCATGAGGATGAGGTCCCCGGGGAAGGGACCTCTAGACCCACCGAGACCCCAGTACCCCAACCAACGTTGATAGATTCCTCTGTCGAGGAGGCACAGGGAGAGCTGGAACGGGATGCTGATTTTATGCAGGAACAGTGCCAGTACCCCACACTTAAGCATGCCTGGGAACAGGCTACCACTGGGGACTGAGAAGGGGAGGACGCTTCCCGAAGACCCCAAGGCTCACGCTTTGAGGTATGATGGGATTGCCTCTATCGTCTGGCGGAGGAGCTCCAGACTCTGGAAATACTCTGTCAATTGCTGGTTCCTCGAAGGCTGCGCCGGGGACGGTTGCACCTTGCCTATTTGGTGTCCTGAGCAGGGCATCTGGGAAAAGAAAAGACTCTCCAATGGGTGGTGTGGTGATTCTTCTGGCCAGGGATTCACCAAGAGGTGAGAAATTACTGCGCGTCATGCCCAGAATCCCAACGGTCGGGCCTGAAAGGAGAACCCAAAGCACCCCTCATACCTCTTCCAGTAGTTGGAACTCCCTTTGAACAAATAGGACTCGACATGGTGGGCCTCTAGAAAAGAGTGCTGCAGGCCACCAATATATTTTTGTGATCATAGATTACACTACCCAGTACCCAGAAGAGGTCCCATTACGGACAGCCACCAAGATAGCTGCTGAACTCATCAAAGTCTTTTCCCAGGTAGGAATACCCCACGAGATCTTGACAGACCAGGGAACTAATATGACTTCCCATTTGATGGCTGACCTTTGCCGTGTTTAGGCATACAAGCCTTGAGGACATCCCTATACCACCACCAGATGGATGGGTTGGTCGAGCGTTTTAGTAAGACTTTGAAGAGTATGCTGTGCAAATTGGTGGACGAGGATCCGCAACAGTGGGATACATTACTCTCAAACTTGTTGTTTGCTGTACAGGAGGTACCCCAAGCTTCCACGGGATTCCCTCCATTTGAACTCCTATATAGAAGACAACCCTGAGGTATCCTTGACCTCCTGAAGGAGGGCTGAGAAGAACAAGAGACACAGGGAAAGGGGGTCATCCATCATGTTCTATAGTTATGGGAGAGGTTGCAGAAATTGGGAACCTTTGCTAGAGAGAACTCGGAGTAGGCACAGCAGAGTCAGGCCCAACATTACAACAAGGGAGCCAGGTTGTGGAGCTTTGAACCCAAAGACCGGGTCCTGATCCTGTTGCCCTCATCCGAGTCCAAATTGTTGGCTAAATGGCAAGGCCCTTTTGAAGTCACCCGGCGGATCGGCCTGGTTGACTATAAGGTTAAGCTGCCTGGTGAGCAGCATGAAACACGCACAAACCATGTAAATTTATTGAAGGCATGGTGCAGTAGGGAGACGTTACTGATTACTCCCTACACTCCCAAACCAGAGCTGGGACCCCTGGCAGATGAGTCCATTGAAGATGGGCCAGTAACCATCAGAGCAGACCTTAATCTGAACCAGAAGGAACAACTCCAAAGACTACTGCAGTTTTACCCAGCAGTCTTGTCAGCACGGCCCGGGTGGACGTCTGTCACGAATCATCATATCATCACCCTGCCGGGACAGAAGGTACACAACCCTCACCGGCCCCGCCTAAGAAGGTGTGGGAGGCCATTCGGAAGGAACTGGAGGTTATGCTAGACATGGGCGTGATAGAAGAATCCCACAGCGAGTCGCGAAGCCCAACAGTCCTAGTCCCGAAACCAAATGGCTCCCTCCGATTCTGCATTGATTTTAGAAAGGCGAATGATATATCTTGGTTTGACGCCTACCAAATGCCCCAGATCAACGAACTCCTAGAGAGGCTGGAGGTGGGAGGGTGAGCCAAATTCCTATCAAAGCTAGATCTTACTAAGGGATATTGGCAGGGCCAGCTTTAGGAAGTGCGGGGCCCAATTCGAACATTTTCGGTGGGGCCCTGGCAGGGATGACTTAAAAAAAAAAGTGGAAAAAAACCCCTCATTTCTTTCATGTATTATTTACTTTCCACAACTGTATGAATAATAAAATTATATATTATATACATTACATCATATATGCTGTTGATTGGCTATTAATGACCACCGTTTCACATGTGTGGGTCCCCACCACTCCCTGGGTGTGTGCACATGTGTTGGTCCCAGCTGCTCCCTGCCCCCCTCATTGAAGCAGGTGTGCAGGGTTACTGCCCTGGAAACTGCAGGGCAGTAGTGGACATGGGGCTGGCTGGAGGCAGGGCAGGGGCTGACTGGAGGTAGGGTCTGGCTGCAGGCAGGGCAAGGGGTATGGGGCTGGCTGGAGACAAGGGGTGTGGGGCGGGCTGCAGTGGGGTGCAGCAGGGGTTTGTAGGGCTGGAGACAGAGGAGTAGGGGACTGGCTGGCTTCAGGCAGTGGGGTGCAGCAGGGGTTGACTGGAGACAGGACAGGGGGTGTGGGTTGGGTAGAGTGTGCAGGGCTGGTGCGGGCAGCAGTGTGTGTCGGGCTGGCTGGCTTTGGGCAGGGCTTCAGGGATGTGTGGCAGGGGTTGGCTGGAGACAGGACAGGGGGTTTGGCAGGGGCTGGCTGTGGGCACGGGGTGCAGAGCTGGCTGCAGGCAGGCGGGGCCGGACTGGTGTGGGCAGGTCAGGGGGTGCAGCAGAGGCAGCTGGAACCCCAGCCCTTTAAGTAGCCCCCAAACCCCCTTCTACCCCGGGGACCTTTTAAATAGCCGCGGGAGCACTGGGGAATGCATGAGGGAGGTGGGGCTCCGACGGCTATTTGAAGGACTGGGGTGGGCTCGGAGGGCTATTTAAAGGGCTCAGAGCTCCAGCTGGCGTCGTGGGGTTTGCCGCGCTCCGGCCGGAGCTCCAGACAGGAGAGTGGGGCTTGCCACGCTCTGGCCGGAGCCACCGGGCTTGCCGCACTCCGGCTGGAGTGCGGCAAGCCCTGCAACTCTGCTCTGCCAGCCGGAGAGCGGCAAAGCCTCGCCGCCCTGCTCTCCAAGCCGGAGATCCGGCAGGAGCGCGGCAAAGCCCTGCGACTCCGCTCTCCCGGCCTGAGAGCGGCAAAGCCCTGCCGCCCCGCTCTGTCGGCTGGAGCCCCGGTTGGAGCGCGGCAAGCCCCGCCGCCCCGGCTGGAGCTCTAGCTGGGAGAGCGGGGCCGCGCCGTGCTCCTGTCGGCGCTTCACTCAAAGGAGCGGGACCATGGAGGACCCCGGAGCAGACTGCAGCCGGGGACCGGGGTAAGTTAAAAAAAATAATAATAATAAAAAAAAAAAAATTAAAAACGTGCCTAAGGCGCGGGGCCCTCTTAGGCGTGGGGCCCGATTCCCCGGAATCGGCGGAATCGGCCTAAAGCCAGCCCTGGATATTGGCAGATCCCCCCGACTCCAACCTCACGCCCAAAGACGGCCTTCCTAACCTCTTTTTGCCTATACCAATTTGTGACCGTGCTATTCGGGTTACATGAAGTGGTGGCCACCTTTCAGCGACTTATGGCCCAGATATTGCAACCTCATGAACAGTAAACAGTGGCATACATTGAGGACATTGTCGTAAACAGCACTAGCTGGGACGACCACCTGGAACATCTTTCTAAGGTCCTACAGGCCTTAAAGGAGACAGGACTGACAGTCAACCCAACAAAATATCATTTTGGGCAAGAGGAAGTAACCGATCTCAGTTATACTGTCGGGGGCGGCGAGCTATGGCCCTTGGTCGACAAGCTACAAGCACTACAGGACTGGCCTGCGCCAACGACCAAGAAGCAGGTATGGCAATTTCTTGGCCTTGCTGGATATTACCGACAGTTGCAGTTTTGCAACTTTGGCAGCCTCCTTGACTGACCTAACAAAGAAGGCACTCCCTCAGAAAGTCCAGTGGTCAAAGGAATGTGAGGCGGCCTTTCAGCCTTAAAAAAGTGGCTGACACAAGAACTGGTCTTGGCCCATCCCAAATTCCAGACACCTTTCATCCTACAGGTGGATGCCTCTGAAGTAGGGATCGGCGCGGTGCTGTCTCAAGGTGAGGCTAGAGAAGAACACCCTATATTATATTTGAGTCAAATTATTCCCCAGAGAAACTCATTACTCAACTATAGAGAAAGAGGCATTAGCTGTCAAGTGGGGCATAGAGTCTCTAAGATATTACCTGCTAGGAAACGCATTCTGGCTGGTTACTGACCATGAGCCTCTATGTTGGTGGCATAGTATGAAAGAGACCAAACCTCGAATAATGCGATGGTACCTATCCCTACAGCCATATGACTTCCAAGTGGTGCATCGCCCAGGTGAGGCACATGCTAATGCTGATTTCTTTTCTTGGTCAGAGGGGGAGGTAAGAGGCCTCACCTGGTCCACTATTAAAAGGTAGGATGTGTGACAGGGTGCAACTGCCCCGCACCAGATGGGAAGGAGTTAATGCCACACTGTGGGCTGAGGAAGCCATGCCCCCTTCTCCCTATTGGGCATGCTCTAAGTGTACCAGTTTAAAAGAGAGCAGCCCAGGTCCGTCAGGGAGGGCACCAGGAGCTCCTGCTGAAGACAGGCTCCAGCCTGTGCCAGAGGGGAGTGGAGACAGAGGGCAGGTGGCCATGAGCTCGAAGGGGGCCCCCCATGATTGAGGACAGGACCAGGTTGAGGTCCCCCTGGGGAACGGGCCAACGTACTGGGGATAAAATCTGTCCAGGTCCTTAAGAAACTTGCTCACTATGGGGTTACCAAACACTGACCCTCCCCCCGCTGCCGTTCCTGGGTGAAAAGCCGAAATGGCTGCGAGGTGTACCCTAGGGATGATATTCCTAACCCTTGGTGCTTGAGATATAAAAGATAATCCAAAATAAGGGGAATTGGGGCTGATCGTGGCTCAGTTCCCCTTTGTCAAAGCAAAATGGAGAAATGCTTCCACTTAGCCAGGTACATGGCTCGAGTGGAGGGTTTCCTACTTCACTGAGTGCGAACACTGAAGCTCAAGAGGGTTCAGCCATGGAGTTTCCATGCCATGAGGTGGAGGGACTCCAGGCTGGGGTGTTGCAGATGGCCTGTGTGATTAGAGTCAGACAGAGAGGACTGGTCTGTCCACTGAGAGGTTCAGTAACATGGTGAACCAGTGCTGGTGAAGCCACACTGGCGCTATGAGGATCAAAGAAGCCCTGTTCTGATGAGTCTTGAGGAGCACTCTGTGTATGAGGGGGAATGATGGGAACAAATACAGCAGGTGATCCGTCCATGACAAGTGAAAGGCACCTGCGGTGGAGCCTTGGCTGTGGTTCAGGAAAGAGCAGAATCTCTGGCACTTCCTGTTGCTCTGCATTGCGAACAGGTCCCTGTGGGGCGAGCCCCACCTCTGGAAAATCGAGTGAGCGATGTCCAGTCTGAGGGACCACTCATGTCCATAGAATGAGTGACTGAGGCGGTCAGCCAGCTCATTTTGGGCCCCCGGAAGATACAACGACTGTAGGTGTATAGAGTGGGTGATGCAAGAGTCCCACAGTGTGAAGACTTCCCAACACAGGCGAGAGGAGCGAGCACCACCCTGTTTGTTTATATAGAACATCGCTGCACTATTGTCCGTGAGCACTGATACGCACATACCCTGAAGGTAGGCCTGGAACGCTTGGCATGCCAGACAAATCTCCCTCAGCTCCCTTATGTTGATGTGCAGCAATAGCTCTGCATGGGACCAGAGGCCCTGGGTTCTGATATTGCCCAGATGTACTCCCCAATCGAGCGCCGAGGTATCTGTGACCAGGGAGAGCATAGGCTGGGGTTTGGCAAAGGGTACTCCCACATAAACCAGCTGTGGTTGCAGCCACCAGTGGGGAGAGTCGAGAATCCGAGGCGGAGTTCAATGGGTCCCTGCCCAGTCTGTGCATTTGCGCTAACCACGCTTGGAGGGGCCGAAGGCACAGCCCGGCACACTGTACCACGTATGTACAGGCTCCCATGTGTCCCAATAGTTTCATACAATTTCTGGCTATGGTTGTGGGAAAGCAGAGTCGGGTCTCGATAATGCCCATGAGCACTTTGAAATGCAGTTCCAGAAGGAATGCCTTTGCAATGCGTGGAGTCCAAGAGAGCACCAATGAACTCTGTTCTTTGTGTGGGGGTCAATGTGGACTCGGGCTCGTTCAATACAAGTCCCAGTCTGCGAAACGTAGCCCAGGCCAGGGACATATATTTTGCCACCCATGTTTGGGACTTGGCCTTGATGAGCCAGTCATTCAGATAAGGGAATACCTGCACCTGGCACCTGCGGAGGAAGGCTGCCACGACCGCCATACACTTGGTGAATGCCTGGGGGGGAGGGGCATTGAGAGGCCAAATGGGAGCACCCTGAACTGGTAGTGCTGGCCACTGACAATGAATCTGAGAAAGTGTCTGTGGGCTGGGATAAAAGCAATGTGAAAGTATGCGTCAAGTCGAGGGCGGTATACCAGTCTCCCAGATCCAGGGAGGGAATGATGGCAGCCAGAGAGACTATGCAAAACTTTATCTTCTTTATGAATGTGTTGAGGTCTCATAGGTCCAGGATAGGCTAAAGCCCGCCCTTGGCTTTGGGGATGAGGAAATAGCGAGAGTCAAACCCCTTGCCCCTGAGGAACCTCCTTTATTTCCCCTAGAGCTACGACCAATTGCACCTCTTGCAAAAGGAGTTGCTTGTGAGAGGGGTCCCTGAAGAGGGATGGGGAAGGGGGGGTGAGAGGGTAGGAGGGAAAAGAATTGGATAGAATATTCCACCCCTACCATGCTGAGGACACAGCAGTCTACCGTGATCTGAGACCAAGCACGGCAGAAGTGGGAGAGTCGATTCACAAAGTAGGGGGAAGGATCCAAGATGGTGACTAGTGCGCCATCCTCAGGCACATCTTCGAAAGTTAGGCTTAGGACAGGGGGCTGTTTGGCTGAACCCTGGCCTTGGCCCGAGGAGGACTGCGGTGGGCGCCTCCTATTATTCCTACCCCTTCTCCTTGATGGATCTTGTCTAGGAGGCCCAGGGTAGAAATGGGACAGGGGCCGAGGTCTAAAGGGCTTTCTCTGAAGTGCTGGAGTGTATAGCCCCAGAGACTTCAGAGTCGCACGAGAGTCCTTTAGGCTATGCAGGTGCGTGCCATGATTTGCGCGAACAGGCCCTCGCAGTCAAAGGGGAGGTCCTGTATGGTGTTCTGGACCTCCAGTGGGATACCTGAAACCTGGAGCCACATACTGTGTGGCCATAGTTTGAGCCGCAGAGTCCGACGCATCCAGTGCTGCCTGGAGAGCGGTCCTAGACACCACTCTACCCTCCTCAAGGAGCGCACCAAACTCCTTGCAAGAGTCAGCTGAGATTAACTCCTGAACTTAGCCAACGAGCTCCAGGAATTAAAAGGCGTATCGGCTAAGCACTGCCTGTTGATTTGCTGCTTGAAGCTGGAGCCCAACAGTCAAACAGACTTTACGGCCAACGAGATCCAGCTTCTTGGCATCCCATGACTTAGGTGCAGGGCCTGGCTGTCTTTGCCACTCCTTGTGGTTTGCCGCATCAACCACCAGAGTCCCCGGCTGGGGGTGGGTAAAAAGATGCTCATAGCCCCTTTGCGGCACAAAGTAGCGTCTCTCAACCCCTTTAGCTGTTGGTGGTATAGAGGCCGGGGTTTGTCACAGCACCTTCGTGGTGTTTTGAATTGTCCTTATGAGGGGCAATGCCACTCTAGAAAGACCCTCGGGAGTGAGGATATTCACCATCAGATCCGAGTCCTCCATAAACTCCTCTGCCTGGAGGTTAAGGTTAACTGCCACTCTCCTAAGCAGGTCTTGGTGGCGTTTGGTATCCATTGGTGGTAGACTGGTAGAGGTGCCCGCCATCGCCTCGTCTGGCGAGAAGGAAGGAGAGCTTCCCGGGGGACGGGATCTTCCTGCCCCTCCAGTTCTCTGGAGATTGGGTCAGGTACCTTGGAGCTCCCGACGTCGGTGGAGGAAGGGCTGCACTTGTCTGTCCCATACAGGGTCCTCAGGGGCCCTAGGGGTGTAGCATGCCAGCAATGTCGCTGATGGAGGGGCACATGGGGATGACACTACCAATACAGGCCTGGATCCCTGATCCTGATCCTGGTAGTAGGCCCAAGGGGTATAAAACAGCCATTGTACTGGGCCCTGCCACTGGGGTGGCCAAGTGATGGCTTGTGTTGGCCTACAGTGCCGGGATCGGTGCCGGGACCAAGACCGGTGGTGGCTGCCTTGGGAGATGGAAGATTCGGTGTCCAACTCTGAGGAGTATTTTGTATCCGACCACAGGGGAGTGGAGCCCGACGGTGCCAGTGAGCGGTACTGGGGAGAAGGAGTTTGGTGCTGCAACATCATGGGCTTCCCCAATGATGAATCAATGGCAGTGCAGCCATCAGTGACGTGACAAATGTCAGAGCTGTCCGCGGTGCTGGGCTCAATGCTGCAGTTGGTGCCATCACCAGTGCTACTGGCAGTACCTGAGTTTGCGAAGCTGGGCCCTGCACCTGTGGGGCCGGCTACTGTGCTGTCATGGCAATGAGGTCTCGAGCTGCCTCATATGTGTACAGAGTTGAGTGGAGGTCAAGCTCTTCCTCCAAATCATCCCAGGTAGGGGAGTCCATTCTTGCCAGACTCAACAGCTCTGCCACTGGGGCCAGAGTCAATGGCACCAGTTCTTGAGGATCAGACCAAGGGTGTCCAGCCACAGGACACACCCCACTGGAATCCCTTCTTCTTGACAGGGGAACGTCCCTTGTCTGGTTTCTTTTTCTTATGGGGGACTGCGAACGGTGCCGCCTGATGGCACTGGCCTTGCGGGCCGGGGATCAGTGCCGGAGCTTCCTGGCAGAGTCCTTCCTCAGTGCCGGGATCCCGCATCAAAGATGCTGGTGTCAGCTCTGGCAGTGGCTGAAGGGCCGACTCCATCAGGAGGAGCTTCAGACAATAGTCCCGCTCTCTCTTAGCCCTGGGTCTGAAGCTCCTGCAAATTGGGCACTTATCTGATGGCCCTCTCTGAGGCACTTGAGACAGGTGGCGCATGGATCACTTGTGGGCATGGGTTTCACGCACCTCTCGCACGCCTTAAACCCTGCGACCGAGGCATGCCCCGGTGCCAGGGTGAGAACAGGGGGAAGCCCCCCAAAGTAAGCTAAACTGATCTACAACTATTAACAACTAACTAACTAATGACTATTTACACAAAAACAAGGGAACCACTAGGTAAGGCACTTGCAGATGCAAGATTCTACGCTGTTCCAACGACCGACATGGGCGGTAAAAAGAAACTGAGCTGGCAGCAGGTCGGCAGGGACATATATACACCATCATAAAGGTGCCACTCCAGGGGTTTCCACAGCTGACCTAACAGGTACCGCTACGGAAAAAGCTTTCCAGCGATTGTGCACATGACACGTGCACACACATATTGGAATGCACATGAGCAATCAGTCAAAGAACTAAGAGATCCCAACATCTCCTGGACAACAATGCCTGAGACTGTGTTAGGAAATGACCTGGGGCAGTATTGGAGTGTATCTCCCACCAAGGTAAGCTCGGCTTGTTTCGGTGGGACTCCCTGCTGAGCTGGTAGCTGGTCATTCCACCGCTACTAGGGCTCTCCTGCTAGCGGACCCCGTGAACTCTGGCCATTGGGCCACACCACCCTGACAATAGGGGCGTGTTTCATGGACTGCGGCTGCTAAGCCGTACTACCCTGAACAGGCGGGGTGCTTGCATAGACTCTGGCCATTGGGCTGCACTGCCCTGGCAGTAGGGATGTGTTTCATGGACTCTGGACGGTAGGCTGTACTATCCCCGGAAGGGGGAAGATTGGAGTAGTGGGCACTGCCGGAGGGCAGTGTCCTGAAGAGGACACCATGGTACAGAGAAGGATGTGTGTCCTGGTGGTGGAGACAATACAGCCAAGCAGACAAGAGGCAAGACATCACCTGCAGAGGGCACCCCACAGCTGAATGAGCTAATTCCTGGAGCAACCAGCAGGAGGTGCCACAGTGGTGAGCACAACCCATTACACTGCCCGTATACTGTCGTGAGCAGTGTCTGCCAATAATGGTGTACTGGGTGGTGTGTTATTCTTTTCATCTGTCCCAGTGGGGACTAGGATAAACCAATCACATTGATTTTTACTTGCAACTGAAATCCAGGATTTGAATTCAAGTCTCCAGAGGCTGGGAGAGGGGCCAACTCATCTGCGGTGCCACCTCGCTTCCTCTTAACTCTCTTCTCTGAAGAACAGATGAATGATGATGAGAACAGGATTCCCATGGTGCTATATGTGGCTATACAGAACATCCACACTAATGCCAAATGAGTTCATCAGGAATAATATTATCGTGATCAATACAGATACAGGATTATTGGTAATTCTTAAAAATGATTAGACCATTATTTTTAAAGCATTACGGATCAATCAGTCCATCTCAAGGGGCACCCCCTCCACAGACTTCCAGACATCTGGGAGGCAAGCGGTGAGCTAGAGAGACCAGGGAATGAGGCTGGCATTGCTGAGACACACGCGAGGGGGGCAGAGAGAGATCTAGCGCTGGGCAGATGACACATGTGAGGGGGACCGGGCCAGGAAGGGGAGAGGGGTTGTCAGTGCCACAGAGCTGATCTGCAGAGAGAGCAGACACAATTTATGGAGAGTGATACATAGCACCTTCCAAGACTGTAGGTGGAGAAGGAACAGCACAGGGTAGAAAGGAACAAAAGCAGGGAGAATTAAAAAAGAAACCACACCGCTCAGGGACATAGGGCCCCAGACCCTACACCCACCAGAGCCCAATCCAGGTGGCAGAGAAATCCAGTTCAGGTTTCCTCCATACAATGGCTGCAGTCGGAAACCATCGAGGATACTATAAGAATCCAGTTCCAATCTCCCCCACAGTGGCACTATATCCAGAGCCCATATAAGAGGAATAGGAATCCAGGTTAGGTTTTTTCCTTGCCTGGGGCAGCACCCAGAGTCCAATCCAGGAGGCGCAGTAAACAAAGCCAGGTTCCTCTACTCATGGGGGGCTGCACACAGGTTGCACTCCAGAAACATCATAAAAATACACCCTAACACCTCTTGCATTCCAGTGTAAACAGAGCCAGCCTGTGCCAGAAGGAGGCATACACAGACAATAGGTTGAGGCTAATACAAACGTCTCTGGATTGCTCTGGGACATACCTAACAAATAGGTGCTTTATACATGTGACAGTGCTATCATTTGGCTGTATCCCCAAAGGCTTGACAAAGTACAAGCCCAGGAAGGAAGAGAATTCCCTTCCTTGTCTCGGGACCGAGGACGCCCTGGGAAATGTTTAGCTTTAGGGGTATGTGGCAGAGCTCTCACCTTGCTCCTGTGGGTCCTGCACTTCTAGGCGGTTTATGCTAGCCTCAGTGGCTCACTGTGACCCTCCACATGGCCCTTCTCTCTCTAGGGCCAGGGTTAAAGTCTACTGAGCCCTTTTCATCATAGACCTGCAAGGAAGTTGGTGAGAGAACTCCCACAGTCTCTGTTCAGCCTCCTGTCCTGACAGGGGCCTGACTTCCCTTCCCAGGAGACGTTTCTGTAGTGGTGGAATGGGGGGAACCTGGGCCTGCCCTCTCCTCTGGGTTCCGGCCCAGGGACCCTAATGGTAGCAGTTGTTGGCAGCCAACCTTTCACTGCCAGAGTTGCTACATTTCCCTGGGCCACTTCCCCACAGCTCTCCTGCTTCTCCCTTCTTTACCCTTACCTTAGGGCTCCTTTAACAATGGTTTGAGGGTGTCTTCAGTAACCAGCCCTTCAGCCGCACTTGCTCTCCTCTGGCTCCCTGGTTCTCCTCTGCCTGACTGGAGTGAGCCCTTTTTATAGTATCAACAGGGCCTTAATAAGAGTCAGGTGGTCACATTAACTGAATGGCCTCACCTGACTCTTTGCAGGTTAATTAGAGTCAGGTGTTCTCATTAGCCTGGAGCAGCCCCTGCTCTGGTCAGTCAGGGAACAGAAAACTGTTAATCCAGTGGCCAGTATTTCTGCCTTCTGCTATTCTGCTGTACCCAGCTGGCCTGGGTCTATCACAGGTATGAACATCTTGGCCACTGTTGTTCACACAAATGGCTTGATTTGCTTGTATGTATAATATGGAGGCAAACACTAACCCAAGTCAGACGTGGCTATTCCCTTCGCAAAGTGCTTCCTCACTACAGTGAAAACAAGCAGCCAAAGCCCATACACTTGAATTTTCAGAGGTGTCCAAATCCCACTGACACCATAGGAGTTGGGCACTGTCAGATGACCCATGGGAAGAGTTGCACTGGGGAAGCCATCTGCAGCATACATACGTTTCATTGCTCCTGCAAAACCCAGGAACTCTGCTACATATTCCTGTGGACCATCTCCTGGCACTTAACTACTCACATATGTATAGGCACCTAATTCCCTTTGGCTTCTTTGAAAATCTAACTATTGTCTATAGAGAGGTTTATACCCTCCACATACAGACCAGAGGAGATCCCAGCTAATGGGACAGGCAAATGGAACTGCCCTATAAAAATGGATTAAAATTCCCTTAGAAATACCACTTGGTGCACAGGAAATGCCTGGTTCCTAGCAGAGCGGAGGGTGTAGAATTGCATGGGATGCTCACTTCCTTCCTCACACCAGTAAGAGCCTTCAAAGAGATGGCCAAGATTGAGTTGCCCACTGTCCTCCCAGTGGCCAGCCCCAAGCACTGCCCCAAGTCATGGTAGGTGCTCTCATTAGCACCACCATGATGTCCTGGCAGGTCCGGCACACCTAGAGAGTAAAACTGTCAATTGCAATGATCAAACAATAATGAAAAGAATATTAGAGGCTTTAAAAATGGGAACATGCTGGCATGAAATATCTCTCAATTCACCCAAATGAAAGGGCTCAATTTTCAGCATGCTAATATGCATGGCCTTCTCTGACCTCTGTGCAGGAAGGAGCAGAATTCATTTTTTCCCAAGAGAGTTGCTAAAGAACAAAGTATTGGAGATTTAGAAACTAAATATCTTGAATTTAAATGAGTCCTGCAGGTCATAAAAGGTCAATAATAGACTTGGGATTTACTGGTCTTTCCACTTCCCCGTGGCTACAGGTAGCTGGATGCTAAAGAACCTATGGGTCAGATCTGGGAGGGTGGAGGGACCGCACAGTGATTTACTGCATCCTGCTTTCTTTTTTATTCTGCACACTCCTCCTCTCATCACCTGGGCAAATCCAGCCTGAGCTTTCTATTCAGAGACAGAGCTCCAAGTCAGGCCAGGATTAGGGCACATCAGGGAAAGCAGTGACTCAGAACTTTCAGACAATGACAAATGGAAGCCGCTAAGTTTCTAGAATTGCATAGAAGCTCTACTGGAGCTGAGAAGGCTCTCTCGTTGGAAGGCCCAGAAAGGAAAGGAGGGTAAAAACAAACAAAAAAAGGGTCTGAGACCAAACAGGGAAAAGGATTTTAGGGATGACAGCTGGATCGCTGATGTTAGGCAAGATGGCAGCCCCTCACCACACAAGGCCAGTGCTATACTAGTGTTTGCTGGGAGTGGACACGTGCTCTGATTTCTAATGCAATTGACCCAAGATGAGAATCCAAGCCAGCTGCAGAGCCCCAGTTGCCCTCTTCCTCTTCTCACCCTGTGATGATGCATCTGTCTTGCTTAGGAATTACTCCTGACAGAATTCTGTGCTCTTGTGGGGCAACAGAATTCATAAGGTCCACATATTTCTGTGCCCCCCTTCCCATGCAGAAAAATGCAAAAGAAATCTTTGGGGGCACACGCACCTCTTCCCTGACAGCCCAGGCAGAGTGCATCTGTTCCAGTGTGCCTGGAACAGTCTCAGAGAGGCAAATCACTGTGCGGGGAGGGATCTGGGCCTGCAGGAGAGATAAGGGAGCAGGGCAAGGCAGGGCTGGGCATGCGTGTGTGCCAACAAGCGAGAGAGACTCTGTCCCTCTCACTTGCTACTGTGGTTCACTGGAGTGTGGAGGGGTAGGTCTTTTTATTATGAAGGAGACAGGCTCTGTCCCTGAGGCAGAAATGTAGCAGCCTACCTGCATAGTAACATTGTTAATGTCCCTATTGTTAGTTAACTGTTCCCATTCTCAGTCAATTCCCCCAACAACATAAAACCTGTAAAAGTTTTAAGGCCCCTAGATTGCCAGAGTGATGTAAAGCCTTATAAATGACAGTAAGGGAATCAGCTAGGAAGATCTATGTGCTCTCTCACATTTTTCCTGTGCCAAAGTAGCACAATGGGGTTAGATTACAGCTCAGGATTTATTTTACTTACACATTAAAAAAGACTTTGAGGGCAAATAAAACATTTACCAAGCAGTCAATAAAATATCAGGACAATCAAAAACAAGCACTTTCCAAAGTACCCAGCCAGATCCAGGACAATGAGTAGCAAAACAGTCTGACTTTCATGTGTGAAAGTCTGAGCAATTTAAATGACGTTTTGTTTTGTTTTGGGTTTTTTGCTGTTTGGTGTTCTGTAATGTAATTTAAATGAAAATCCAGGATCATGATAACTAATACGCTGCATTCTAATTAACTGTTTGTAACTTAACTTTCATGTGTCTAGGAAATGCTGAATTGTCATTGTAGTTCAAATAAATTACCAAAACAACTGAAAGAGATGTGATTATATGACGTTATTTTGACCAATAAAATATGCAGAATTTTGAATTTGTTGGCGCAGAATCCCCCAGGCGTAAGGAATACAGCTTTTACCCCAGGCCAGGTGATGAGAACACCAAAGGGATCACAACGTTCCCATGTAATGCACAAATATTGTTGCACGAGGGCTGCAAGGAAGCCGCCACCACCGCTTCTGTGGTGAGGCTTATTGTCACACTGAGCTGATGGGTCTCCTGCCCCAACCCAGCTCCTTTGCAGTCAAGGCTAAAACGCCTCAGTGTGAGCTGTGCCAGCCTCTCAACCAGTGGTTAGTTCCCATATGAAGGGAAGAGGGGAGGGTCTTTCCCATTTGCTTTCTCTGCAGGGGGAGCTCACAAGTTCTAGGTGAAAATGTTTTAACAAGTTCCTTTCTTTCCAGCCTCATGTTCACATGACAGCAGTGCGACTTCTCTATGTCTCTGCTGCCTTCTCTCTCCCTGCCACGTGTTGGCAGTACAAATTAAGAGGCTGGGCAAGACAGCCACCTGGACCATCTGGTACAGCCAGCGTTTCCTTGTGGCCCCAGACGTTGAATGGTCTCAATCAGAAACATGGTTGTCAATTCACAGAGCAGCCAGGTGCTGTCTCGGGCCCCAGTCCAGCCTCGTCAGCAAGCACTTCAGCACATGCTTAAGACTCAAGGGAACTGAAGTGTACATTTAAGTGCTTTGCTGATCGTAAGAACTAGCTGAACTGGAGCCCTGGTGAGAGTTACAAGCAAGAGGGATTTAAAATGGGGAAAGGGCAGTGCAGAGAAAGAGGCAAAAACTCTTCTGCTCTGCTTGGATTAACCCTGGTGACTTTCATATGCTCAGAGAGTAGGGCTGGCTCCTCTGCAACTTGTCCTGTGAGACGAACAACCACAACACGTATACAATGCTTTGACTCTCACCACCCCTCCAGTGTCCCATGCTTTAGGAATGGGCATCACACACACCTTCTTCCACAGGCATGTCCCACTCTAACTGGGGCACGGCCCCCCATCACTTTGCCTGCCTCACAGTCGACTGGGAGGTCTCCTAGCCACACAGTGACAAGACCCAGGCCTGCTTTGCCTGGCTGAGTTCCCAACCTGAGTACAGAAGACTGGGGTTTATAACCTATGATTCTTGGCCTGCTGGGAGTATCTGCAGCCTCGCTGAAAAGGAACGCCACAGGGCAGCCTCTGTAGTCCAGCAGCCATGGGGCAGGGGTACGTTGGCCTCAGGACTCTGACGATGAAAGTTACTACTGAATATTTAAACAGTGACTTCCTTACAATGGCTCACCTGGGCACTGGCCATCGGGGAAGCTCCAGGTCTCAGCACATGGAGCTACCAAGCTGATTTTAATCAACAGCCTCCTGCTTCCATTGAGGGTGGCATTTACAAAGCACTGCTTGGTAGCTCCTGAGCAAAACCTTGAAGCCAATAGGAGCTGAGGCCCTTTAGTCCCAGTGCTGAGCACTTGGCAGGATTGGGTCCTTGGGCAGCTTTCAGAATGGTGTGCGAAGCAGAAGAGATAGTGGCCCTTTTCCTGCCCCCTCTCCCCATGACTCTGCACGGACAAGAACCTTCCTTCCAGCTCCAGAAGGCTGTAACTTCCCGCAGCGCTTACCGAAGTTACTGTGTTGGAGACACACTAAAGGTATGTCTACACCGCATTTGGGAGAGGTGACTGCAACATGGACCACAGCCGCTTGAATATGTATCCAGGGCCCCGGGTGACTGGCCTGTGCAGTCACGGCTCTTGTTACTCAAGCGAGCTTTGATCTAGCTCCACGTACATGCGCTGCAATCACACCTCCCAACTGCAGCGTATAGATCCTAAGCTGCTCTCAGTTTCCTGCTGGCACAGGAGCATGGGGAAGCATACTGTGCCTACGTGTGTCAGGCTGTGGGTCACCACGCCCAGCCCTGCCAGGTCACTTTACCACAAAAGAGACCAATGTGCAGACAAACAGCTCTGGGATGGGACAAATTCACCCCTGGTAGAACCCTCCGGTCAGAGCTACACCCCACTGCCTCCAGGACCCCTGAGCAGCCAATGCCAACTCATTTAAACTCTGGCTCTCATATTAAAATCGAGACAGCTGATCATTATAATTCCAATTCCCTCCCATTACCTCACTGGCAATTTAAGGCATTAGGAACTGCTGAGAAGTCGGAATTAAGGTTGACCCAGAAGACAGAGACATTTACATCATCGTCAGCAGAAGCCATCAGGGATGGCTGTACCCTGACAAGTTCAGCCTGGTTGACTTAGCTAACAGTAGCAATCTGCCTGGGAATTGATGAAGCTCAGGCTTAGTTCTGCTAGAGCAGCACCGTAACTAACTTCACTGGGCTGGCGCAAGGGAGGTAGGAGTGAAGGGAGATCTAGACTGGGTTGGCATTATTTCTTGTCAACCTGCTGATGCACACCCTAGACCTACCTTTACATACAAATTCCTGCTGTCTCACTTTAGAGCCTCTCTTTGTCTTTGGGGAAAAAAAACATTCTTCTCTGTTCATTTCAGTACAGATCGGAGGCCCCTATGCCTCCTTCGCACCCTATTCCCCCACGCACCTATTGCCTGAGATCTCTCCTAGGTTCTTTCCCCTACCTGTGAATGTTACCTTCATTATTTCCTCCCCAGACATCTCAATTTACTTCCCCTCTTTTCCTTTCCTCCTCCCTTCTTCATATGCTGCTTTCTCCCCAGTGCCCCTTCCCCATCCCATCCACTCTCTCTTCTCCAAGACGATTGTGCGGTGACCTTTGAAACTGGCTCAAAGCTTTCCCAAGTTTCCCTTTACTGCTCACAGGTGGCTGATGAGAATGAGGCAGATCCAATGTGCTCTCAGATGTTCATAAGTTTCACTGTGAAGGCTGCTGAGCAGACGGCACTAAGATACTTGAGCAGGATGCAGGCAGGCAGAATGCCCTGGGTGGACTTAAAAGTATGGCAAACAGGCAGGTTCAGGGCAAATAACCTATCACAGGAAGCCAGGCCAATGAGAGTAACAGCAGAAATATCATCTCCTCTGGCTCCAGCCCCTTTCATTAAGCTACAGGAAGCAAAGAGGCTGCACCTGTAACAAAGGCAATCAGAAAATCCTGCGTATGCAGCCTGATACAGGGAGGGAAAAAGGGAAGGATTTAGAAAGAGCAGAGGGTGGTGGTGGAAGGAATTGCTCTAGAAAGAACAGATGCACCCTGGGGCCAGAAGAGGAGCTGTTCCATATAAAAACACGTGCCAGAGGGTCTCAGACCACAGTGCTGCACTCAGATCAGGCCTAGGTTAGACAGGAGCAGGCATCTAGGTTAGGCTTTCCATTCAAAGCACAGCAGGAAAACTGATGGGAAAGCAATGATTGAACTCAGGGCTGCTGAATCTAAAAGTAAGAGCCAGTCACAGCTGCTTGAGCTAACAGACCAGCTCCATTAATTGGAAGGCAGCTGTGGACTCATAACCTTTACACACAGCCCGACTGCTAAAGGCGAAAAGAGACCCCCACCCCATTCCGGGCTCTATCTTTCTTCCTTGGACCCAACACATCATGACATTGACGCAGAAATACCATGGATCATCTCAGGCTGGGATCTGACTTGGGTCTGGCTATTGGTCCCTAGGTCAAGCAGGGCCAGGTTGGGGGCAGGATGGTTTTCATCTGATCTAAACGTGTGGGACACCCTCCTGGAAGGGAATCTCTCACCTCCTGCTTCAGGGATTGAGGCCTATCCTGTGCCCTTGGACAGGTCTCCCTTCCTCAGATTTCCACATCCACATGCACTTCCACCTGCTCCTGTGGTTTCCCCATCCCCTTTCATCCCTACTCTGGAATTAAATTGAGACTGGGTCCCTTCCATCTGCGTGCACTCACAAGGCTGGGGTATGGCAACTGACCTGAGGGTTACTGAGTTTGGTTTTGTGGTCTAGGTTCCCCATGTAGACTGGCTGCCCCTGTCTGAATTGCGACGTTTTGTGTTGGCTTTACTGTGTGGCACTTTGATGCTCATTGGTCAGAGCTTTTTCAATGTGGTAAATAAATGTATTCATAACCTCCTAAAACCAAGATCTGAAACCCATGGGAAGAAAAGAGGAAATATGGCCCAGGCCTGATTTAAAGGGGAGTACATGGCTTTGTGCTCTTCCCTATTTCTTTAGGAGGACTGAAAGAGTTTGTTCTGGTTGCTGTTTTACATTAGAAATCAGGTCTCTTCTTCCTGGAAGACTTTATAGACAGCTGGAGAGCAGGGACGGCACCATCACAGCTACCAAGGAAATGAAACCCCAGACTGTGCGTAAAAGGGATATTTGTTTTGACTGTGTCAACTGTTGATACTTGTTTTTGCAAAGCTGTAACGTAACTCTGTTCTATTCCGATTCCTTTATCGCCCTTATGAGCGCCTTCCAGAGGTGCACTAAACTCAAGTGCCTGAGCGAACCATTCGATGAAAAGGTCATTGCTGAAGATTAAATACCTCTTCAAATAAAGGGCCAAGTCGGCTTCCAGCGCACATGTCCGAGTCCGCCACCAAAACCAGGCAGCAGACATGAGATTCCTGATGTGGCCGACATAAAATAAAAAGAACAAGCAGGAAAAATGAATTGGGACGTGGGGGGAGAACCCAGAACTTTGCTGCACTTCCTTTTCCATCATAAAGAGCTGAACAGGATACAAAACCTACCCCCTTCCCTGTACAGGTCACCTTTAAGTCAGGGCCTTTCCCAGCAGCTTGGGAAAGAAAAAGCACCTCCACAGCAAGCTTGGCAGGCCAGCCTGTGTGACCCCTGCTTTGCAGTTAGGGCAGATGAATTCACCTGGATAAAGCACTTTTCCTCCTCTCAGTCCAGAATCTGCCTCTGCAGTGATGCCAGTGAGTCAGAGCCTCAGTTAATAGAAGTCGGTGCAATTCCCCTGAAGCCAGTGCAGCAACACTGATTTACAGCAGCTGAGGATCTGGCCATACTCCTCTGCCTGCAACATCACAGCCTGTTGCCATGTGAGCAACTGTGATGTCACAACTCCAGTGTTACTGACCCCAGCAGCACCCTTCCTTCCTAGCAGGCTTGGGCGGAGAGTCTTCCGCTTTTTGTACAGCCACAAATGTTTTTGGATAATTAGAGAGCATCATAAGAGTATGTATCACAAAGCAAGTCTCTGGTTAATTGATTTCTGTTCAAGTCAGAGGAAGCTCGTCCTCAGCAAGAAGGAAAGTCCCTCTTCAAACGAGCCCAAATGGATCACTGACATAAACACAACAAGAATCAGACTCTCTTAAGAGGGCATTATGGGGGATTACAGACCAGTCTGGCACAACATCCCAGCTCCTCCAGAGAGGGTATTACCAGGTGTTACAGAGTTTAGCAAGTAATATGCCTTTGCCATTATTTGCCAAGCCGGTCCACAATCCCCAGTAACACCCTCTCTGGAGGGGCTGGCACCGCTTGCCAAGCTGGTCTGTAATCCTCCATAATGACCTCGCTAGAGACTCTGGCTTTACAGAATTCCTGATGATGTTCTTGCAATCAGTAAGTCCCTGTGTGACCCTGGATATTGTGGGAAACAGCTCATGGCCTCAGGACAGATACTGAGCATCCTATGTCTCCTGCTTGTGTCACTGAATACACACTGGGGACTAGGGCAGGGAGCCATAGTGGCCTAAGGCCCTCACTTTTCACCTCTTGGGAGACAGCTCCAAATATCAGGTGCTTAGAGGGAGCCCCCAGGCTAGTCCCCATTCACAGGAAAAGGCAATTGGTGCCTTTGAGACGTGTGACTTGGCAAGACTGGGAATCTCCGCTGAGGCCAAGTCCTGTGGCTGAGGGCTTGGCTACACTTGCAAATTGCAGCGCTGGTGAGGGGGTTACAGCGCTGCAACTTACTCGGTGTCCACACTTACAAAGCTCAGCCAGCGCTGCAACTCCCTGGCTGCAGCGCTGGCTGTACTCCTGGTCTGCTACGGTGTAGCGAATCCAGCGCTGGTGATGCAGCGCTGCTCATCAGGTGTGGACACTCACCAGCGCTGTTATTGGCCTCCAGGGTATTAAGAGGTATCCCAGAATTCCTGTCTACAACAAACCGGAAGGTACTCCCCGGAGCTACCAAACACAGCTGCTCTTTGCTCCAGCGAGCGAGCCGAGCCGAGGCTTTGGAATGTTCACAGCTGTTTGCTTGAGGAGACAAACAGCACGGCGGGGGGGAGGGAGTCCGTCGGAGAAGCTGCTTATCTGGTCTGAAGCCTTTTTACATTTAAGAGTGATTGAGAGAGGGGTGGGGGAAATGGCCAGAATTTGCAAGGCAGGGAGCTCACAGTGTCTGCTCCAAAAATCCGCTCTCTCTGTCTCCCCGACGCTCCCTGTCACACTCCACCCCACCCCCCTCTTTTGAAAAGCATGTTGCAGCCACTTGAACGCTGGGATAGCTGCCCACAATGCACCACTCCCAACAGCGCTGCAAATGCTGCAAATGTGGCCACATTGCAGCGCTGGTAGCTGTCAGTGTGGCCACACTGCAGCGCTGTTCCTACACAGCTGTACGACCACAGCTGTAACTCCCAGCGCTGCACATTTCCAAGTGTAGCCATACCCTGGGAGTCCTGGAAGGGGATGGCTCTGTAGGCTGTGCTGCCATGGTTGGGGGGAAGGGACTTGCTGCACTACAATGATAGTAACTGATACTTTCAGTCCCTGATCACAAGATGCTTTAGTAACAGTAATTCAGAAAGCCTGTGAGGTAGTTAGTGGGTAAACTGAGGCAAAGGGTATGGGTCTACTGCAGTTGGGAGTTGCGACTGAAGCACATGTAGACATAACTGAGCTAGCTATGATCCACCTAGCTCGAGTAACAATAGCAGCGAAGCCCCGGGAAGCATGGGTGGCTTCATGGGCTAGCCGTGACAGCCCAGGACCCTGGATAAATATTCAAATGTCCATTGCCCACGCTGCTGTGGTATCACTGCTATTGTTACTCAAGCTAGCTTTGATCTAGCTAGTGAAGCAATCACACTTCCCAAGTGCAGTGTAGACTTACCCCAAGAGGGGGCTAACTGCCTAAACCAAGATCACACTACAAGTCATCAGCACAGACAAGGGCAGATGCCACAGGTCTTACTCCAGCCACTTAGATACTGGCCTTGTCTTCACTCACAATATCAAATTCAGCTTGGAGATCTAGAGAGAACCTTGTCCATCCCAAACCACTCACCCACTGCCCCGCCAACTCTGTCTGCAGAGGCATCCCAGCACTGCACCATCACAGGCACTAAAACTCATCCAGCAAACTCGGAAAGAAAGAGAAGGAAAGAGCAGAACAGTGTTAGATGACACTCTGAAGGACATGTGTGAAGCACTGAAAGGGTTAACCAATCTCCCCACCCCCAGTATCATGGTAGCTCCACGGCCTAATTAAACAAGGAGCTGCAGAGGAGAGGTAGGCTGGCCAGAGACACAAAGGCCTGTGGTGCTTTCAAAGGGGAGAGCAATTGGCACCTAACAACTCCCTGTGCTAATGACCAGTTTTCAAAATGTCTGAACAGGCTCCAAAATCCAAAGACAAGACTGATTCTATCAGCCGAGGGACTGGGAAAGGCAGATCCTATAATCAGGAGAGCTCAGTGTCTGTTGGAGGCTATACATCCAAGACAAGCCAGCAGGGTTATTCTTTGCCAGCAATGTGGGTATACTCCATTGCAGCTCCCTAGCCAAATGGGAGGGGATGAAATTCTCAGGTAAAGCATAGAGCCCTCACCCTGCGGCTTCAGATGCAGCCTTGCGTCTCTAGCCAGGTCCTTTGAGAATCGTCCCACGGTCCTCCAGCAGAAGGAGTGAAGTGAGAACTGTGTCCAGTTCTGGTGAGCACAATTCAAGAAGGATGTTGATAAACTGGAGGGGGTTCTGAGAAGAGGCATGAAAATGATTAAAGAACTAGGAAACCTGTCTTATAATGATAGACTCAATGAGCTCAATCTAATTAGCTTAACCAAAGGTAGGTTATGGGGTGATTTGATTTCAGTTTGTACATATCTGCCTGGGGAACAAATATTTAATAATGGGGTAGAGAAAAGTATAACCTGATCCATTGGTTGGATGATGAAGCTAGACATATTCAAACTGGAAATAAGGTGTATATTTTTTACAGTGAAAGTAATTAACCACTAGAACAACTTTCCAAGGGCTGTGGTAGATTCTTCATCCCTGAAAATTTTAAAATTCAGATTTGAAGTTTTTCCTAAAAGCTCTGCTCCAGGGATGATTTGGGGGCAGTTCTCTGGCTTGTGCTATACAGGGGGTCAGACTAGCTGATCACAATGGTGCCTTCTGGCCTCAGAATCTATGAGGGCCTGAGATTTCAAATGGAAAAAGTCAGCAGAACAAAAACTATTAACATTCCTTTTGAGGAAGCCGTTGTAAAGTGCAACCACTTTTCTTTCTTTCTTTGCCTCACAGTACCCCTTTAGTTGTACCTCCTGGAAGAAGAGGAATTCTTTTGGGTGGTGCGAGGGTAGCATCTAACTGAAATAGCAGCAAAGAATCCTGTGGCACCTTATAGACTAACAGACGTTTTGGAGCATGAGCTTTCGTGGGTCAATACCCACTTCATCGGATGCATGACTAACGTCTGTTAGTCTATAAGGTGCCACAGGATTCTTTGCTGCTTTTACAGATCCAGACTAACACGGCTACCCCTCTGATATCTAACTGAAATGAAATTTAGACTGATACATTTCCTGAGTGAGATGCAGCTGCCTGTGGAATCATCTCTTGGGGGATGGCGGCCCACGCCCCATCATTTGTTCATTTGAAACTGGAGAACAGACTACAGGGTACAGTCCTGTACTGAGTACAGAGTGGAACAGTCACCCTTGCAGAGTTGCCTCTACTTTGTAAGGGTATGTGTGCACTGGAGCGGAGCTGTTATTCCCAGCACAAAGAGACATATCCCCCCAAGCTCTGATCAAACCGGTGCACTAAAAACAGAGTGTAGCCACAGTGGCACGAGTGGCTAGCTGCCCAAGTACGTATCTAGGATTCCAGATGGGATCAGCTGGTACTGCTGCTTGGGCTGCTGTGACTACACTGCTATTGCTACCATGTTAATTCGATCAGAGCTAGCATGGGCATTGTCCTCTCAGGCTGGAATTTACATCTCCAGCTCCGGTGTAGGTGCACCCTGTAATCATACGCTAACCACTTTTATAAAGTGCCGGAGCTGAGATATTTTCAGAAAGGGGCTTCTAAGTCACACATCTATCTGCCTCCCATCTCTCAGGGCCTGTCTACACTTAACATGCTACAGTGGCACAGATGCACTGCTGCAGTACTTCAGTGTAGACGCTACCTATGCTGACAAGAGGGGTTCTCCCATCAGCGCGGTAAACCACCTCCCCGAGAAGTGGTAGCTAGTCGACAGAAGAATTCTTCTGTCAACCTAGCACCATCTGCATGGAGACTTAAGTCAGCTTCACAACAACATCACTCAGAGGTGTGTATTTTTCACACACCCTGACCAAGGTAGTTACACTGACCTAATTTTCTAGTGTAGACCAGGCCTCACTGCTTCCAGCCTGTGGGTTTGCCTGCCTGTTCTTCTTTTTCATCCCTGGCGTTTGTCACACTGGTTGCAGGAGGACGGGAAAAAAAGCGTCCAACCCCAAACAAACAGTAATGATACTGTAAGTACAAGACCATCAAAAAATTATCAACCAGAGACAAGAAAAGACAACCCCTTATATACACACAGGGAATATAAATCTTTAGTGAACACTGTAAAGCAGCCAAGCATCTCATCCTGTAATAATCTCTGAGACAGTTGATTCCAGGGCTCTTATTACCCCAGCAGCCCGCATCTGAAATCCACTAGACAGTAGGCTTAGCCATCACTGAGTATTGATCAATGAGGCAGCTTCACAAAATGCTGTGGCATTTTTCTTTCAAAGCACTAACTTGTTTGTCAATAACGCTCTCTTTGGCACAGCGAGGGTTGAGCAGGAAGGGATGAGGGGGAAGGGGGATCTTTTCTTCTCTTCACATGTAGTCAGTGTCTTGTCTTTTTCTCTGTTTTCCCCAATGGGGAGGGGGAAGCAATGTGAGGCAGCAATGGTTTGCTAATAATGTTCTCCTGCCAATCAGAGAACAAACAAAACCATATTCCTGACGGTGGAATTCATAGATTTTCAAGGATTCATCACACTACATGGATGGACAGCAACAGTTATTAACGTCCACCTGCATTGATAGTGGCAGTGCACCATGCCAACCAGATGTAGACCGCACTCCTGATACGCTGGCAGCAGGAGGGGCAGGGATTAGTCAGAATGTAAATGCCCTCATATATACCTGGTGCCATTGCAGAGCAGGGAATGGAACTGGGGTGAACTGAGGGCTCCTCGTGTCTCGACATTAAGGGAAATCTCAGTATACTTAAGGCTTGAAAGACATCCATCGCCTAGAATCGACCACAGATCCAACCCCTCCGCCCTCCCAGGGCAGTAGCCTGCTCAGGATTTGACCTGTGAGTTGCCAGCTCACTGTGCAGAGGAAGCAGGAGTCAGAGAAAAAAGAGGAGACAATGGGTAATTCTGCAACCTAGCTAGTTTGAAACAGAGCTAGTGTGAAAGTAGAATGAATTATATTGTAAGAATAGAAAGGATTAAAGAAATGTTGTCTGTACCTTTAAGCAAAATTGTTGGAATGTTGCAATCCAGGTGTCAGGAATACAGACATCAACATAGAACAATTGCACCGTTTAAGGGCAATTGGTGAAGTATTAGCCTTAGATCGATAACAGTTAGTAAGGAAGTGGGATATGCATGCTGTGCCCCAGGTGATTTTTACTGTTTAGCTTTCTTTGTCCCTTTGTCTAATTCCCGCTCTTTTATCTGTATAAAGAAGACTGTTTAGGCCTTGCATGGCCACTCACATATTCTGAATGTTATTGGCAGAGCGCTGCGCTAATAAACAGAGTGGTCTGACAAATTGTGAGTCCTGATTCTAACTTTGACACTAGTTTGAATGAGATTAGATGATGGAGTTGTCTGGGATAGTCAGAGCCTGGACTCCAGGACCTAGGAGGTCCCTTCCATCCTATGTACTTATTACAGCCCAATACATCACTGAAGTTAGACAATCCTCTTTGATCCCAGAGGGCTTGTACCGGGCTGCTGTATGGCCAGTACACCACATTAGCACCTCTCTGAAGCTGCTATCTAATTCTCCAGAACATTGACTTTCACTTCAAAACATCACCAAGTTTCCAGCTGTAACAGCTGCAAAGAAACCCCCACAAAAAGGAACTGAGTGTAACGGATGCAGAGAAATCAGAGTCTGCATGGAGTTCGCAGCAATGGTTCACACATAAGTGCGCTGCCTTATCCATCTCGGTGTGGCATTAATGCAGCTGCCCAGGGATGATCACTGGAATGTCAATGGAGAAGGAGGACCAGAGATCTGCACAAGCCACGTCTCCTTTCAGTGCCATGAGTGGGTGGTCTTTGGGAGATTTTTCTCCCCTAGTCAAGGAGCAGAACCTGGAGGGCACATTCCCATCCCAGTGAGGGGCCCAGTGGAGCTGCACAGTCGTATTTGGAATCTACCGTGGACAGCATCTCAGTCTGGTAGGTAACACAGATGACATTTATTTTGTGGGAGGAGCACTCCCCAAGGTCCCCTGATCCTGACCCTTGGCTGTACACCTGTGCTCCTTTGAATGGAATGATGCTTTTAGCAGGTGGGAGAACAGCAACAGGCAAGTGAGTGCCCCAGGCAGAGTGTGAGGAAATCACTCCAGCTCAGAGTGAACAAAAGGGACTGAAAGGGTCTCACTTGGCCTGTCCCACCACACCCCCTGGAGGATTCTGGATTTTGTCCCCACTTAGCATGTCAGATCTTCGCCCCATCCACCCAAATCCTTGGCCTTTACAGATCCTTGCTACCGTCAGAAAGCTACAAACAGGCACTCAGGAGGAAAAACAGGGTCCCAGCTTCCAGATCCACAGCACTGAGAGCTGTGTAGCAGCACAGAGCAAGTAATACTGACTGCTCTGCTGAAATCAGAGTGCCTGTCTGAGCCAGGGGCATTCGACACGTATGGGGCCGCATGGGACTCCGTGGCAGGCCTGGATATCGGCACGTTTAAACACAGATGAAAGGGACAGACTTTTCTTCTGCTCTAAAATCCCTTTCATGCCTCTAGAATGGACCTTACATCATACAAAATGGAAAAGTACCCAAGGTCAAAAGGACAGCACTGGCTGCCTGCATTTCCAGGGAGTCTGAAGCTTGTCTGGGTTCCTCTTTAACTCAGTCTCCTTCAGAAAAGTCTGGAAATCTGTGTTTTCTCTCCTCTCGGTTTTGCCCTTCACCAAGGCAGAATTCTGCTCCCAAGTGACACCGAAGGGCTCAGCTCCAATCATCCAGCCTCCCTTGATAAGGGAAGTTCTGCGCTTGTGAGGAGGAGCATGGACAGTGTCACTCTGAAATCACCATCTGCCTCGTATCATCCCATCTGTGCTCTATGACACTCTGCTGTCTGGGCTGTCAGCAGCACCCACAAGGGCAATGATCTTAGCGAATCACCACCCTTCAAAGCTGCCTGGGGGGAGAAAAATGTTTCCATGCAGCACTGATGTGCACAGGATTCCACTTGCCTCCCAACTGGGCATCCAGGGAGAAGTGTAGTTGTCCCAAAAGCAGGACAGACTTTGTGGCAGGGCACTGCTGGGGAAGCCCCAATCAGCTCCTGCCACTCCAGCCCCAATCAGGGGAAATGTATTGGGCCTGGGTGAGTAGCCTAGGTTTGCCTAATCACTGACAGTACCTGCCAGCCTCATTAGGCAGGAGCTATAAGGCTGGGAGGGGACGACCAGGAGGGAAGGGAGAAGTAGGAGTCTGCTGCTCTGTTTTGACCAGGCCAGCATGGGAGTTGCACCAGCTTGGAGTATCCCTGAATCTGGGAGGAGCAGGGCCAAGGGGCCGGATATGTAGGGGCATGATGGGCACCCCATTATAGACTTGTAGAAAACGAAGCCTGCGAAAGCCTGAGGTGGATTTCATCCTACTTCACTTTTGTTACTTCACTGCTAAGTCAGCAAGGGGAGCTCACAACATTGCATTTTGCTGTTCCTGCAAAAATAGCAGCTGCTGTTCCATGCTGCTTTCCCTATCACAAATTTGACACCCATTTGCCCAGAAAAGGCCAGCAACATGCTGCCCTATAGAACAGAGCTGTGATACGGAAAAAGAGACAAGACCAACATAAGGGGTTTTCAACTGAACTGGCTGAAAACCAGCACAAGAGAAGAATGAACCTGGCAAATCTCCCCAGCCTTTAGTTTCCACTGGGCAACCCTGTTCCCCCTCTTCTAGTAAAGTTCAAAATTCTTCCTTTTTGCTCTGAGCATCACAGTGCTGAGACCAATCTTTAATGTTACCCCAAAAGTGGAGAAACATGGGGGTAGGAAGGCCTGACCCCAACCCAGCACACGGTGGTTCCTTGAGATGTAGAGAGCTGCTGGGCACAGTGGCTAACCCTCCCACTTGGCACTGGGAGCACTGACACCCTGCTTTGCATTGCTCCTGCATGGATTCTCTTGGAGAACCCTGCAGAAGATATGGCACAATCCTGCTTTTCATCTAGTGAAGGAAACAGTACGGAAAACAGAGACTGTGAAGCTGAAACACAGATTCCCACCTCATGGCTTGCAAACATCCTGCCCCCTTCCCACAGTGCTAAATGGGGAAGGAGAAAGATCCCTAAGGGGTCCCAGCATGGAAAAGGTTAAAAATCACTAGGTTGCAAGACAGAAGAATAGGAATTGTTGGCAGGAAGCACCTCCGGAAACAGCAATGTCTGCATTCTTTCATTTGACTACTTGACTATTGGCTAGAAAGACTCATTTTGCAGAAGTTGGAGGAAGTAGCTCTGGCTACATCCCCAATCTCCTGGAGTTCTGCAGGCTAGGATAAGGGCATTCTGGCACACCATGGGTGAGCTCAGATCTGCGGATGAAACACGAGCACCTCTTCACCCCTTTAGTCCTTAACACAGGGACTATGTGGTGCAGGTGGCCTCATGAGATGAGTAGTCAGGTAGATTTCCCTCCAGAACAGTCATATCCACTCAAATCCCCTGGTGTGGATACAATTCAGAGATTCCAAGGCCAGAAGGGACTAATTAGTCTGACCTCCTGTATGACACAAAACAGAGAACATCCCCAAAACAATCCCTTATATCAGTGAATAGATGCCTTCCCAGAACAGCTTATTCCTTTTCCTATACGGTGAAAAGCTGCACTAGTCTAAACCATCCTTATCCCACTGTAATTACATTCACACTCTGGGGGTAGCACCACTTTGATTAGATCACAATTTGTGTGTGTAGACAAGGCCTTCGGAGGAAAACACATAACCCTGCTTATTTCATTACAAAATAAAATGCTTTCCCGCCATGCCCATTGCATTGGTATATGAGCACCTTACCCATTACTGAAGCGAAGACAAAATGCTCTCCCCCCACCTCACTTTGCTGGACTCAAAAGAGAACGAAAATAAGCCACCGTCCCAGTTGAAGAGGGATGGCTTTGAGATTTGTGCATGGCAGGCAGCAGAGAAAAGTGCGGGATGGGGTCCTGGTGGATGACTGGGCTCCCAGATGCTACAGTAATACAAATAATGAATAATCATCATCCCCCCCCAGGTCTGCCCACTATCCCTACAGATTTGCAAACACTTCCTCCATTCCTGTCCAGCACCTTGTGCCTGGAGGTAGGCTGGGGAGCTTGTACACAAAGGGCAAATCCAGGGCCGAAGGGAAAGTCAGTTTGGCTTATTCATCAGCTGTGTGGTGGGTTTTCCCCACAGACATCTCGGAGCAGATTTTTCAGAGGGGTTTAGCCTAGGGGAGCTACACTGCTTTCATGGGAGTCCCATGGGTAAAATCTGCCATACGGCACTGGAAAACGGAGGGTTGAGATGCTAGAGGACATTCTCAATCTGAATGGAACAGGATGACGTGGACATCTGACCAACTCCTTACAAACAGCCTGTGGGCTTAGCGCTGGATGAAGCCAGCCAAAAGCCACCGTGCCTCTGAGAAGGAATAATGCTCAGGAGAACACCCCTGGGCACCGCACTCGCCGCTCCATGTTTTAAAATTCGGAATTAGTTTAACACTTATAAAGAAAGGACCTAACAAGCGCTGGTTTCACTTAGGCATAAACCAGGCAGGCACAGTGGAGATTACTGCCTAATCCTGACCCATAGCCCCCGCTATTCCAACCTTGGGTTTGCCCCCTAACTCTACCAACCCCTCTCAGTCCTGACCTGCAGCCCACCTTGCTATGCCAGTCCTGCCCCAGCTCTGCTGTTGTCCCTCACTCCCCACCTACTACATCATCACAGAATTGTTTTCCTCATTTAAGAAACTGTCTCTGTTCCAGAAACACAATTTGCTCTTGCTTTCCAGGACTAATATATCTTCTTTTTGCCAAGAAGCAGCTCATGACTGTTTTTTCTAAGAGGCATTTAGACTCTTTGTAAGAATTGGTTACATTTTGGCAGGTTTGTGTTATATCCTTGGGGGCAGCCGGTTTAGGAAGAAATCACTAGAGGCCAGACAGCAGACAGCTAACAAAACTACCATTTATTTACAGACACAGAGCTCACCCAACCCGCCGAAACTGGCTAGGCTATCCCCTAATAATCTAACTCAGTTGCCATAGGAACAAAAACCATGACCACCAAATACACAACAGTTTGCACCAACCTCCTGATATCAGCCACAAAAAAGGGCCATCCCAGCAAGAATTCCAGGCATGAAAATCAAGGTAATGTAGGCAAAAAACGGAGCAGCTGTCACTCTGACAACCTGGGATTCCCTAAGGAGGTTTCTCCCATGTAGACGGCTGGAAACTTCATTCCGTGACGTCTCATAAGAAGAGGACCCAGCTCCCAGAATAAGCAGTTCTTGAGCAACGTGCCAAAGGCAAGAGCCAGTCACCCGTTTAGCCTTGCTCCTTCACACCAGCTGCTTCTCTGGCCCCAATAGTGTCCCTGGAGCACTGCCCCTCAGGAAGCTGGGGAGGGGGAGGCATTTACTGCAGTTGATGGAGTGACTATTAACTCATGGCAGAAAACCCAGCAGGGCTTGTGGGGAAGGAAGAGCCAATGGAGCCAGCTATCACCTCCTGCCCTTGGCCTGGGTCTTTCCCTCTTACTTAGCCCCATTCCCACCACCTATGACTATTTGTATTTCCTGAGGTGAGGCAGAAACCTATTACACCTTCAACTTATTATTTAAAGAATACATGATGGGGAAAAAAAAAAAAAAGTTGCCTGCTAGGAAAACTGCCCCTGTGCATCATAGATATCCATGGAAGATAAAGCTGTGGCTACTCTTCCTTTTTTCTTGCTTTTTTCTCTCCCACCCTCCCTTCTTCTGATGCATGAAAAATGTAATTTCTGGGCATGGCAGGCGCGTTAATGTCAGTGGTAGATGTCAATGGATTTTCAAAGGCTGCCCTGGGTGATAAATTCCAGCACAGCAGTTTCAGATTGTTCTCATTTCATCCCACTTGCAATGTTCTGGCACGTCGATCGCAGCAATGCATTCTCTACAACTGTCTTATCCCCACAGATCTGAGAAACATTTTTATCTGTAGATTTTATGGTATTTATAGCACATGGAATGCTGTCCACCTGTCTGCAGAGGCGAGTAGGTTGTGTGGGAACTGGCCACAAGGTAAACATTCAGATTTCATATATCTGGATAGACATATCTTGCTTGTGGATATTTAGGAACTAAAGCAGTATTTTTTATATATATATATATATATACACACACACACACACCCCACACACACACACTGCTAAAACATAAATAATGGCTCAGGGTGGAGGGGAGAAGTTGCAGCTAACCCTAACCCTAGCTTGTGATGTTATGAATGTGATATAATATCTCATTGAAAGATGACAGGGCCAGAAAGAGTTAATTAACTCACTGACTGACCTGACCCATGCGTTGAATCTTAAGGACTGGTTAGGAAGATATGTAAATTAATAGAGCTTTGAAATGCAAGTCTGCACTGTTAGAGATCTCAAGGGTAGATGTTTGCTCAGGTCCTATGATATAAGCAAACAAGTCTTGTCTATTGCTATAACTTTAATTCAAAGATCATAAAAGGAATATTAACATTTATGATGATACTTGAGTAAAATAGTATTGTTGTCTATATGTCTCTTTGAAAGTTGTGGTAACCTGTATCTGAACTATTTAATGGATAAATTATCCTGTGATAATTGCCAGGATGTTTGGAAGGAGAGTTAAGCCTATTGTTTTCTCAGGCCGAAAGGCTGCTGGAAATGTATAAGAACCCTGGGACACGATACTACTTCATCTCAGAGCTGCTTTGGGTTTCAAGAAGGGGAAACTTTAAGCCATAAGGATTGAGATCCCCAGTCACTGACTGGAGTCACCCTGAATATGGACGTTGGACTATAATCTCTGGACTATTTTTAAGGGTATGGCTACACTTGCAGCTGTACAGCACTGGGAGTTACAGCTGTCTTTGTAGAGCTGTGCAGGGAAAGCGCTGCAGTATGGCCACACTGACAGCTACCAGCGCTGCAGTGTGGCCACATTTGCAGCATTTGCAGCGCTGTTGGGAGTGGTGCATTATGGGCAGCTATCCCAGCGTTCAAGTGGCTGCAACGTGCTTTTCAAAAGAGGGGGGTGGGGTGGAGTGTGACAGCGAGCGTGGGGGAGACAGAAAGTGGATTTTTGGAGCTGACACTGTGTCAGCTCCCTGCCTTGCAAGTTCTAAGGACTTGAAGATACAGAGCACCAACCTTCAATCATTTTAAAAGTTTCGACTCCTTCCCCGATCCCCCCTCTCATTCAATAAATGCAAATAGCCTTCAGACCAGATGAACAGCTGCTCCAGAATGGATCCCCCTACCCCCTCCTGGGCTGCTTCTCTCCTCAAGCAAACATTAGCGGTGGACATTCCAAAGAAATCCCCCTGCCTGCCTCTGCTCAAGCAAACAGGAGCTGTGTTTGTTTTTTAGATAAGCAGCTGCGGGAGCCCGGAGTTCAGCACAAAACAAAGAGAGGCATCACAACAAAACAAAGAATGTTATCACTTAAAAAGCATTGTGGGAACGTTCCTGAGGTCAGTTACAGCGTAGTAAGATTAATCACTGTTTACACTGTCACCCCAGCGCTGCATCACCAGCACTGCAATCGTTATACCCTAGGCAGAGCAGGAGTACAGCCAGCGCTGTAGCCAGGGAGATGCAGTGCTGTATGTGCCTTGCAAGTGTGGACGGTGAGTAAGTTGCAGCGCTGTAAACCCACCACTCTCCAGCGCTGCAACTCTCCAGTGTAGCCATGCCCTAAAAGGACTTTTGGCAACTACAAGCTCACCTCTACTATGTATCTGAACCTCAAGAATTGAATTCAAGTCTGTAATGTATATTGATCTTTTAACCAACTCTGTCTCTCTCTCTTCTTTTTCAATAAATAATTGTAGCTTAGTTAATAAGAATTGGCTATAGCGTATATTTTGGGTAAGATCTAAATTATAATTGGACCTGGGTATGTGGCTGATCCTTTGGTATTGGAAGAACCTTTTCTTTTATTTAATGAAATAAGATTCTCAGTAATCATCATCATATCTGACAGGTGTGTCTGGACGGAGACCTGAGGCTGGGCACTTTAAGGGAACTGCGTTGTTTGGACTTCTGAGTAAACAGTGAGGTACTACAGAAGCTGTTTTGTGCTGGCTTGGTAAATCTAAGTATTGGAATATCCACAAGCATTTGGGGTTTGTCTTCCCCGTTTGGTTTGCAGTTCATCCTGACTGAGTGACCTCAGCTGGCTCCCACGGGCAGCACCGTCACAACTCTTCAATTTTTCAAACTCTGGATGTGGGAGAAACCAAAGGCAGCCTAAGAGCTTAAAGTCCAGAACGTAGCTACAAAATCCAGCTGGCCCAAAGCCCAGGAATGATTTGATCCCTTGCGGCTCCCGGCCTGTAATGTCCATGCAAAATGTCTAGTTAGACGTTTGATATACAGCAAGTGACCACCTCTTGGTGTGGTAGAATGGTTTAATAGCATGAGTCTGGAATGCTCATCAGCAGTGAAGCTACCAGTCAGTTATGCGAGCTCCGATGCCATCCCAAACTCATGGGCAATAAAACATCTACACCACTCTACAGGCAATCCTGTCTCAGAAATGATTTCTAAATGTTCTGGGTACTAGAGCTTGTGTCCTTCCATCCAGTAAGCCGCTTCGGTCCCAACTGCACAGAGACTGTAATTCACTCTTTATAGAAGTTTCCAAAAAATGATTTCAAACTGATTCATTGTGCATTATGTCACCATGCAAAGGTCTGATAATTTATGCTTTAGCAGACAGCTCTGACTAACTAGACTAACAGGTGATGCTGGTGGTAGAAGGTCTGTGCACAACAGGGTAAAGAATGTCACTGACGCCAAACGCCAAAAATTAAAATGTGTGTACACTAATGCGAGGAGCCTAGGTAACAAGATGGCGGAACTGGAGCTACTGGTGCAGGAAGTGAAACCAGATATTATAGTGAATAATCAGAAAACTCTGGTTTTGGAATAGTACTCATGACTGGTGTGAGTATCAGGTTATTGAAGGCTATGTCTGTTTTAGAAAAGACAGGAAGAAAGGCAAAGGTGGTGGAGTATGCATTGTACATCAATTGATGAGGTTTAACTGTATAATGAAATAGAAGTGATGGAATGGATAAACTCGTCTGTCTGTGGCAAAAATCCACACTGGGTAAAAAAGCTACTAGAGCTCCCCTGATGATAGTGCTGGTGGTGTGCTACAGACCGCCGGGATCTTGATTTGGTATATACGATAGAGACCTCTTTAATGGTCTTTAACGGAAGGTAAACTACTAAGGGTGAAATGTGTGAAATCATGGGAGACTTCAAGCTTCCATGATATTTAGACCTGTGAGGCCAAGTGGCTTGCAAAGGGAATAAAATTAGGTTCAGGATTTTTCTGGACGTGATAGCGGATGGCATTTTCTTCACCCAAGTAAGTTTGACAGTCACCGGACAAGAGGGGAGCCCATTAGATTTGCGTTTTGTCGGAGTCAGACTGAGGACCTTCGTAGTAAGAAATGGTTGGTAGGGGAACATACCTTGGTTCGAGTTATCTAGCTGATCAGTTCAAACTAATGGATATAGGGATAAACAAAGGTAGATCTGCGGTTAGGGTTTTTGACTTCTCAAGGGCTAATTTTTTAAAAAGAGTTTAATGGAAATTGTTAGGGAATGTTGGATTGGACGCGTTAACTTGTGGATTTAAATGCGAGCGCAGGCTGGAATTACTTTAAGTCGGCAGCTTGCGGAAACTGTCGCGCAGCCTGGGGCATCCCAAGAAAGGGGAAAAAACCATGGGCAGAGTGTAGGCCAAGCTGGGATGAGCAAGATCTAGAGGGGGATTCAGGAAAGAAAGCAGAAAGCTTACAGGACTACGTTGGAAATAAAAGGCGGGTATTAGCAAGGGAAGCTACCTTGTGATGTCAGATACATTGTAGGAGATTTAAGTAGGAAGGCATAAAAGCCATGTTAGAACTGGACCTTGCTCAAAGGTAATTAAAAACCATAGTAAAAGTTCTACAGCCACATAAATTAAGAAGAAACAAAGAAAGAAGAAGTGGGGCGCTATACAGCCTGAGGATGGAATGGAAGTTAAGGATACCTAGCATGGCCCAATATCTAAATAGCCAGTCACCTAATGCCTCAGTCTTTTAATAAGGGACTAAGTAGAGTTTAGGAAGATGGAGGAATGATAAACTGGATAAGGAGAGGACCTATACGGGTACGGTAGAAACGATATTACCGCTATCTGGAGTAGACCGGCCAAACTTGAACAACTTGATGGCGACAAAATCGGAGGGCCCTGGACAATCTCACATCCAGGATATTAAAGGAACTGGCGGTGTTCATGAAATTGAGTAGCCCGTTAGCGGAGAATTTTGATCAATCGCGTTAAATTCGGGAGTCGCATTGAAATGATTACCGTACGACTGGTAGAATCGTCAACGTAGTTCCTATCTTCAGGAAAGTGTGGAAAAAAAAGTGATCCGGTAATCTTAATAGGCCTGTTAAGTCTGACGTTCTGTAGTATGTAAGGGTCTGGAAAATAATTTAAAGAGAAAGTAGTTTAAGGGCAGAAGGTCAATGTAATTGTCGGAATACGAATCTCTACAGTGGATTTTACTAAAGGGTAGATCGTGTCCAAACAACCTGATTCCTTCTTTGAGAAGGCGTGATCAGATTACTTAGACAAAGGAAATGCGGTTAGATCTAATTTACCTCATTTCTAGTAATGGGCATTTGACATGGTTTCTCACATGGAACTGTTAGTTTAAATTGGGTAAAAGTAGGGTAGAATATGTGAAAGTTGTAGTGGATAAGGAACTGTGTGTGAAAGGACTCCAGCTGGTGTCGCACTGAAGGGTGATAACTGTCAGGTGCGAAGGAGGTTTTAGTGGAGTCCCTCAGTGATTCGGTTTTCGGGACCCAAATCTTATTTTACTCTGTTTTATTACTGACCTTGGCACAAAGAGCGGAATGCTGCTAATAATTTGCGGTGACACAAAGCTGGGGCTATTGCTAACATGGAGAAGGACGGAGAGTGATACTATACAGAAGATATATCTGGACCGACCTTTGTAAACTGGAATATAGTAATAGGATGAAATATAATTAGTGAAAAGTGCAAGGTCATGCACTTTAGGGATTATAATACGAATTTTTAGATAACATTTTGGCGTGGGACGCTATCAGTATGGAAGCAACAGAGGAGGAGTAAGGACCCTTTTGAGTTTGCGGTATTGTGTTTTGATAGCACGGATATTTGACTATTGAGCCGCCAATGCGATATGGTCTGTTTAAAATTTACGCCTGAGACGTTCGGGTTTTCTAGGGTGCATCAGGCAGAGGTATTTCCAGCAAGGATAAAGGAGTTGTTATACCGTTTACTATATAGGCGCTTGGCTGAGACCTCACCGGAATATTGTGTGCTAGTTCTGGTGATCCCTATGTGCTTAAGAAGGCATGAATTTACATAACTGGATAGAGGTTTCAGAGATTTGGAATGCTATTCAGGAATGATCCGAGGAAATGGCAAAACCTTGCCTTATGAAAGGAGACTTAAGAGGCTTTTGGCTCTGTTTAGCCTGTCCAAAAGAAGGCTGCGGATGGGGTATATGCTCTGCTCTATATTAAATATATCAGGCGATTAACGTTAGAGAGGAGAGGAATTATTTAGCTTTAGCTACATATGTAGGCAATTCTAGAGGACAATTATGCGGTACAAAAACTGATATTAGGAAGTTTTAGACTTGAATTAGACCGAAGGTTCTAACCATTAGGGGAGTGAAGTTCCTGGAACAGCCTTCGGAGGGAATAGGGCGGCAAAAAGACTTATCTGGCTTAAAGACTAAGCTTTGATAAGTATAATATGGAGGAGATTTTAATCTGGGATAGTATTAATATCTCTGGGCAACTGATTCTTTGGATATTATCAGCAGATAAGTCTGCTCAATGGTCTGTGATAGGGGTGTGATGGGATGATCTGAGTTACTGGCATGAGATTCTTCCTGGTGCTGGCTGGTGAGTCTTGCCCACATGCTCAGGGTTTAGCTTGATCGCCATTATTGGGGTCAGTGAAGTGAATTTTCCTCCAGGGCGGATGGAGTGGGCCCTGGAAGGTTTTCCTTCCTCTTTGCAGCGTGGGGCATGGGTCACTTGCTGGTGGATTCTCTGCAGCTTGAGGTCTTCAAACCACAATTTTGAGGACTTCAATAACTCAGTCATGTGTTAGGGGTTGTTATAAAAGTGGGTGGGTAGGGTTCTGTGGCCTGCTTTGTGCAGGAGGTCAGACTAGATGATCATATCGGTCCCTTCTGACCTACGAGTCTATGAGCTCCCATTGGAAAGGGAAGATTCCTCACTGGGACTTAAACCAGAATATTTCAGGATTTAGGCCAGGGTAACTTGGGGAAAGGGGAGGGAATATTTTGTGGCTAGTAATTACTTACTTAAAATAGCTGGCAGCTCCTGGCAGGTGCTCAGAAGTCTGGAAATATCAGCAGCAGTCCCAGAGGAGCAGAGTGCAGCCATGATAAATCACCTAGCCTCTGCAGTTTACTGCATGGGCATTAGCGCCACCCAAGAGGTAGAACTATTTACCCATGGAATGAATGGTACAGATGCCATTCTCTAAGAAGCATATGTGCTCTGCATAGGAAACAATGCAAGTCTGTTTCCACTGATCATGCCTGTTTGTCCCTGTGACTGCAGTGACCCAGTCAGGCAGTCCTGTTCTCAGGAATAAGGCTTGCTAATCCTCTTGCATGGGACCTCCTCTCCTGTTCTCAGCACTACATTGGTTCTATTCTTAGTGAACCCAGAGCTGGTGAAACCTGCCAGCTTGGCAGCCCTGGTGACTGAATTCTATTCTGATTTCTTACACTGTTCCCAGCACAGTGGTATGCTTGCGCTTCAGTCTTCGCTCTATCCACAGAGCGAGTAGTAATAACAACATCACCACCACCACCACCAAGTTTTTAGCTAGTGCTTTTCATCCATGGTACTGAAAGCACTTTACAGAGATCATCAATATCCCCATTTTACAGATAGGGAAACTGAGGCACAGGCAAGGGAAATGTCTTGCTTAAGGTCATCCAGCTGACCCCAATATATAGATATCAGCTGAACACAGTATTTATTGATATATTTACAATTTATAAGCTGATAGCCTGAGTCCCACTGCCAGGGGCTAACAGCCCAAGCCCTGCCACCGGTAGCTGGCAGCCTGGAGCCCTGCCCATACTCCCTTGCCACAGTCCCAAGAAGATCAGATAATCGGCGTTCCAATGTATAAGGTTTCTATTTTTTCACAAAATATAGAAACTAAAGATTCTCTGTAAAAATGTAGATTCCACATTTCTCCATAGCAAACGGATTTCTAGGATCTTCTCTGAGGGGACTCCAGCGTGACCTGCATCACTGTATCCAGCAGCCTCAGGTCATGCTTGTGTAGGTTTTACAAAAGCTGAGGAGAGACAGGTGGGCTGGAGCTGACATTCCATGGAGAAGCCTCCGCCAAGTCTTCTCCTAGAGCCTGGTGGTGGGGTGACAAAGGGGTGGTGATTTCCTGGGGTAGGGCTCTTGTTAGAAACACTAACCTGGCCCCCGCAGGGAGAGCAAGAGGAGATCTGGGTTCCCACTGTTCCTAGTCTCCCGAAAGACCTCAGCACTACGCAAGAGGAGGAAGAAACTCAGCTAACATTAACTCCTTCTTTCCCGGAAAGTGCCCCTGACCCACACCTGCACTGTGGGCTCCAGGGAGGGAGGGCTCTTCAGACTAGGGCCTGGGTCAAAGCCCAGCACCCATTTGACACAGGAGGAGGATGTGGGCTACAAAAGGTTTCTATGGAATCGTATGAACTTCAGCCTCCCACCTCCTCCCCATTCTGCTTCCCCTGTAACTGCAACCCCTTCGCTGAAAAGAGCCCTGCTGAACCCGTGCCCAGGGAGCAACTGTGCGCTAAAAACTCGGGGCGTGCTCCTGCGCTGAAGCGCTCATTACAAAACACTTTAGGGAGCAAGTGTCACCTCTGCCCACAGAATGCCATGTCTCCTGGCAGGGAGGGAGGTGGGCGGCAGGATGAGGCTGCTCCTAGGAGCTGCTTATTCACACTCCCCCAGCTGAGTGACAGCTGCATTTCTTGACACTCCTTAATCTCCTTGTCTCTTCCCTGGCAGGCTGCACTGGCTCCTTCGTTTATTACTTTCAGAGCGGTAGCCGTGTTAGTCTGTATCAGCAAACAGAACCAGGAGTACTTGTGGCACCTTAGAAACTAACAAATTTATTTGAGTATAAGCTTTCGAAAGCTTATGCCCAAATAAACGTGCTAGTCTTTAAGGTGCCACAAGTACTCCTGTTCTTTTTGTTTATTACTGTTATTACTCGTACTCCTGGGGAGTTAGTGCCTATGTGCTGCCACTCAAGTGCCAACCACACCCTACCTGAACTCCCTCGCCGGCCCTCGGCTATTGTTCCTCAGCCCCACTCCTGTGCCACTGCAATTAGCGACTGTGAGCTGGTTACTCCCGTCAGCCGTTTCAGTTACCGCTGCTGCCATCCAGCCCCGGGGAATTTTCACAAAACAGTAGCCCCTCTTTTCGGGGCTAATGACTGCAACCAGTTCCATGCTGACCTCTCTGCAAAGCTCACCTCTCCTGCAACTCAGGATGGTCTGGGTTTCGGTCACTGATGGAGATGGGCAGGTGCGGTCTGCTCCCTCCAAGGCAAGCAGCTGGGAGCTCTGAAGTGGCGCAATGCTTCCCTCGGCATAAGCTCAGGCAGTGGTGGAGTTTCTGTTATCAACCCTAATTGCAAAGACCTAATGACCCTGACACGAAGACTGGATCTTGGCTGAATTCTGGCTTAGAGCCGGGGCATGTTTCATCACTCTCATCCTGCACAATACGTCTAAGCAGAAGATTGGTTGAGCTATGGAGCAGGTCTCCTGGCTTCTAGGCTTACCTTGGGGAGGCAGCATGTCTAGTGATTAGAACAGTGACCTGGGAGTCAGGACTCCTGAGTTCTATTCCTAGCTGCGCCATGGACTCACTGTGTTCTTTTGGACACATCCCTTAACCTCAGATTTCCCATCTGTAAACCAGTGTGAACTGTTCCCAGCTTTCCAGGAGGCAGGCTTAATTATGGCTTACAAAGCATTTGGAGTTCTGCAGGTGTGAAGATGCAAATATCAAAGGCAGAGTTAAAAAACCCCAAACCAAACCGGAACGAAATATTTACAAAAAGTGTCTCTTACTCACTAGGCCAAATTAAGCTCTGGTGTGAACCCTATTCACCTTTTTATACTGTGCCCATCACCATGGTGTCTGAGTAGCTGAAAACAGTGATTGCAGTGCAGTTGTATCTGCTTTAAATTCAAGGCTCCATTTGGCCCCTACAGATGAGGAATTAAACAGGTGGTTCATCCCTAATGAGCATCAGTGTCTTGCTCTTTTACCAGCATGCACAACAACAGTGTAAGAGAATAGGGGAGACAGCATTTGTTTAAAGCTGCTTCTGCTGGGTGCATTTTCACTGCAACCCCACTAAGCTTTTCAGCCACTGAATTTCCCCAAGCATGGATGACACCTGCACTGGTCCCTAATAACCCCCATGTCAAAGCTGTTACCATTTGTCAGGGGTTACTGAGCCACAAACCAACATTTCTCAAAAGTGGCCTTCCTCTGAAATGTGCTTTGTGCCCGCTGACCCAGGGCTTTCTGTCAACACCCCTGGAATCCATGTCTTAATAGCTTTTTGCTCACAGCAGCTGGTGAGGGAAAGCCAAGACACAGTTTGCGTTAGCAGGGAATAGATTGCAGAAGCTGCCTTGTCCTTCCCATCTCTATCTTCTACGATCCTGAACATCTCCAAACTTTCTTCACTCTAGAACAGCTGCTGAGCAAATAAATAAATAATATTTAGGAGCTCCCTTCAGTTGACTAAGTCTTAACACTCCAGTGAAACAGGCAAGGGAACAGACAGGGCTTCCGGTAATATGAATGGAAACATCATGGCTCATTCTTTACTCATTAACAGAGTTTTCTTTTCCTGTGAGGGGCAGGCCCTGCCTGTAATAGCTCACACTCTAAAGAGACAAGACAGGCAAAGATGGAGAGGGGAATCCTTAAGTACCAAGAGAGGAAGGATGTGCTTAAATTCACACGGGGGGGGGGGCGGGGAGGGTCCAAGTCTCTTGATTCCCAGTCCAGTGCACTACCCACTAGACCTCAGCATTAAAACCTTGTCCTGCAGCATCCAAACATATTCCAGCAGCAGAGACTAAAATCTCTACAACTCAATAAATTTGGCAACACTAATTATCACGCCAATATACTGGGCAGTGGACAGTCAAAAGACAGACCAAAAAACCCACTAGACAACCTTTAACTAAAAAAACCTCCTGATTTTTGGGCCTAGATCCTGATTTTTGAGGGGTCTGATTCATGATGTTTGGCCTTTTGGATGTGGCAATACTGTATCTAGGCTGCCCTTCACCAGAGCTAGGTCCCAAAGGCCGCAGGCAGGATACACATGAAAGAATTGCTAATGAAACCCAGGTAGTGAAGAGAGCTACAAACCTGATTCACCTCTCAGCAGGGACAGCTGCAAACTGGATCAGAACCACCAGACAGAGGTCGAATTAAGGACATCACTAATGAACCCAATGGTAGAGACATAATCCGTGGCGTGAATTAATACCATTCTGAACATATTTCTATTTTGCACTCCAGTGGCATCTGAAACAGGGCTCCATTGCGCTCGGCGCTGTACATGTATATCACAAATATTCACTGCGCCAGAGAACTCGCAGTCTAGGAGAACAATGAGGTGCAATGGATGGAAGACACAGAGAAAAGGGGGTGGGGTGGGAACGGAAGGATGAGGGAACAGTAAAAGGAGCACGTTTTGCATGCAAATGGGTGGTATCAGCTTGCCACCTAGCTAAACGCGGTCAGATGGCAACGTTCAGCAGATAATGCAGAGGTGAAGCTAGAGGAGGAGTCTGATGGCCAGCAAGACAGTGGCACTTTTCTTCCATAGATCTCAAAGAACCTTTACAAAGGTGGCTGGGTATCATCGTTCCTGTTGGATGGATGGAGAAAGCGAGGTAGGGTCCTGTCCCAAGCCACACAGAGTGTTAGGGACAGAGTTAGGAATACAACCCAGGTGTCCTGGCTCCCAGTCCAGTGATCAAGGATTTATGAGTTTGTCTAAAGCTGGACAGTGAGAAACAAGCTGTCCCGAGATGGGTGCCACAGGCTGAAGGAAGATAATCAGTGTGGCACTGCTGTACCATGCACAATGACAGGAATCGTTTTCCCATCAGGAGTGAACTCAACCTGCTGCAAGGAGAAGGATGGAGCTGGACTTGGGGGGACATGAAGAAGAGAATCTCAGCCCATAGGCAAAGAAAGACCTGAACTAGGCCCAGGGTTTACTCATACGTATACCAGAGTTTCTTTGCCAATCCTAGACCCTCCTCATCTTTCCTCAGCTGCTAGGCATCATATCTATGTCCAAAAGGCCTCAGCAGGGAAATGGGGTGGAGGACTGTGCCGTACAGCACAGGACCTGTTGGACAGGCTAACGGAGCACTTTTAGGGAAAGGGCAAGGCTTGGGGCACCAGATCTCTGAAGCAGTCTCAGCTTCTGGAGCCTTGCAGTTGCGAGAAAGGGCAGGAAATGTATTAGTCAGCATTTTGAGCCACTGCTCCTGCCTTCATCTTCTCCTTATTCACACAAAGCGCTCGGCTAAGCTCAAATCATTCAGTCCAACAAGGTTCCCTAAATCACATTCAAATAATCTGTGGCGCTCCAGTTATGATCATCAAGTAGGCCTTGTCACAGTTCAAAATCCATTACAATAACCACAAGGCATTTCAGCAGCAATTATAAGAGATAGTTTCACTTAAAAATCAATTTTACTTAGAGCTCGAGGGAACAGTTCTTTAAATAAATAAATAAACAAACCAATAAAGTGATAGCGCCTGCCATTCGGGCAGGAGAATAAGGAATTTGCCCGGCTGGCTCTTATTAGAGCACAGTGCATTGTCTTAGCAGATAGGGCATCAAATGGAAAAAAATGATTCCTTTCGTTTTGCTATATATATACATATATATATATATATATATATATATATATATTTTAACAACAAAAAGTTCAAAAAGTGATTTTCTTCTTCTTCATGTAACACTAGACATTAATACAACAAGACTAACAGATAAGCTCCAAAAGGGAACTCGGTACATCGCACACAAAAGAAAATGGAGCTGGGGTGACAGCTGCCACTTTCCCTAGGAAATTCCAGCTTTGGAAACACTTGGAGTGGAGATTGTCAAAGGCAGACTCCAGTTGGGGGGTCTAACCCCCATGGAAAGTCAATGGGAATTGGGTGACTAAAATTTTCAGCCAATTTTTTTTTGGAAGGGGAGGGAAGAGGGCAGTTGGAGAATGCAGATTTAGGACACTAAAACATTTCTCAAATTTCTATTGGTTTCACTGAATTGTTCTGGTAAAAAAAAAAAATCATTTTAAAAACATTGACATTTCACTTTGAAACGACATTTTGTTTCAAAATTTCCTTTAGGTTTTTTTTTTTTTTTTTTTGATTAAAAACAGTTTTAAATGGCAAAAATCAAAAGGAAATGTTTTGATGTGAAACATTTAGTTTTACTTTTCAATTTGAAAAATGTAGTTTTTGGTTCATGCTGTAACAATTCTCCCCCAGCCCCCAAAGTTTCAGAATTGCCAAAGAACCAAAAAACCCATTGTTCACCTAGCTCTATGCCTTATGCCATTTGTGCTTTTGAAAATTGCCTCTTTGATTCTCACTACTTTGTTCAATAGGAGACCATTATAATCTTTGCATTGGAAACTGCGGACAATCAATATATTTTCAAAAGGCATCACCTCTTGCTGTGTTGTGATGTGTGAGCAATAACATGACCTTTTACACTGTTTAGTGCTGCATGGAGATTTCTATACAGTAGACTATGGAGCAATAATAGTTACTCCAAGATTAAAGTTGCTCTGAGTTTCAATTATAAAGCCGATTTTACACCCCTCTAAAATCTACAAAAAAGTCATACTGACCTGAAAATTAATAGGGGTTTATCTACACGGAGACAAATAAATCTGTTAGTCTTTAAAGTGCCACCGGACTCCTTGTTGTTTTTCTACACAGAGAGTTATTCTGGAATAGCAATTGCTGATTAACTCCATGTGCAGAAGGTTTCTAACCATCAGAGGAGTGAAGTTCTGGAACAGTCTGCCAAGGGGAGTGGTGGAGGCAAAAGACACATCTGGCTTCAAGACTAAGCTTGATAAGTTTATGGAGGGGATGGTATGATGGGATAGTCTAATTTTGGCAATTAATTGATCTTTGACTATTAGCGGTAAATATGCCCAATGGCCTGTGATGGGATGTTAGATGGGGTTGGATCTGAGTTACTACAGAGAACTCTTTCCTGAGTGCTGGCTTGTGAGTCTTGCCCACATGCTCAGAGTTTAGCTGATCACCGTATTTGGGGTTGGGAAGGAACTTTCCCCCAGGGCAGATTGGCAGAGGCCCTGGTTTGTTTTTTGCCTTCCTCTGTAGCGTGGGGCACAGGTCACTTGCTGGAGGATTCTCTGCACCTTGAAGTCTTTAAACCAGGAGTCTGCAACCTTTCAGAAGTGGCATGCCGAATCTTCATTTATTCATTCAAATTTAAGGTTTCATGTGCCAGTAAAACATTTTAATGTTTTTAGAAGGTCTCTCTCTCTAAGTCTATAATATATAACTAAACTACTGTATGTAAAGCAAATAAGTCTTTAAAAATGTTTAAGAAGCTTCATTTAAAATTAAATTAAAATGCAGAGCCCCCCCTGGACCGGTGGCCAGGACCCGGGCAGTGTGAGTGCCAATGAAAATCAGCTCGCGTGCTGCCTTTGGCACCCGTGCCATAGGTTGCCTACCCCTCCTTTAAACCATGATTTGAGGACTTCAGTGGCTCAGATATAGGTTAGGGGTTTGTTTTAGGAGTGCGTGGATGAGATTCTGTGGCCTGCGTTGTGCAGGAGGTCAGACTAGATGATCATAATGGTCCCTTCTGACCTTAAAGTCTATGATTCTATGATTCCATAACACTAGACGTTAATACAATCCGACTAACAGATAAGCTCCAACAGAACCCAGGGAGTTCTGGGTTCATCACACACAAGGAAAGCAGAGCTGGGGTGACAAGCTGCCACTTTCCCAAGCTGGAATTTCCTTGGATAACACCTGGAGAGGAGATGGTCAAAGTCACAGACTCCAGCCAGTGGTCTAACCATGGAGTTAATCAGGAAAAATTACTCTGTTTAAATTCTTACCCCTACCTTATTCCAGGTTACTTTTGGTGTGTAGACAAGCTCTCAGTTAAGCGTGGAGTTGAGCGAGAACATTTTCTGCCACATTTGAGTTCTATGAATCCCTGTCTCTCCATCAACCCCCATTTCCAGGCCCTGGGCCCTATAGGCTTTAGGCTCCCCATTGGCCTTCCCCATCTAACATGCATCCTGGTTCATCAGACTGGGACTGCCCACCAGCAAACCACAGGGAGATTGCCATGCGAGGATGCTGCCAGGTTTGTAACAGCTTCAGCGACTCGTACGAAAAATGCTGCCCTAGTACCTGTGATCAAGAGGAGCCTGCCCCAGGGAGGCGCCGGCATTCTGTCATGTTGGCTCCAGCCTGTGTGTTCTTGGGGAAGAGGCAAAGACCACCGGTATTGAGGCAATGATCATCCGTCAGCAATTCCACTGGACTGGTCATGTTCTCTGGATGCCAGATGATCGCCTCCCAAAACAGGTCCTGTTCTCTCAGCTGAAAGAAGGGTACCATAACGCGGGTGGACAATGGAAGCATTATAAGGAGTTATTAAAGAAAAACCTAAAAAAGTGTAATACTGACATTGATACTTGGGAGACACTTGCCCAGAATCACTTAAAATGGACTGAAGTCCTACATGATGGTCCCCTGCATTTTGAATTTGCTTGCTGACAAGCTGAAGAGGGCAAGAGGCACAGAAGGAAGGAGAGATTGGCTTCCCGTTATGGTCAACAGCCTCCTGCTGAGCCTGAAAACATCTGCCCTCATTGCAATAGAATTTGTGGTTCAAGGACTGGCCTTATTAGCCATTCGAGGACCCATAACTCCCATGGAAGATAATCATATTCGGTAACGAGTGATCGCCCATCCTCTTCATCTTCACCTTTTCTTGGGGAACCCACATAGGGGTTCAGAGCACATTTCAATGCTGTGGTGTTATTTCTTCTCATTCTCTCCGGAATTCTTACTGACACCAGGGGTCAAAGAAAGATGTGCCCTCATTTTGATGCAGCACGTTTCCAACTCAACTGCTGCCAAATGAAGAATGGCTGAGAACGGTTTCTGAAAATTAAGCGCATCCACTGGGACCCACCAACATGCAAATCTCACGTGAGACACACATAAGCTACCTCTGATTTCACTGGCAACTGTCATTACCTTGCGACAGCTTCAAATGTGCCTCTGACCTGGCAGTGTCCTATGGACAAGGAGCTCCAGAAGAGCAAATTAGCACACATTTGTCAGGCTATGAGAGTAGTCTTAAAATTTACCAAGGTTACTGTAGATTCCTGCAGTGCCAGAGCAGGGAGGGTGATGCAGGAACCATTTATGGCTGTGCCCAAGACAGAAGAGGATGATGGGAAGAGCAGGTCAGCTGCAGCAAGGCAAAGTCAGCTGCAAGTTGTCCGAAATGTCCCAGCGTCCAAGTGACCAGGCCTGATTGGCTGTCTGGGGTAGCCTGGGAAATGTGGACAGTGATGTGTCTGAGGTTAGTAGCAAAGGGTTAGTTCCTTGCCAAAGCATAAGCATGTGGTTTATCCTGGCACCATGCAAGCAGTGAAGAGCTTTATGTTGATATGGCTAGGCTGCTAATGGTATCTCTTGTGATATATATCCCCAAGCACTGAGGAGTCCAGTGCTTTGCTGGGACTAACTAAACCCATCAGAGCTGGACTCTCACTGTATTTCTTTCATTCCTTATGGCCTCTCTTTCTCTGAACAAAATTAAGCTTTGTTTAAGGAAACCCAAAGAAGAGCAAGAGATTCTACCTAATTCATGGATATCTGCACCTCTTTAGAAGAAGCTGCTCCAAACCATAGGCCAGTTCTCAGTCCAGTTTCTGGTTTTGGTGGACAGATCCCACCAAGTTATGTGGAGAACAAGTTCAACTATTTTTCCTGATGGAAAAAGCACAGTCAACAAACCATTTGTAGCTACCACCAGACTGTTGATATCTTACATCTGTTTAAACTGTGCTGCAGAATATTTTGAGACATTTTCAAAATAATTGCAAGAGTTTTCTGCCTTAGCAGCTAATTAAGCAGATCCTAAACAAAGCGAAATGACAAAAATCTTTCATTTTTCTGCTACACTTCTCATGCCATTAAAACCAAGCTGGTGGCCACCTCTTACTGGCCAAACGAGAAATTACGCTCATGTGGAAATACAGCATATCACCTGCCAAGCCTGGAGAAAGGATTTTTCCAGAAGATCTGTCCTATTAGAATAATAGAGTCATAGAATATTAGGGTTGGAAGAGACCTCAGGGGTCATCTAGTCCAATCCCCTGCTCAAACAGGACCAACACCAACTAAATCATCCCGGCCAGGGCTTTGACAAGCTGGGCCTTAAAAACCTAAGGTGGAAGTTCCATTACCTCCCTAGGTAACCCATTCCAGTGCTTCACCACCCTCCTAGTGAAATAATGTTTCCTAATATCCAACCCAGACCTCTCCCATTGCAACTTGAGACCACTGCTTCTTGTTCTGTCATCTGCCACCTCTGAGAACAGCCGAGCTCCATCCTCTTTGGAACCCCCCTTCAGGTACTTGAAGGCTGCTATCAAATCCCCCGTCCTTCTTCTTTTCTGCAGACTAAATAACCCCAGTTCCCTCAGCCTCTCCTATTACTCTGCTAAAGAAGATGAAGCCCAGTTCAAGCAAGCATGGCACTCAGTTTACTGATTGTGGAATTCAACCAACATAAAATTACCATATGAAAAAATACACTGATAAGTTACTTGGGTATTCCTTCCATAATTACCATAGCAAATCTAACCTGCACAGGATATTTCAATTCTGCCCTGTATTAATAAAACACTGTAGACCCCATCTATATAGCTCTGTGGATTTGCCAGCACCTATCACGCTCTGTACCTGTAATCAGTAACATCCCTACCCTCCCTGCTTTACAGTAGTGGATAAGATGGTTACTCACCTTTGTAACTGTTGTTCTTCGAGATGTGTTGCTCATATCCATTCCAGTTAGGTGTGCGCGCGCCGTGTGCACGTTCGTCGGAGAAACTTTTACCCTAGCAACACTCGGTGGGCCGGCAGGTTGCTCCCTAGAGTGGTGCCGCTATGGTGCCTGATATATACCCCTGCCAGCCCATCCGCTCCTCAGTTCCTTCTTGCCAGCTACTCCGACAGTGGGGAAAGAGGGCGGGTGTGGAATGGATATGAGCAACACATCTCGAAGAACAACAGTTACAAAGGTGAGTAACCGGCTTCGTTGATGATTGCTCAATATCCATTCAGTAGTGATCCCAAGCCTTACTAGGCGGTGGGTCGGCGAGCGTTGCGGAATGTAAGCGTGAGCGAGAGGGATCGTTCTGGATGTTGACCATGTGTATGGTTGCAATGTGGTCGACAGAACAGGTAGCCGCGCGGCACAGATTTCTTTCACAGGACTGGAGAAAGCACGCAATCGAGGCCTGAGTCCGCGTAGAGTGGCGTTGACGATGCTGGCTGGAAAAACTTGAAACAAAGCCAAGTCGAAGCGAGTAGAACGCGTGATAGACGGACGGACACGATTGCCTGACATGCCCTCTCAAACGTCGCACTGCTACAAGGTTGACGTGGATGTCGAAGGTTGGTCCTCTCCGATGTACGACATGCCGGACATCCAAAGTAGGAGCTTTGTTCTCGTTTGCGCTGAGTGCGGCATTGTGAAAGGATCTGGCAAATGTCTTGGTTCAACGTGAAGCGGAGACAACCTTGGAACAATTGAACAGCGGTGAGGTCGCAGCTTACTCTGTCCTATACAGCAGTAGAAGACCACCAGTCAGCACGAAGTCTAGACCGGTAGCGAGGTAAAGGACTAGGAAGCTGTCTTCCAGACAGGACAGTAGTGAGCAGTGGCCACTCAAAGGGTCCTGAGCTAGAACAACAGGTCAGGTCCAGGTAGGGCTAGGGGCTGACTGAGTATAAACGTTCAAGCCCTTGGGAACCTGAAACTAGGGTGGGAAACATGGTACTGCCAGCCTCCCCCGGGCAGGTGGATATAGCGTAGTGAACCGCAATGAGAGCCAACCCCGGCTTGAAGACCCAAGATATCCAGATAGTGGGGAGATACCGAACACAGAGAGGGATGCTGCACACCAGTGAGAAGCCGCGTCCATTTGCGAGTAGTCGAGGTGTGGAGAGGCTTTCTGCTTGGAGCAACACTGTTGTACTAGGTTGGGCGAACAGCCAACCCGACGGCTTAACGAACAGGACTATGCTCGTAGTTGGGAACTGTGTGCTGTAACTGACAAACCTGCGTGATAAGAGGTCGCCATAGGTGGCAGGGATGGGTCCTGACAGGGACAGGTCGAGCAGCATGGAGTACCGGTGCTGCCTCGGCCAAGCCGGCGCGATCAGGATAGGGCGGGCTTTGTCCCTGCGGATCTTGAGCAGGACTCTGTGGACGAGGGGAAATGGTGGAAAGGCATAACAGAGGTGGCCCGTCCACAGAATCATGAACGCGTCCGACAGGGAGCCCGGGGAGCGACCCTATAGGGAGCAGAACACCTGGCATTTCCTGTTCACTTTGGACGCAAACAGGTCGATGTGGGGAAAGCCCCATCTCCGGAAGATCGAATGGAGAATGTCCAGGCGGATGGACCATTCGTGTGAGAGGAAGGACCTGCTCAGGTGATCTGCGAGCGTGTTTCGTACCCCCAGAAGAAAGGAGGCCACCAAGTCTATGGATTGGACTACACAGAAGTCCCACAGTTGGATCGCTTCCTGGCACAAGGGAGACGACCTCGTCCCTCCCTGCTTGTTGATGTAATACATGGCCATTGTGTTGTCCGTGAATACTGCAACACAACGGCCATGTAGATGGTCGAGGAATGCTTGGCAAGCCAGGCGGACTGCTCTGAGCTCTCGGACATTGATATGAAGTGTCAGCTCCCAGGGTGACCAAAGGCCTTGGGTGCGCAGGTGCCCTAGGTGGGCGCCCCGGCCCAGCGCGGACGTGCCCGTTGTTAGGGATGCGGAGGGCTGGGGAGGATGAAAGGGTAGGCCCGCACACACTTGGGATGATCTCTTCCACCAGTTGAGGGAGCTCAGAACTTCCGGTGTGACCGTCAGAATAATATCTAAGGCGTCCCTGTTCGGCCGATAGACAGAAGCGAGCCAGGTTTGTAGCGGGTACATCCGCAGTCTGGCATGTTTGTAACGAAAACACATGCAGTCATGTGCCCCAAGAGAGCGAGGCAAGTACGGGGAGAGGTAGTTGGAAACCTTTGAAGACTTTGGACAAGGGAGACTATGGCCTGAAACCGGCGCGGGGGCAAACTGGCTGTTGCAAGGTTGGAGTCCAGCACTGCCCCGATAAATTCTATTCTTTGCGTGGGTACCAAGGTGGACTTGTCCAGATTGATGATCAGGCCTAGACGTGTAAATAGCTCCCTGATGGTGTCGACATGGCTGATGACTTGAGCCTCAGAGGTCCCTCTGATAAGCCAGTCATCGAGGTAAGGAAAAACATGTATTCGACAATGGTGTAGTGAAGCGGTGACGACCGCCATACATTTCGTGAAGACAACGAAGACCAAAAGGAAGGACAGTAAACTGGTTGGAACGACCACAAACGCAGATACCTCGCTGGCGGTGGGGGGGGTGGTGGTAATGCAATAAGGAATATCGTCTTCAACTCGAGAGTGGAGTACACACCAGATCCAGGCGAGGATAGGTCCGCAGGGACAGGTACATGCGGAACTGAATCTGATGAATGTTCACCTCGCGTAGGTCGAAGGATGGCCTTGCCTTGGATCAGGAATATCGGCATAACACCCTTGCCCTTACTCTCTAGGACTTGGCCTCATAGCGCCGATGATTACTGTGAACCCTCCTGCAGGAGTTGCGCGTGAGATGGGTCCTGACGAGACGGGGGAAGGAGGGGGAAGATAAACTGAAGCCGGTACCAAGTTCCAACAAGCCGAAAGATACGAAGGACCCAACGATCCGAAGTCAACTGGGACCACGCCGGAAGGAACGAGGAAAGGCGGTTGGAAAACTGGAACGGATCCGAAGAGGGAATTGGTACGCTGCTCTCGGGCGCACCTTCAAAAATTTGTTTTAAGTCCCGATAATGGTTTGGCGGGACCGGAATTGTTGCCCGCTGGAGGTCCCGACTGCCGCCTGTGGGTGGTACGACCTCTCCTATGGGCAAAATCCTGTCTCGGCCGAGGTGGAGGGTAAGGGCGCTGAGGTTGGGAACGGAACGACCGTCTCTGAGTCTGAGGGGTATGCATTCCGAGTGAACGGATGATAACCCGGTTGTCCTTCAGACTCTGCAGTCTGGGATCCGTCTTTTGCGAAAAAAGACCTTGTCCATTGAATGGCAAGTCCTGTATGGTATATTGCAGTTCTGGCGGTAGGCCGGACACCTGTAACCAGGATATGTGCCGCATGGCTATGCCAGAGGCGACCGTTCTAGCCGCCGAATCTGCGGAATCTAGTGAAGCTTGCAATGAGGTTCTCGCAACCCTTTTCCCCTCCTCTAGGAGGGCTGTGAACTCCTGCCGGGAGTCCTGGGGGACCACTCAGTAAACTTGCCGACCGCCTCCCAGGTGTTATAGGAGTATCGGCTTAAGAGGGCTTGCTGGTTCACCACGCGGAGCTGAAGCCCTCTGGCAGAGTAGATTTTTCGGCCCAACAAGTCCATGCGCTTGGCCTCCCTAGATTTTGGTGTGGGGCTTGCTGGCCGTGGCGCTCCCTTTCATTGACCGATTGTACCACCAATGAGCAAGGGGCAGGGTGCACGTAAAGGTATTCGTACCCTTTAGAAGGCACCATGTATTTTCTTTTTACACCGCTGGCTGTCGGTGGAATGGAAGCCGGGGACTGCCAGATGGTGTCTGCTCTGGCTTGGATAAACCTGATAAAGGGGAGGGCCACTCTGGTAGGCGTTTCCGCTGATAGGATGCTAACCACTGGGTCCTCCACCTCAGGGACTTCCTCTACGGGAAGGCTGATATTTTGGGCAACGCGCCGCAGAAGATCTTGGTGTGCTCGCAGATCAATCGGGGGAGGCCCCGATGATGATGTGCCCGCCACCACCTCATCCGGGGAAGATGATAATGACAACCCTGGGATGAGTGGGTCCTGGACTGATGCCTCATCCTGGTGGACCTCCGTCTCCGGAACATCATGCTGTTCTGGAGCCTGTGCAGCGCTTGCCTCCGTATCAGTGGGGGGAGGTCTGCTGACAGTGGCCTCAGGTATCCGGTGCTCCGAATGGCCAGAGCGTGATGGGCCCGTTGGTTCGCCTTGGGCTTGGTGGTAGGCCCAGGGTGTCCAAAAAGACCACTGGGGTGGTCCGTGGTCCTGATGGGCTTGAGCGTCCGAACCCCCATAGGAGGCACTGTCCGCGTACAAAGAGGCAGACGGATGACGGGACGGCCACGGGGGAGCTGAAGTAGACTGGACTAAGTCTCTGCGTCCGTAGTATTCCTCCCTGCGCGGTACCAGCGAACGGTACCGGGAACCGTGGCGGTGTTGAGAGCGGGAATGGTACCTAAGACCAGCGCGGTGCCAGGAGGTCGACCAGTGCCGAACATTGTCATGCCTGGATCGGCTACGAGAGGTGCGGCAGTGCCGGGATCTGGAGCGGTGCCGACAGTATGATGGAGACCGGGATCTCGAGCAGTACCGCAAGTGTGACCGGTACCAGGATGGAGAACAGTACCGGGACTGCGCACGGCGCCGGGATCGGGAGTGGTGCCAGGACCGAGAGCGATCATGGGACCCCGATCGAGACCGACGGTGCTCAGTGGTGCCTGGGGAAGATGGCCGCACCATGGCAGGTTTGCCCAGCCACTGGATGACCCGCACCGGCGGTGCCGGGGATTGGGGCAGCTCAGGCTCTGTGAGAGCAATGAGGTCCCGCACCGTGGAGAAGGTCTCCGGCGTGGACGGTATGACAAGCTCTACCGCAGCACGGGCTGGGGAGCTGGTAGGCACCGGACTCAACGGCTCTTGAGAGACCGGAATCGACGGTGCAAAGACAAGCGGTGCCGCGGCAGTTGGTGGTGCCGGGCGGTCCGACTTGGAGCTGCGCTCTGACTGCAGTGTAGCTGAAGGTACTGCAGGAGCCTTGTGCTTCTTGCTCCTCGGGGACAGCGAGCGGCGCCGGCTGGAGGATTGGGCCGGTGACAGGTGGTGCTGAGGAGTCTTCACTGGTGCTGGAGCAGAAGATGCACTTGTTCCCAGTGCCGGAGTCGGTGCTGAGGATGGAGGAGTGAGAGCTGCCTCCATCAAAAGTTGCTTCAGGCGAATGTCCCGCTCTTTTTTAGTCCAGGGCTTGAACGCCTTACAGATACGGCACTTGTCTGAGAGATGGGCCTCGCCGAGGCACTTTAAACAGGAGTCGTGCAGGTCTCCTGTGGGCATCGGCCGACTTCAGGCCGCGCAGGGTTTGAAGCCCGGTGAACCGGGCATGGGCCCCGGTGCCGGGGGAGGAGAAGGGATGAACCCCCGATCCTCTTTAAGTATATACACAAACTATAACTACGTCAAACGGTAATAAAGCTAGAGAAAAAACTATGTACACAAAAAAAACTATACAATGAGTGAATCGCTAGGGAGGTGGAGATCAGCTAAGCTGCACTCCACTGTTCCAACGACCGACACGGGTGGTAAGAAGGAACTGAGGAGCGGATGGGCCGGCAGGGGTATATATCAGGCGCCATAGCGGCGCCACTCTAGGGGGCAACCTGCTAGCCCACCGAGTGTTGCTAGGGTAAAAGTTTCTCCGACGAACGTGCACGTGGCACGCACACACCTAACTGGAATGGATATGAGCAAGCACTCGAAGAAGAACCTTCTCGTTTCCCTGTTTGTTAGGTTATTGAAAATAAACACTAATGTGCATCAGAGTTCACTCTTCTGCTGGCCAGCAATGGCAAACGCTGCTCTGACAGAAATGATCCATTCCTGTTGACATCCACCAGGTGGACAAGGAAGTAAACAAGAGGCCAACCAGAACGGTTTCTGCTTTACAAGAAACATCAGGATGGTGCACCTAATGCCTGCCTGGCACCTGGAAGGTCAATGACAAATCACACAGAAGTACTCTGTGAAGGGCTGCAGGCTGGCCACCCGCAATCATTCAAAAATCATGAGTCAGGCCCCCAAAGACCATGAGCTTGACTTACAAATCACGAGATATAAACAATTATAAATTCCTCGGGTTGAAACGCTTCAGGGTGGGTCATGTTTTCAAGCTTTTCTCTGCAACCAGGAGGTCTAGAAACTTGCTTCTTTTTCTAAATGCAAACTGAGATTCTTAGGCAATAACCTCATTCTAGCAGCTGGAGCTTTAAGAAAAACACCAAGAGTTGATAATATTGGCCGACTGACCCATTCCTGGGCCGCCCAGGTCTATAACTCGGACAGGAACTCACAGGCAGTTCAGGGCCACTTGCACGTTGTCAACACCTGCTTCAGCATCAGGCTGTGCTTTTCCTACTGGGATCAGATTCTTTGCATCAGGCCCCAGCCCCTTTGTTTGGATGGCAGCTATTCACTTATCACATTTTTTGCTTCCAACAGAATTCCCAAGGCCCCACTGAGAGAACAGAATTTCCAGGAATATGTAATCCTGCCTCAGCACAAGGGGATAGGCTAGATGGTCTCTTGAGGTTCCTTCCAGCCCTACATTTCTGCGATTGTCATAATATGGACCCCCCCCCCCTTGAACCACTCTATTCTCATGCTCCTTCTTGGAGCCCCCTCTCCTGTGCACCCTGGCAAAAAGGCAGCCATTATCTTTTCAGATGCAGCTGATGCTCCAGTGGAGCCATGCCTCTAAACTAAGCCTGCACAGTGTGGCATTCCTGAGTTGGGCATCTTATGAGCTTAGCAAGGAAATCCTGCACTAAAGGTGGAATTCACCCATGCGCAGATAGCCAGCCCAAGGCATAGGCACCATTTCCGTCTTCAGAATAGCACTGACGTGGTGCATTGGACTTGTGTTGGCCTCCTCTGCCCGAGGGTGAATTTCACTCCATCTACACAGAGTCAGGGTAGCAGTGGGGGATAAATGCAGTCAAATCAAATCCAGTTTTCAGGGGATGTTTTAAACAAGGTACTTCTCCATAACAATTAGTTCCTGCTAAATTTTAGCTCGCTATCTACAGCCATTTGGGTGCAATAGCTGCTACCATTTATATCTATATATATATAGATATATATTGCAATTGCTTCTCTTCCAATGACTAAGTCATTTTTCACAACCACACTCAAAAATGGCAGAACCAATTTGGCTCAGACTTTCAGAAAAATAAAAATAAAATCATTCCCCTCTAGGCAGCAGCCAAGCCTGGGAAATGAGAGGGGAAAGTTTCATAGAGTTGTAAGTGGCTGGTTACAGGGGGCTAAAACAAAAGCCGTTATATAACTAATGCCAGCAGTCACTGCCTCTCCAGCTACTGTCAGGATTATTACTATTCCATGCTCATTTCTCTTTAGCCATAAAATCATGTTCTCATTGCAGAGTCAGCTTCAATTACTGTTCAGGCTAGCTAAGCCTTGGCATGCTTGCACCCACCGGCAGTTGCGTAGAAGGAACGATCATGCTACTATACACATGGCGGGAGGGGGAAACCCAGTCATCCCCCAATAAATGTCAACAGGGATGACACATAAGGGCATCCCATTATCTTCTAAGCACTTCAACAGGTCTGTGTGCTGCAGTCGCTGCTTCACCCGGTTTGTGTTAAGTGCCGTTGGAGAGATGAATGGTATCAGCTTACAGCTTCCAACAGGAGGGGAGTGACATGACTGACCTGCCATAAGCAAGAGCTGCCTGGTGCCAGAGCTGAGAATTGTGTTTTGACTTTCACAAGAGAACGGTAATTGCTCTAATTGAGGAGAACAAATAAATCTGCGTCATGGCTTTCCGAGTGTTATTTTAATACCACTGGCAATAAGACATCAGCTGTTTGGAGCGTCTATGCTTTCACGTTCCCAACAGCTGGGGTTCCTCATTGCATCACCAGCCAGCATTACACTTCAGAGCCAGATCCCACGCGCCTTGTTCTTGGCCAACTGCACTGACTTCAATGGGACTACTCGAGGCAGGCCAGCAGAGTTTGACCATGCAGATCTATCCGTGGCTCTCCTTGTGACCGTTTGTTTCCAGGGATCTGGAACTTGGCCCGAGCCATTTGTTCTGCGAATCACAGTGCTGGTACTCAGTACTTGACAGGCAGCTGTATAGACTGAATTCCTCCATCTATACCTACAGCAGGTACTGCACGGCCAAGCTTCCCCTCCCTACACTGCCCCACTCAAGAGTGACCACTCGCCTCCAGGAGCCAGAGAGGGATTTAGTCGTCATGGCTCATACAGAGTGGAATTCACTCCTGTGAACAAGGCCTTGGCACCACACAAGCCATCATCCTAGGGCGTGAGTGGAGTGGAACTTGTGCATAGGTTGAATGCTGGCCTTCGGAATGGGGGAAATTTTACCCTATATCCATAGCCCTTCTGCTGGCACCGCCAAGGGCCCCAGGTGTAAAGGTGTACATCCCCAGGCCCTGGATGTACACACATTCCCTCCATCGCAGAGCTAAGGCTGCCAAAGTTCAAATCCCACAGACCTAAGTTTCTAAAAATCAAAGAAACTACCAAGTAATTGACTAAGTCCCTCCCCGCCACACACACACTCTCCCCCTCCTCATTTCTCCTCATCTGGCTCACCAACACCCATGATCTTCTCACAATGCACATGCACCTCCAGCACTCCCTGAAATAAATGGCAAGTGGGGTGGGGAGCACACTTCAGGCACCAATCCCTCAACACAGAGGCACTGGGGTGTGCCTGGCACATAGCATAGCTGCAGTCCCCACCACTCCTGGCCTGCCTCTTATGCCCGCCTCTGCATCCCCATTAGTCTTCCTCTCCCCATCAGAATTCCGCTTGATCCTTCATGCTCCTGATGCCTTCTCATGCCCGTGCCCCTCCTCCAGAGTCACTTCACTCCCTCTGTGACCTCATAGCCTCTGAGGAGTGGAGCTCACGGCTCAGAGAGGCAGGCTGTCCAGGACACTAAAGGCAGACAGCTGACCTAACATGCCAGTTCCTTTAGCTGCTCCTTGCAGAGATCAGCTAAGTCACAAGGAGTGGGGCTTTACATGTGATATTTCAAAAATGGTCTGTGCCGATGCTGACACCCAGATCTAGGTGTGGCTGGACCCATATGTGAGAGAGGAATTTACAGGGATTGTGGCTGTTGAGCTAGAGAAGTCCAAAACCGCATATTGGTCAGGGCAACATTAGCACGTTTTCAATGTTTGCTCCACAAAGGGAGGCAGAGCGAAGGATCCTGGGAGGGCAAGGCTGGGCCTGCAGGAAGGGTCACAAAGCTAGAGGACAACTAAGGAGGGATATGAAGCAACAACCAGTGACAAGCAACCACCTGGCATCCACACCAGGAGCCAAAGGGGGCATTTCTCAGAGGTAAGCACAGTTTCTCCAGCAGCATAGGTGCAGCACCACCTCATACAGAGGGCAGCCTGAGTTCTCCCGCAACATACACACCCTGCCAGCTCTTCTGGCTGATGCAGGATGGTGAGGCCATGGACTCATCCTGTTCCCTTTGGGGTATCCAGCACTATGGAGCATTAACATGGGATGAAATTTCATAGTGCAAAGTGCATGGTCAGGCGCTTAAGGACTAACAAGAATTTTTGCTATAACCTGGGGTCATAACAGTTAGAAGTGACAGAGGAGGAGAAATCCCTATGTGTATTGGTTGGTCACAGGATGACTAAGCCACTGATGTGATGCGGCTGTGAAAAAGGCTAATGCGGTCCTAGAATGCATCAGGCGAGGTATTTCCAGTAGAGATAGGGAAGTGTTAGTACCATTATACAAGGCATGGGAGATCTCATCTGGGATACTGTGTGCAATTCTAGCCTCTCATGTTTAAGAAAGATTAATTCAAACTGGAACAGGTGCAGAAAAGGGCCACTAGGATGATCCAAGGAATGGAAAACCTATTTTTTGAAAGGAGGCTCAAAGAGCTTGGGTTGTTTAGCCTAACCAAACAAAGGCTGAGGGGAGATACGATAGTTCTCTATACATAGATCAGAGGGATAAATACCAGGGAGGGAGAGGAGTTATTTATGTTAAGTGCCAATGTTGACACAAGAACAAACGGATATGAACCAGCCATCAGTAAATTTAACCTTGCAGTTAGATGAAGGTTTCTCATCTATCAGAGAAGAGAAGTTCTGGAGCAGCCTCCCAAGAGGAGCAGTAGAGGCAAAAAACCTAACTGGCTTCAAGACTGATCTTGATAAGTTAATGGAGGGGATGGTATGATGAGACTGCCTACAATGGCATGTAGCCATCTGCGACTGCTAGCAGCAAATATCCCCAATGGCCAGCAATGGGACACTAGATGGAGAGGGATCTGAGTTACTACAGAGATTTCTTTCCCAGATGTCTGGCTGCTGGGTCTTGCCCGCATCTCAGGGTCTAACTGATCGTCATATCTGGGGTCGGGAAGGAATTTTCCTCTGGGTCAGATTGGCAGAGACTCTGGGGGGGTTTCATCTTCCTCTGCAGCATGAGGCACAGGTCACTTGCAGGTTTAAACTAGTGTAAATGGTGGATTCGCTGTAACCTGAAGTCTTTAAATCATGATTTAAGGACTTTAGTAACTCAGCCAGAGATTAGGGGTCTGTTATGGGAGCGGTCGGGTGAAGTTCTGTGGCCTGCAATGTGCAGGAGGTCAGACTAGATGATCACATTGGTCCCTGCTGGCCTTAGAGTCTATGAGTCCAACCCTCAGTCTTTGCATGCAGACAGTGCAAGTGGCAGCCCCTGGGTAAGCATGCCAGGGGCAGATGCTTGCTGATGCCCCTGGTTAGGATCAAGTGCACTCTGGTTCCAGGGAGCAGGAGGCACTGTGCAGCGGGATTGTAAGGAGCCATTAATGAGGAATAAAGGGATGAAACCGGGCAAAGAAAATGTACTATCTGGGCAAGGGGAGTGTACTTGAATAGCAGGGAGAAAACTGGTAATAGTGAGATCAGTGAAACAGTGTCCCCAGGAGCAGTAGACGCTCTAACACTTGAGACACTGAAAACTGGACAAAGCACAGAGCATCATAATAAAGGGTAGGGTCTTGCACTGGCCAGGGGGTGGGCTGGCTGATCTCTACAGCTCTCCCATCACTACAATAATTCGATAATTGTATCTAGAGACCTTGACGATCTATTAGATAAATTATAGGTTTCATTTTTGAAAGTCCATTATTAAGAATATACACAATAACAATGTAACAAAGGCTTCTGGTGTTTGTCTTAATCCTCAGGCTCTGAAGTCACTGCTAGCGGTGGATGTTATGCTATGAAAATTCAATCCCTGGCCCAAAGTTTTAAAACAAGGAGATGGAAAGAGATTAATGAAGTGAAGTGAAATTTGTAACACGGATCTGTTCAAATCTTACAGATGTCTAGACACTAATTGAGTGCCCCTACTTGACTGGGCGGAAGGCAGCAACGCCAGGCAGACGCAGGCATGTTTTGAAAACCTGGCCTGGGTGAATGAAGTACTGCTTCTATTATGAATATCTGGCCTTGGTGGGTGATAACAGCTAAGTCGAGTTTGCATGAAAAGAGGAAGTTACTCATCTTGTACAGTAATGATGGTTCTTCTGGATGTGCGTCACTAGTTCCTGCAGTGATGGGAGGAGGGATAGCTCAGTGGTTTGAGCATTAGCCTGCTAAACCCAGGGCTGTGAGTTAAATTCTTGAGGGCCCCATTTAGGACTCTGGGGCAAAAATATGTCTGGAGATCAGTCCTGCGTTGAGCAGGGGGGTTAGACTAGATGACCTCCTGAGGTCCCTTCCAACCGTGACATTCTATGATTCTATGACACAAAGAAAAACGCTTCCCTAGGCAGTATTCTATGTCAAACACTGCAACAACATGACTGACAGCTGTGATCTTTGGCAGCCCAGTTACCCAAGAAGCACTACTGTGGGCAGCAGCATCAGGGTGAGTTATTGAACAACACACACCTGCAGCAGCACAGCAGTGGGCTGTCGCATTTGGCAGCACCATCGTATAATAATGCAGTAAGTTCATAACACATTTTAAAAAGAATGGTTTAACATACCTGTTTTTTCCACCCTAAGACGTTTCCCTACAACGCCCTCGTTGCAGGGCTCTCGTGGTTCCTTGCGCTGCTCACAGGTTGAGGGTAAGAAAGCTGCTTGTGTGGCCATTTGCACAGGTGGTGAATTTCCTTAATCCCTTCCCTCCTGTCCTGCTCTGAAAGCACAGAGCATTTGGGTCAAAGCCCTACCTGTCATCTGTCCTTGGCTATAGAGACATTGACTCCTGCCTTGGATTCGCTCATGACACCAGCCTCCATCGCCCAGTTGTTATATTTTCCAACAAGCCCCATAAATGTCCACAGAGCTGCCTCATTATTCTCCTTCAATGCCTCTTATCCTATGCCATGATGCCTACAAAATACTGGACGCTGGCTAGGGCTGCTGGGGTGCAGAGATCATCAAGTAGCATGCTGATCAATATTTCCTCCTGTCAGATTATGAGCTATTTTTGTTCAGTTTGTACAGCACCAAACACCACGAGGTCCTGGTCCAGGACTGGGCTGCCATGTGCTACCATAATACACCTAATAGCAATACAAATGTACAGCCCCTAACACCACGGAGTTTTGGTCCATGACTGGGGCACATATGCACTACAGTAATACATCTAACAGCAATTTAAACGTACAGGGCCGAACACCATGGGGTCCTGGGCCAGGACTGGGGCTCCTATGCACTACCATAAGACCCCTACCAGTAATAAAAATGTGCTGCACCTAGCACAATAGGGTCCTGGTCCATGATGGGAGCTCTTAGACTCTACCACAATACAAATAACAACAGCCTCCCCTGATGGTCAGCCCTGAACTCTGACTACACATGCAACCTTCCTTCTGGAACTCGCAAAGCTAAGGAGAGAGGGAGATGTACTCACTTGGATTTTCCTCCCAAACTTGGCGTTTTCCAGCTTTTACAGCCGTTTGACATTCCTTTAACGTAACTTCCCCCATGTGGTTTAACATACAATTAATTTCTGACTGGATTTTTTTTTTTTTTTTAAATAAGATAATTCTCCTGCTTTCTACTGAAAATTCAGCTCTGCCCCATTTAAGGCATAATTCCTGCCCCGCAGACATGGTGCTGAAAAGGCTTCGGTGCTAATAAAACCACCTATAGTGAGAATTCGGATCCTCCTCCCTCTCCTTTGGCCAGTTTGATTGACTCCCATTCTTATTATTAATAAAGAGCAACTTAAGGCCAGGGAAACGGATTTGAAGCGCAGCAATTCGCCAGCGTATAGCTATTTCTTATTACTTGTCTTAGTTCATTTCCCCTCTACTGGGACGCTGCTGGAGTCCACTGTGGAGCTACTCCCCAGCCCCTCTGTCTGGGTCAAGGTGCTCTAGATCCATGCCATGCCACAGACCCAGCCTCCTGGCACCACCGCAGGGGGGTAAATAGGCAGAGAGGGGCTCCAAAAGCACAGAAGGCCTTGAGATGGGCTGCTAGGCCCTGCCCTTCCAGCGCTGGAGGAGCCGCACGGGACCTGCTCATGCTCCATGCCATTCCCCTAGAACTGTATGTATCACTGCTTTGGAAGTTTCCCCATGGCACCTATTCTGGGTCATGGCAGCCCACTTTTGGCAACATCAGCTGAACTAGCCCCCCATGTGCTAAAGCATTCAGCTGTCAAATCCTCCTAAGCTAAGTCTGTGTGCGTGGGCCTCAGCAGCCTTGTTCATGCTGTGCGCTCAGCACTCCATGTTTGTTTACAGCTGAGGTCCAAAGTCTGCCCTCGCATGTGTGGAGGCAGCTCCAATGGAAGTGAATGGGAATTGCACACATGGCAGAATTTGCTTCCCAACATCGGAGGAGGTTGCCAAGATCCACTAGAGCTGGGTGGGAAGCTGTTTTTGCATCCCATGAAAACTTTTGAGATTTCAGATATTTTCCCCATTTCGTATCGGGAGGAACCCAAGACCTTTCAATGGATTTTGCTAAAATCTGAGGGGTGGGAGGGTGAAGAGAGAAATCGCCACTGCAGGATGGCCAGGTGGTGAGGTCACTCACCTGGGATGGGGAGATGCATGCAGAACCCGATACAGAGCAGGAATTGAACCTGGGTCTCCCACATCCCAGTCAGTGCCCTGGCCACCAGAAATTCAACATAACTGATACGTCCCCAAGAGATGTTTCGGTTAGAACAAGTTGGCATTTTTCAACAACAACAAAAACCACTTGTTGAAAATGCCCTGACTTGTTCTAGCTCTCCCATCCCCACGGCTGCCAGCTCTGATGGACATGGATTTTGGTTCCACTGTGACGACTTGTCAAGAGTACCACAAGTGGGAGAGGAATCAGAATCCATCAGGTCATTTCAATGCGTCTCTCAGCAGAGGAGAGACTCACTCAAGTGAACCTTGAATTTCTGTAAAAATGGGCCCGATCCTGCATCCCTTGCTAGTGTGACTGCAGATTTAGACTCCAACTATACAAAAGAAAACAAATCCCAGCTTCCTTCTCCTTTGCAAACGTCGGGTCCAATCCTGCATTCATATACGGGCTGCTGGGTCAAGCCCACTGACACAGAAATTAAAGAGCTTTTAGTGTTTGTTTCTCTGATTAAAGAACACATTTCAGCCCTATCATTAAACCTGGAAAAATCAAAACAAATTAATACATTTTTGTTATGGGAAAAAAAAATGAAGGGGAACAAAAATAAAGAGGAAAAAAAAATCCCCTAAGGGAAAATCCATCAACTGAAACAAGATTTCACCAACTACATATTTCCTGACCTTTTCCACAGTCATATATTTAGTGTTCCACTGACGAATTTGATAAAAAGAAAGAATTAATAAAATAAATTTCATTTTTTAAAAAAGGTCAGGACATGTGTTACAGGGAAAAACTCATTTAAGTTTGTATCTTCCATCTCTCGAAAGCTGGAACCTCGCTCCCCTTCTCCTCTCCCCCTCCCTAACCAGAGGACCTTTTGGCAAGCTGTGGACTGAAGTCATTGATTTTCATTTGTTTGCACCACTACATTCAGAGCTTGGTCTATTTTGTTTTTCTTTCCCCAGCCAAGCTCTGATTCAGTAACCAGGAATCACTCAGAGGAGGAGTGATGTAACTAGTGGGATGTAGCAGACATAGCACAGGAATGCAGCCAATCACAAATGAGATTCAGGAAAAAAACAAACTTGGAAGCCATCTATTACCCCAGAGGTATAGCCACTGAACATGGGTTTGCCACCAGCAACTGGGAAAACTGGTAACAAGAGGCACACAGCAAAGAGGGGAGTTGCAAACAATAACTGAGGTGCCCCCAACAGTAACTGAAGAATAGCATGTAAACATGAGGGTGAAATGCACAACCTTGATGGCTCATTACATACCCTAATGGCAATCCCAAAAGGCTCCATTAAAATCCTTCTAGCTGATCTCTACTGGTTTCTACTTTGTTTCAGTTGACATCTACTGGAAGATGATGTAAGCTCTGTAAGCAACCAACCAATAGAGCTGCTGCTCCATTCCAAAACCTAGCAGGCTAACTAGAAACCAGATGAACCTTGGAATTTCCTTTAGGATAAGACCTGCAAGGATAACAGCAGAGCACCCTTGTAAAATTTATAGCTAGTGACTGCAGCAGCCAGGCTAAAGTGCGTCTCTCTATTAACAGATTTTAAGACCAGAAGGGACTATTAGGCCATCTAATCTGACCTCTTGTATAACCAGGCCCGAAAACCCAATTACCTCTGTATTGAGCCCAATAATTTGTATTTGACTAACACAACATCAGCATCTCCATTATCCACTCCAAGTTGGTTTAGTATCTTGGCTGCTTTGAAACACGCTGGATTGATACCTGGCACACACAGTTGTCCACCCAAAGGACATTTCCCCCGGTCTTACAGAAGAACTTAAATCAGTTCTGCCATGTTTGATTTACAGATTGCCAACAGCAAACGGAACAAAACAGACTTTCCAGGGAAGCACTTTGGAGCTCACCTACTGACCAAAACTGTTTGTAAAAATTAAAATATTTCCCACTGGCTCTTTTTCATGGTGGCTCCTGGTTCCTGATGTTTCAAAAAACCTTTGGGGGGAAAAAAGCCCAAACAAAACCGTTCACAATATAGGCCACAAACATTCATGTTTGTAAATTGGCTGCTCAGCAAGTAGAGAAGACTTTTCCTAACTTCTCCCCCTTTACCATTTTCTGGTATTTTTTATTGAATAACAAAATATAATTAATCAAAGTTAGCAAAAAAAAAAAAAATTACCCTGATAACATCATACCAAGTTATTACGAGGCGACAATGGGGGACAATTACAGTATCTAGTCCTTTATACAGTACTGCAGCCAGGATGATTCAAAGCAAATACTCACAATGAATGGAGATGAGCTTATTAATCAGAACATTAGTATAAGTGAATATAATACCTGCCATTCAGATTGTACATTTATCTCTGTGGTCCATGCAGTCGGCTGGAGAGACTGGAAAGGAGAGTCAGAAAGGGTGTGGGATGGAGAGAACAGACCAGGTGCAGACTGCAAGTAAAGGAACTGCTCCCTCTAGATAGTATCCCCAGAACAGTGGTATATTTCAGATGATCCCATTGATTGAAACCCACCCAGGCAGGATTACAATTTGGGAACTCAGAGAAGAATACCATGCCAAGTTTTTGACCGAGTCGTCAGAGACAGAATTACATTTGTATTCTAATTAGGTAAAAATGGTAGAATGGCAAAGTGGCTTCAGCTAGATGTGTCAACACACACACACACACACACACACACACACACACACGCACACACTGCATGAACCTGATTCATCAGCATCCCCAGCATATGTAACACTAAGAACACACTGATGAGACACCTTAAGAGTAATCAGCAAAAACTCCAGCCATCAGACAAGTTTTATTTATTACCTTCACATAAGCTGTGTCCGGTTACTAGGTTGGAATCTAGCGCGTGCGCTCCAATCAGTTGCACATGTGACATTTGATCTTGCTATACTATCAGGCAAAACATAAAGCCGCACATGATGCATCGCATGGGGAGGGAGGGAAATGACACAGCAGCTTGAAGCTGCAGAAGATGATTTATGATTATTATTGGGAATCTATGTATGGTCCATAACATGCACAGGCATGGATGGGGTGCACCACTCAAACCAGGCTCAAGAGGCACATGGGCCTGATGCTTGCCATCTGACTGGGGTGAATTTTCCTTGGTGGGATTGTAAGAACAGGTTTTAATGTGGGGGTTTCTCAGGTCGTAGCAGCTGGTGGGATGCAATAACATACCAAGTTCTAGTGTGAGACGGTAACATTTCTGACCATCCGTAAGTGACTTAGGTATTATGGGGGAAATTTTCCAACATCCCTCTCTTCCTGCATATTCATGCAAAGAGATGAGCCTCAATCAAAGCTAAGGTATCAAACACAAATGAGAGGTTGTGGCTTGGAAAGCCCTTGCTGGCCTACCTATCATCTCTTCTCAGCTGTTGAGCTGTCAGCCCCAGGTACTGCTCTGCCAGCGACACCAACCTTCACTGCCCATTTGTCGAGCTCACCCACAAGAACCTTCTCATTCTTTCCCATTCACGGCCAAAGCTGATCATAAAATATCCATAAGGCCACTGTACAAGCCTCCTTTACTTCTTTCCTCTACATTCATCTGCCCCACAAGCCCACTAGACGCTCGGTAGCGGTTAGGCAGCGAGCATGCTGTGACCGCTGCTTACCAGAAGGGTTAGAATGGTGTCTCACTGGCATGTTGCGCTCCCACATCTCTCTGTTGTACTGGATTGTTGCATGTAGGTGTCAGCTTGCTGTCCTGTGTTTGTTCAGTGCTCAGCATAGTGGGGCTCTGATTCCTAACTGGGGCCACTAGACACTACTGTAATACAAATAAAGGAAAGGACTTTGATCCCAGCCTCTCTGACCAGGCCCCTCTCTGGCATGCAGCTCACAATCCATCACTCTTTCGCTGACCTGCCCAGCTAGTGGCCCAACTCTGCACCACAGTGCGGGGCTCCTCCTGAGAGCTGCTGAGTGTCTTCTGCAGGCATAAGCAAGGGCTCTGCACCCTACCCAATTGTCTCATTTCCAGTTAGTTCTGCCCTTTCTACGGTGACACTGGGGGGGGGGGGGGGCAGTGTGTGTCTGGAAGCAGTTCTTAAAGACTCCAGTAGTGTTATGGTGCTGCTTTTCCCATCTCTTTCTGGCCACCCCTAATGTGTGATTTCCAATGTGGAGAAGGGAGGGTAGCTCCAGCACTGGAGAAGACTCCTAATCTCTAGAGGTGTCAATCATTGCCCAGTTTCTGCCTTGCTCTGCTCCTACCGGAGTCACCAGAAAAACTCCCATTGATTTCAATGGTAGCTGCATCAGGCTAATGCTGGCCCTTTCCATAATCCCACCCTAAGCCTCTCTGGCTCCCATAAGTTGAAAACACTGTAAAGCTGGGAGGGCTGTCTTGGGACAAGTCTCTCAGAGAGGCTGCACTAAGCAACAGCACGGACCAAGCTGAAAGAACTTTAGATTCATCCTGATGGGAATCCTTTCCCCACCGAGGCTGGGCCATATGGAAACTGGTCTGAGGCCTTGCTTCCAAATGGTTGTGCAGTGCCCAGCACTATGTTCCAGGAAGGCTCTGAGTGGTGTATTTCTTTTTGAGGACTTCCCACATCTGGGATTAGTGACCACAGATGAAGGCGCACTCAGCAGCAGGATCTGATGCGGTTTAGTGGAGGGCAAAAAGCAGTACCCTTTTGCTCCCAGGAGGAAGGGAGCCCAGTTTGATCCATCTGAAGCGCTCTAAGTGGGTGCATTATTATTTCTGAGCCGACTAAATGAGGATGGACCGAGAAGTTGACTGGTATGAGACACACACCTGTGAAGGTGCGCAACACACCAGGAACAGAATTAACACCTGTATCCTCTCAACAAGAGTAACCACTGAGACAATGCAGGTCTGGAATCAAAAAAGCCTTTTCTCCATGCAAAAGATGAACTAATCTGAGTAATAAGTGACCTAAAACAATACAGCAGGATCCACTAGTATTTATGATGTGTGTGTCTAGGATGGAGCTGCATCTTGTAATCCAGTGGCGTAGTGGTAAAAGAAGGTAAATTCCATTTACCCTCGACTACATTACAGTCACAATCATCATCATTCCTGAACATTTCTGTGCATGGGGCTACCCTGCCACATTTTTTGGAAGGTGAAGCTAAGCTAAGCAGAGGGCTCAGTCCAGCCACTGTAGCATAGATGCTTCCTACAATCGACTGAGGGAGTTTTTCCCATCACTGTAGGTAAGTCACCTCTCCAAGAGGCAGCAGCATCTACAGCAGGGGTTAGGTCAACCTAAACTACTGCACTCAGGGAATGACATTTTTAGAACCCTGAGCGATGCAGGTAGGTCAGCCTAAGTTTTTGGTGTAGACCGGGCCTAAGAGAATGATCTGGAGCAAAAGTTGCAGGACTTCTCTTGTCCACTTCCATTCCCCAGGCTAGTTCTGGGGGTGGTATTGCAGGAAGGCAAATGCACAGAGACGAGATCTCACTATTGCTCTGAAGTGGGGAGATCTGGGCTCATCCTCGTTTCTGGTGGGATGGTGTTCTCCAGCCTGGGGCCTGCTACCATAAAGTCCCTATCCCAAGTCCATGTAAAATTCCTAATGCCCATAACTGCCAGGCGAGTCATGGAGAAAGAGGAGATTCTCTAAGGCACTCAGGGCCCAGATCATCAAGAGCTCTATCGAGTAGCACCAGTACTGCTTTGGTGAATCTGGTGCTGCACTGAGAATACACGGAGAGCACATGGGCACCGCAGCGATGTGATCTCGTCCGTCTAACCTATGCATAACAGCTCCTGCACATTGACCTAAGTGGGGGTTTCCATGTGGCCTACGCATCCTACCTCAGGATGTTACTACAATTCAGCCAGGACATGGTGAACTGGTAGATCTCTGTGGTGTACAAGAAAGGCAACTTCTTGGATAGCCAAAGACACAAAGAGGCATTTCCGTCTACTGCCACAGCTTGGGCACCCCAGAACAGTGATGATAGCTATCCTGGGTTCTGAGAACCATTGTGACTGGAGCATGGTGACCTAGAGAGGAAAAGGCAATGGCTTTGGCCAGCTCTATGAAGCATTCATTTCTTCCCAGGAACATCATCTAAGTGCATCCTGCACATGGGCACAGAGACAACTGCATGGAGGTACTATGAACGTTGGCTGAGCAAAAGAGGTAGAGCTAAGTGTCATCAGCATGGGACTTTCTTTGGATTTCCTTAATGTTTATTAAAGCAATCAGGTGGTGTGTGATGCTTTGCTATACAGCCCTGCTCATCGCTAGATGCTGCTCCATACCATAGACTGGTTTTCTGTCCAATTTCTGGATTTGGTGGACCGACCCTGCCAACTTATGTGGGGAATGAGTGCAAATATTTTTCCTGATGGGTGCGATATAATCAGTCAACAAACCGTCTTTAGCTAGAACTAAACCATTGACCTCTAACACCTATTTAAACTGTGCTGGGGAATATTTTGAGACATTTTCAAAATAATTGCAAGAGTTTTCTCTTTGTACCGAGCAGCTAATTAAATGGATTACAAACAATGCAAAATGATAACATCTTTCACTTCCTGCAACACATCTCATGCTCTTAAAAGTAGTATGTGAGGGAGGTAGAGCTCCGCCTGCTGGCCCAGCCACAGAAGTTCATTAGCAAACACATCTCAAGACACCTTTAAGACCAACAGATTTATTTGGGCATAAGCTTTCGTGGGTAAAAAAACCTCACTTCTTCAGATGCATGGAGTGAAAGTTATACAGACTAACACGGCTACCCCCGATACATCTCAAGAGCTGTTGTCAATCCTGTTGTCAATTCAGTGAGGCCAGTGTGTGAAACGGGAAGTAAACAAGAAGGCAAGCTTAACTGCTGCTCCTGTAAAAAACACACAAGGAGCAAAACAAAATGCCAAATGCAGAGGGAAATCATCAGCAGATAAATACTGTTACGTCGATTGGAAGCTCTCCAGGCAGAGTGTCTTTTAGTTAAGTTTGCACAGTGCCTAGCATATCAACAACAACTAAGAGCCCAATCCTCCACTGGTGTAAATGAGTGTTTTTCTGCTTCTGAAGGGTCCGTTGCCATATGCACTGCATGGCAGGAAGCACTTTTAAACTCCAGTCAGCACTTTGGCAGCTCTTGCTGAAGAGTGACCTCATGATAGTCACCAGCAGCCAGGGAATCCCAGGCTGTGGACTGGTTCCCACCCTGCTCTCGTGCCCATTGAACAGTGTGATAAAAACCTTCTCTGCTGAATATTTAAACAGGACATTTAAAGTTTTAAAGCCATGCAAGGTCTCCTGGTTTTAGCTGGAGCAGCATTAAAGCAGGCTGGGAGTTTCCAGCAGTCCTTCGCTACTCCCCACTAGCCTGGATTCTAGGATGAGGTGCAGCGAGGGCAACTCCCTCCCTGCTGGGTTCACAGCTCGGCACTTGTCAGGAAGACAGTTGATGCCAGCAGAGGAGTCGAGAAGGGGCAGCTGGTATAGTTTCAAAGAGCTTTCTTGATGGGAAGTGAAAAAAGAGGGCTGCAGTGGGTGGGGTTTTTAAAGTTCATTCTGGAGCAGTGCTGAGTATTTGTTTCTTTCCTGGGAAGCAACCCAAGACAGGAGGCACAAAACCTCACAAAGCAGAGTAGAAGAAATGACATGGGCAATGGAGTGCAACTGAAGCCACAACCAATGATGCATGTCCTAGGAAGACTGGAGCTCCTCCCTTCCATCAGTGCTGAGGGACAGGTAACAGATGGGAAAGTTGCAGACGATGTATCTTCGAGCAGGGATGCCCAGGCCTGCGCAGCGCCTGGAAGACACTAACAAGCCATAAAGAGGGGACCCTGTGAATAACAGCCAGTGGACCTCACTGGAAATTGACATGCTCGATTCTTGGTGGGTCGCAGGAGGAGGTGCATAGGAAAGAGTTAGCTAAATTGTTGTGTCCTGCCCCTCCATGACCCAATGAGAATGTGGGTTTTGGATAGGCACTTTCTCACTTGGAGAATTGTCCACAGATTTTAATTTTCACTGGACTCGGCTGGCAGCTGAAGTAGAGCCCGTAGCACCAGGCTCTCCTCCATGCAATCTATTCTAGGCAGGTTCTTATACAGCGAACCAATTGCTGTGGTTATGCAGCATTCAACCAAGCCCCTTGATCCAGTATTTAAAAGAAGCCAGTGCAGCCTGCCCATCCATGGACCTGAGAGGGTGCTCTCTCGCTTAGAATCTGCCAGCCATATCAGAGGCATCTCATTCTCAGTCACTTTCTGGGGGCACATCCCAGGCTCCCATCTCATACTAGCTAGCCAAGGTCTCTTCCTCCATGGCCAGGGCTCGTGGGTTTGAAAGATCAAAGGACCACACTTCCTGGGCAAAGAGGGAGGGGAGAAATAAAACCTGCTGCTGCTGCCAGAAGAGACCCAGCTGAGATATTCTCAGGTCTGATTTACATAAAGAATGAGTCTAAGAGGAAGGGCTGTCCCTATGTGCTCTCTGTGCTCCGCCACAGAGCAACCTTCTCCAGGCTGATGCATCTAATAATTGTTTGGACAGCTCCTGCCCCTTCTCCTCCTCAGATCTAAGATCTTTCACCCTCTCCACTGGCCCGTCTCCTTCCCAGGGCTGAAAAGCCTATTTTCCTTCTCCGGAGCCAGATCTCCTGCTGCTACAGTAGCTTTGATTCTTTCTTTCAAAGACGTTATTTTTACACTTCTCTTAAAATACAACACAGAGAGGCTTCTTGACTATATTAACATTAGGAATCTAATCAGCAATCAGACAGCTCATAATTTTCTGATTAGTTCTGATTATACTCAATCTTTGGGAAAGAAAAAAGAGAATAAGCGAGAGAGAGAAGGGAAAAAAGGAGGAAAAATATTCTTTGCTCATTTCCTTGTTCTAATTCCTGCGATGAGGGTGTGAGCAACCACACTGGCATCTCAGCTATCTCTGGTTAAGGAAGGTGATGCCACAGTGACCTAGTAAATGAAAGCTACTGAATAAACTACAGTGCTGTCATGCTTTCTTCTCTTCAGCGGTTTGGTGCATAGGATGAGCAGCTTCTGTCCAGAGCCTTGTCCCAGTAGATAACTCAAGGTATGGATACCAGTGGTGGAAGGGAACTTACACATGAAATGGCCACACACAGCCTTACCCAACATGCCTGGACCAGTACAACAGAAGCTAAGCTATTTCACCAGCACATTGGATGGAAAGAGAAGGTGGCCAAGAAGACTGGGGCCTAATCAATCCATGTGCAACATATGCAGACTTTCCCTGAAGAGACACTTGATTCCCTAGTGTGTCTAGGAGCCTTCTGCTCGTGGCCAGCTTGGCCTCCTGACGCCAGGAATGAGAGCTAGGTGCCTAATTACTTTGAAAGTCCGCCCTGAACTCCTGCTCCTGACCAATTCCATGGTAACACCCAGGAGAGAGCATCGTTTACAGAGGAGAATGCACATAGCAGGAGCAGACTGGGCTCATGGAACTCAATCGTGAACCAGCCCAGAAGGCACTTGCACTTCCGTCTCCATTATTCACCTGTGAATCAAATACTCCAACTCTGGGACTGTACCTGGAGAGGAGAAACTTCCAAAGTGCCCACCACTCGTCCCTGATGCATAACCCTATGAGGGTGGCAGAGTGTGTTCTGGCTGATGGCTTAGCACCTTGATATTGGAGTATAGGAGCATGGTCACAGACCCTGTTCTTCTCACTTACTCAGGAAGGGAGCTAGCAACATGGCCATTGGCTTACACTGGTCTGAATGGGAGGGAATGGCTACTTATCCCAAGGAAATCCCAGGGACCTTTGGCTGCTCTAAATTGGTACATTGCTGAAAAGCATCACTGGGGTTAGTGGAGAAAAGGGGCACCCTGGATCGATAGCAGTCAGAGCAGAGGCTCTCTATCCTGAGTCTTGGAGATGTGATAAAGAGGTCGAGCCATTTGAGGAGTAACTCAGGACACCACTGAGTGCCTGGCGGTGCAGTCCCATAAACATCTGCTCCAAATGACCAGGACAATTGCTCTTCTGTCTAGGAGATGCCAGACTAGCCCCAGAAATTCTCTTGCCTTCTGTGACTATCTGAGAAATGAGAGCAGCACGTTTCCGAGGCGCACACATGAAGAAGAAGGGGAGGATGGATGTGAATGGTGGAACGTTGCTGCGAATGAGATGATCCAATAGGACTCCTTCACCTTATCAGCTACCCCACTGAAGAAGCCACACCCCACCAGGCCTCTTCCTCACATAGGGGGCAAACTGATGCTAAACAGTGCTCAGACTACACCCTCTGCTCCCCACATATGGTGTGGTACAGTCAAGGCCGGCTTTAGGAAGTACGGGGCCCAATTCAAACAGTTTCGATAGGGCCCCGGCAGGGATGACTAAAACAAAAAGCACTTAAAAAAAACTCTTTCATTTCTTCCATGTATTATTTACTTTCCATGACTATATAAATAATAACAAAATTATATATTACAAACATTGCATCATATATTAATTAGCTGATTTGCACTTTCATATTAGGAAAATAATTTGTTTTGATAGTTGTACAACTGATTTTCTTCACTAATGTTTATTTTATTAAAATTTATAAAATATTTCCTTATTCATATAAAATTGCCCCCTCCTTCCCCCCCCCAGCGCCACCTGGCCCCGTGGAAACAAACCCTCCTTCCCCAGCTCCGCCCCTTCAACACCAGGTTGGGGGAGGGAAGAAACAGTACACATGGGGTGACCAGATCACAGCAGTAAAATAGGACCTGCCCCCTCCCTGCTCAGCCCCACCATCACACCCCTCTTCACCCCCTACCCCCCGCTGGCTTGCTGCATCCCTCCTAGTCAGTCCCCCACCCATCACTCGCCTCCTTTCACCTTCTCCCTCCCCTGCCAGAAACCCCCAAGCCCGCCCCTAGAACTCCTGCTGGCTCAGTGCTTGCCTCTTTGCCCACCTGCCACTTGCCCCTTCACCTCCCCGCCCAAGTATAAAGCCTCATTCAAAGACCCAGGGGTTACTATATTACTGTACACAGCAGTCAATCAATGCAGTTGTAGATAAATCTCTGCATTATGCATCTTTGTACAACTTTTATATGACTTTGTATTGAATCTTGGTAATATGTTATAGCAGGCCCCAAAGGTAGTGTAATTAAGGTAAAAGAAAGGTGTCTTTTTGCTAGAAGTAGAGTAAGATCTTCTTCCCACTTTGTAATCAATTGCCCTGTTGAATGAATGAGGTGTGAAATAGGAAGGTGTGGAAGGCAGCACCTCCAGACAGCTGTAACCCTTGGAGAGGGGCTGGGAGCCAGACCAAGGAGAGCTTTGCCCAGGCTGAGTGGGACGGAGTTTGGGTACTGGGTGCAGGCTCCGGGCTGGGGCACGGGTGGAGCGCAGGAAGGGTGGAGGGGAGCAGGCTCTGGGAGGGAGTGCGGAGGGGTGGGTGCAGGCTCTGGGACAGAGTTTGTGGGCTGGAGAGGGGGTGGTGGTGCTGGGGGGGGAGGAAAAGGGAGGGGACTGCCATCACATGTGGCTTCCTTCCTCCTCTGCTGCCCCTCACCATAGCCTCGGTGGGGAATGGGGCTGCCCCTTGCCCAGTGTTTGCAGGAGTGGTGGCTGGGGGGAAACCCAGTCAAACTCTGGTTTTACTCTTTCATTGATGGGTCACTTTAACCCCTTACACTCCCTTTCCCACCTCTCTCACCTCCCTTTTCTACTGGGCTTGTTTGATCTTTTCGGTGGAGACAGATGAAACCACAAACCTCAGTGAGAGCAACAAGCTGGAAGATTAGACTGAACCCACCACCCAGCCTAGTCCATCCCAGAGCCCAGGACTGAGGACAAATGTTCCCCCATCCCCAGGCCACCTGTTTCCACTCCTGGCCTCTCCCAGCGATTCTGTATGGCTGCATCAGGCGGGATTTCAACCGGACCCTCCCCTGCCCCCCGCTAAATTCATCCCGGTTTTGCAACCACTCTGCACCAAGAGCACCTTCCTTCCCTGCCCTAGAGCTGCTGGATGGCTAGAAAGCTGAGCTAGGCATTTGACTGATCTGGAATATTATCATACCCCCCCTCAAAAAAACCCTTAATATCCACACAGCTTTGGGGGGGAATAGCCCCCCCTCCCAAGCTGGTCTAATTTATTGTTGTAGGGCAAATGAAGGAGCCATAGTTTAATGGAAATATTCAGCCCCTACAGCGGTCTTGCAGCAGGGAAAGCAGAGTTGATGGGAAGGGAACTGGTTTGGGTAGGAGCTCCAGTTCCCTTCCTTTGGAAAATAATTTGGAGAAGGAATCAGATCACACCGTGCCTCAGTTTCCCCTCAGGGGGGAGACAAGTCTCAGCCTGCCATGTTGCAGACCTTTCACATTCTCCACTCTTGATGTATTTGATTTCGTTCTCCAAACCTCCCTCTCTCTCTCACCTGGAGTACACAGCACTAAGTACCGGCTTGGGGCTTTTTTCCTGGGTTGCATTACATGATCCTGACTTTAGTTTTGAAACAGAGACAGGCAGGCACAAACTCACCCTCAAAGAGCAACATCACTCAAAACCACAAAACCAACCCAATATTACAAACCTACGGGGAATCACAGGGTCAGACACTCACCGTTGGAAGCCCCAGCAGCTGCTCAGGTGAGTGAGGTCCACTGCAGAGATTCCTGTCTCCCACCGGACCAGAAGCCCCCTCGGCATCTCCTCCACTTACTTAGCCCTCTGCCAGCCAGCGTCTCTTGTTGCCTAGCAGCAACAGCTGCTGCTTCCGGGAGATGCAGAGCTTTGCTTCCGGGACAGACGCTGCGGTGCGGGGCCCTCTCAGGCATGGGGCCCAATTCGGGGGAATCGGGCAAATCGGCCTAAAGCCGGCCCTGGGTACAGTCACATCAACCATATCCGCCTTACCAAGAGGCCTTATTATCTATCCCCACTTCATGGGAACATGAGAGCTACTCTATGAGATGAGGCCATAGTCCACCTAGTCAAGTATCCCACCTCCTGTCATATCCAATAAGCCCACTGGTCCATCTCCTCCTATAGCCTGTCCCTGACATGTGCCATGAAAATAGCTGATTCTTCAGAGGAAGGAGATTTATACCCCTCCCCAACCCCAATATACCTAATCAGTCATGCAAAACTGCACACAGGAGATTCATTTCCAACTGCAGGAAACGATACACCAATGCTGTGAAGCATGAGATTTTATTATTCATATCATAGTCAGAGCCTGCTTTACTACAAACATTATTAATGGTCATACAATTGTCCAGCTGGCTTTGCAAACCTTCCACTCCATGCCCTCCTATAGCAGTGAATTCCACAGGTTACCTACAGGAGCACTGCCTCTTACTGGTTCCCAGTTTAGTTTCACGTGTTCTCTGGGTCTCCTGTTATGGGATGGGAGAATAAAAGAGGGAGTGACTAGTTCCCACTATGCCCCACAGAAGCTTAAACACATCAAACTCTGAATCTCCTCTCTTCCCTCTCCCCACACTTCTCTTTCTTTTCAAGGCCAGGTCGCAACAACAGGCCCTGGTTTGTAACCCTCACCCAAGAATTGGAGAATGAGTTAAAGTGTTCCCACAGTTAATATATGCAGTTCTGGGCCGGTGACATACTCACCGCTAGCCTGAGTGGCCAGGCACAGTATCTGATACCATAGGGACCACAATGGCTAGAAACACCTGCTGTATATCAGCTGGGATGCTGTAATTTCCAGTGGTGTAGGGCTGGAGACAAATGCCTCATTAGGCCATGAGTCCTCAGACCTCACAATGACATCACTCTGATACACTCCTGTTTCCCCACGCACCTTGCTCCTGTCATTCAAAATGGTTCTCGCAGCCACTGTCCTGCACAACCAGGGCTAAAAACCAACTCTTTGTGCTATCTGAAAGCACAATGCAACCTCAGTTCTCAAACCATATCAAGCATTAACCTCTAGAAATCTGCCTCGGATTGGCTGCTGGAATCACGGCAGCATAGAACTAGGGGGCTGGGGAGCAAAGTAGCAAGTAGAATAACTCAGCTGGCAGTTCCCAGATCTCACAACCTGTCAAGGCTACAAACCATCTGGAAGGGCTATTAAGCTTTTGCCCTGAGCATTAGTCTGGGAGCAGTGAGCAGAAAGGAAGAGTCTCATTCCTTTGAGACAGAGGGAAAATAGGAATATGTCTACGCTATGGAGACTACACTATGGAGACATAACCCTGTAGTGTAGATACAGAAGGTTTTGCCATTGGTGTAGGAATACCACCTCCCTGAGAGACAGAACTACATCAAGAGAAGCCTTCATCCATCTACCTCGCTGCATCTACATTGGGGTTTAGGTCAGCCTAAGTACAGTGCTCAGAGGAGTGGATTGTTCACACCCTTGACCAACGTAGTTATATTGACCTAACTTTTCAGAGTTGACCAGATCTAGGAAATGTCAGTTTCTCTAAGGACAGGTCTACACATACACACCCACACACATTTGCACTGATTTAGTCAAACTGGAGCAAACCCCTGCGTGAACACTTATGTAGGTTTAAAAGTCGCTTATTTCAGGTTAGCTTAAACCATTCCTAATCAATATAAGCTAAACCAAAGTAAGTCTGGTTTAAACTGAAATAAGAGTGTCCACACAGACTTTTGCATTGGTTTAACCAAATCATTTTAGAATCCCACTTAAAGTAAACTGGTGCAAAGCTGCATGTGGATGAGAAAAAAATACAAACACCTGATTTGTTGAGATCCTCCTTCCTCTCTTCATTTCACAGTCTGAGGGAAAGAGAAGAATCTTCCTCTATCACCCAGATTCCAGGGTACAATCAATCACAGCTGTAATCAAACAGGCAGCTGTGGTGAGAGGTGAGAGGCACGGTTGGAGAACAGCTCTCTTTTGTATAATTCTACCGAGAGCTTGAACTTTGTGCGTTGTTGATGCACTCAACACAAATGCTGGTTTCTGCAGCCGATACAAATAAAACCTCCAATAAAAGGGTTCTATAATTAAACCACCTGAATTTATGCATTAAAAGCCGGCTTGAGTTCACATGGCCAGGCCCCTTCACTCCTCCCCAATGCCAGGAAAGTCTTCTCCTCACACTTCAGACTCTGTAATCATATCCCCAGAGCCCTCTTTTGTAAAGCGGCACTGGGGATGTAATTAGTTTGAGGTGACCTCTGCAGAAAAAAAAAGTTCAAGTTTAAAAAGAAAATCTCTCTGGTTAATGCTATGCAAATTGCCAGAGAGGCAATCAAGCTGACTTTTAAAAAGCTGGCCCCCGTCGGAACCACTCACAAGACAGGCTTATTGTCTCTCTATCAATTTGCATCTCATTACCCACAATGCTCTGCTCCTTGGAGGTAACCTTTTTTGGGTGGCACGCTGCATAAGAGTGGAGGCTAGGGATAATACAGTTACTCATGTTTACAAGGATGTGATGTGGCTGGGCACCTCCAATGCAGTTGTTCTGAGACTCAGCCTGCTGTCCTCCCCTTGTCCCCTTCCTTCCCTGAGAGGTGGCAGGACTCCTGCAGCAGCTTTCAGCCCTCTGCTAAGCCCCTGCAGATGTCCTGGAGGGCAAGTGTGAGCTCAGCAGCCAGTTCTGCTACCTCAAAAGCCACATCGGGGCTGCCTTCGGCATCAGAGCACTCAGTCCATGCAGTGCAGTCCTGACTGCAATCCTTGCATCAGAGCTCCCAGGCCCTGCAACACAGCTGTCAGTCCCCACAGAGCTCCCAGCCCCTCAGCTCTGCATCACAGCTATTTACTAATGACAAACTTAAGTAAAAAGAGCAAAGGTTGAAAGTGTGTTTCAGTGGGAGGAGTAGCAAAGGGGGTGGTGAGAGTATTTCTCCACATGGGAAACTTAAAGCTTAAAAGCTCCTAGACAGGGGCAGCTTTAGCTTTTTGCCACCCCAAGCACAGCAGTCAGGCAGCCTTTGGTGGCTTGCCTGCGGGAGGTCACTGGTCACGTGGATTCGGCACTGCGCCTGTGGGAGGTCCGCTGGTCCCGCAGCTTCAGCGTACCCGCTGCTGAATTGCTGCCGAATACGCGGGACCAGCGGACCTCCCGCACACAAGCCGCCAAAGGCTGCCTGACTGCCACCCTCGCAGGGACCAGCAGGGCGCTCCCGCAGCTTGCTGCCCCAGGCACGCACTTGGAGTGCTGGTACTTGGAGCCGCCGCTGCTCCTAGATATAAAATATTAAAAGTTTCACTTGCATCAAGGTCCCTGCCCATTTCTACATGCCCTCCCCAAGCTCTCATTCTTTTTCCACACCCACCCAGTTCTCTGTTCCTTCTTTAACCACCCCCTCCATAGGTCCAGCCTGTTCCTGACTCATTCCAGCACCTAACAGAACAACAACATGTAAGCAACCCAAGCAAAGAAACAAAATCCTGCACCCTGCCATTTTAAATCACCTACCCACACACTCAAAGAGCATACAGTATGTAGAACCTCAGAGTTACAAACTGGCCAGTCAACCACACACCTCATTTGGAACTGAAGTACACAATCAGGCAGCAGCAGCAGACCAAAAAAAAAAGCAAATACACTGTACTGTGTTAAATGTAAACTACTAAAAATATAAAAGGAAAGTTTAAAACAATATTTGACAAAGTAAGGAAACTGTCTCTATGCTTGTTTCATTTAAATTAGTATGGTTAAAAGCAGCATTTTTCTTCTGTATAGTAAAGTTTCAAAGCTGCATGAAGTCGATGTTCAGTTGTAAACTTTTAAAAGAACGACCATAATGGTTTGTTCAAAGTAAACCAACATTTCAGAGTTCCGAACAGCCTCCATTCCCCAGGTGTTCATAACTCTGAGGTTCTACTGTATCTCCAACCCAGATAAGCAGTATCGCTGCCTCCATTCTCCAAGTATTTCCCTTTTATTCCTAAGCCTATGACATGGCTGGGCTGGGCACGTGCGCCTCTTCCTCTTCCCTCAGCTCTCAGGGTGCCTCCCTCAGCATTTGCCAGCTCCCTTTTCTATCCCTGTTTTAACAAGCCACTAGTTAATCCCTTGCCTGCTTACGTGAGCGCAGGATGCCCCGAGCTATTTTTATGTTCTATTACACGGCTTTGTAATTTCCCCGCTAACCACCCAGCCTCTCTAGAAGTCGGTAATAGAAATGCACTTCTCTGCAACAAAGTCAGTGAGGAAATTAACCTGGAGTCTCTAGAGCAACCCACACTAGCAACAGGATAAGCTTTCAGACTGCAAGTGCTTTGGGGCAGGGACTGTAATTTGTTATACGTTTGTACAACACCTAGCACAAAGCAACCCAACCTGCTTGTAAAATAAACTGATAAACTTCCTCCTCTACCTTGGTCGGTCCTGCGCCTATTGGCAGATTTTGTTAGCCTCAGAACTTTCTGTGTTGGGTCAGGAGTTGAGAGGTTTTCGGGGGGAACCCGGGCCCACCCTCTACCCCGGGTTCCAGCCCAGGGTCCTGTGGACTGCAGTTGTCTAGAGTGCCTTCTGGAACAGCTACATGACAGCTACAATTTCCTGGGCTACTTTCCCATGGCCTCCTCCCAACACCTTCTTCGTCCTCACCACAGGACCTTCCTCCTGATGTGTGTTAACGCTTGTACTCCTGTCATAAGGTATAATTCCCAAATCTGAACCTTAGCGTCCAAAATTTGGGTACCTGCATGAATCTCTAAGCTTAATTACCAGCTTAGATCCTGTAGCGCTGCCACCAACCAGGAATTCCAGTGCCTGGTACACTCTGGTCGCCCCCAAAAACCTTCCCTGGGGCCCCACAGACTCAGATGAGAGTCCTCACAAACAGGGGAAAAATTTAAACCACCAAAACTTTTTCCCCCCCCCTTTTTTCCCCTCTTCATTTTACCTGCCTCCCGGCTTCCCCTCCCTGGGTTACCCTGGAGACGATTACTGAGTAACTTAAATCCTTGAATTACAGAGCAAAGAGACATTCACCCTTCCCCCTCCTTTTTTCCCCCTCCCAGTCTTGTCCGACTGAAGAGACATAACCTGGCACAGAAGAATCCTATCCCTGACCTTCACTAGAAAAGAAAATCAAACAGGGTCTTAAAAAGTAAGCTTTTATAAAGAAAGAAATAGGACATAAAATCGCCTGTATCGAGATGAAAATAATTACGAATGTCTGTTAACTTACATAAAAAATGAATAAACAGCCTGTATTCAGAAAACATACAATTTAACTATTCCCAGCATAACTACACCCACTTGCAATCACAAAAAATGTTAAAGCTATATTGTATTTCTACCTGTACTTACAAATTGGAAACAGAAGAAGAGAGCCTGGAGATAGTGTGATCACCCTCAGAGCCCCGTCCCCCCCCCCCATGCTGAGCACACTGCACAGAACAAAGGACCCACACTCAAACTTCCTCCCTTGAGCATTTGAAGTATCTATGTTTCCTGATTCGGTCCCTCTGGTCAGGGGTTGTTTGTTAACTTTTAAGGTGAAAGAGGAATGTAAACCCTTATACTGTTTATGACAACTCGCAGTTCTCCAACACACCTCTCACTCTCCGAGCTTCTTATCACACCCACTAACTGGAGTGGAGCCGTTTTTTTTTTTTAAATATAAGGTGTCCTGATTAGCCTTAATTAATTCTAGTAACTTCCCAATTGGCTACAGTGTCCTAATTAGCCTGCCTGCCTTAATTAGTTCTAGAAAGTTCCTGAGTGTTCTAGAATAGTCCCTGTTATCTTACCCAGGGGAAAGGGACCTGCTTAATCTGGAGCTAACGTATCTACCTTCTACCACTCTCTTGTAGCCATCTGGCCTGACCCTGTCACAAAAAATTATTCTTATTTAATAAGTAATAAGCCAAACCTGTTGGAAACATTTTCAAAAGGGACCCTCAGGTACATTTTCAAAACACAGTAACTCCTTTTCTGATTTTGACTACACTTTGTAGAAATACTGGGCCCTGGGATGAAATGTTTCAGGGAGAGAGGCTGCTTTTAGGGGAGGGATTGGAACAAAATGAAAAAAGTCAGGCTTGTAAGCAAAACCTTGCTTCAAGCTTAACAATCAAGCAGTAGCAGTTCTCGTCACACAACAATCAGCCAGCATATCGGAGCCATCAGCGGCAGCACCGCTAGGAACTGCAGTGCTGCATCACAGCTGCCCTCCACCAGCTTCAGCACTAGGAATATCAGTTATAGGCTGCTGCATGAGACCTGTGGTTCCTAGTTAGCAGCTGCAATCAGAGCAGCCATCAGCCTCAACAGAGCTGACGGCTTCAGAGTGCAATGTGGAGGCATGGATCACACTCCTGTATGTGTAACCCCTGGCTAGACTCGTCAGGGCAATTCAGGAGCGAACCTGTTTTGCACAGCCAAGGGCCCCTTTGGCCTATCTCCTGACTGGAGTAGGCACTGGATCTTGGGTCACTTCCCTCAACAATTCTCAGAACTTCCTTCCATCCCAGACCTCTATGACCTCCCTCTTTGAGATCTTCTGGCCTTCTCCAGCCTTCCCTCTCTTCCAGCAGCTTTAAACCTCTCCAGTCTCTGCTCCTCTAGCTACAGTAGACTGCTGCCATCTTTCCTCCGCTTCCAGCAGCTCCAGGCCATCTTCCTGTCTCCACTGCGCTGACCAGCCGCCTCTCTCAGCCCAGGGGTTCATTCTGATTGTGCCTATTAGCTGATGGAGATCTGAGAGTCCACTGGAGTCTTTGCAGCTGGAGCAAAGCCCACCAGAAGCATACAGCTGCAAGACACTGAGACAGTCAGAACTGTAGCAGATATACATGCTGAAAGGAGCAAGCACAGCTGGCCTGCAGCCCTCTCCAGGTGAGCGATGGGAGCTGGGGCCATTCCACCACTGGGATGTGAAATGTCTCTATGTTCACCCCATACACCTCTTCTACGGCTACTGAAGCACCAGCACTGGCTCTCTGCTCCTTCTGCCAGCTCCAGCATATCTGCAATTCTGTGCCTAGAACTGGTTATTGGCGAACCCTATAAAGTCCCTGACATAGCGTTCCCCTCCGACCTTCACTCACTCATCCTCTGCCAGCCAGTCTATTCTCCTCTACCATATCACTGGCCTATGCTGCTCCTTTGCACTTTGATGTCGTTAGAAGACAATTTAGCAGCAACTCTCTCACAGGGATCAGTGCTGAAAGGTCCTCTCTGCCCCACCACACCCCAGTGCGCAATGGCAGCCACACGCTCTCATGCTCTCTCTCTCTCTCTTTTAAAACAAACTTTTCCATACCGAAACTTCCCACCAAGGCTGGGAGGGATCTTGTGTTCTGCTTTTTAGAGATGCCTGTAAAGCATCTTTCTCCAGCCTCCTGCTCAAACAGCGTGGGACTTTCGCGTTGCTAAGCGCTTCTACGGCCCTCGACCAATGAGGAGCCACCACCTCAGTATCCAGGCCAGAGGTGCCAAGACAACAAAGAGATTTTTTAATAGTCAAGAGGGCACTACTGTGATGAAGAAAACCCGATCGTTTAAAAACCCTTCTGAATAATGGGTCTGCCTCCCTGCTGCTGAAATCAGCCACAGCATTTTGTTATTATGATAACTAAATATGGCAGATTTTAACAGCTGGAAATGCAGCAACAATATTTAAAAGAGCTTTTTAAATTGTCAGGATTTTATTCAATAATAGTAATGGGTCTTTTTTTTTTTTTTTTTTTTCCTGTTTAAGGCACAAGATTTCCTTTTTCTGCTGTTTTCGCACCATGCTGGTCAGGCTGCGAAGCCCATGGCTGCGTGGGGATGGCAGGCCTGCTGGAGACAGCATGTGCATGAGAAATTGGCAGTGGCATGTGGAAATTACAACTGACTGTTCAGGCTTCCTGCTCAGTTCCAGATTCTCTCTTCTCAAATTGGCTGTGGGTTCAGAAGCTGCAAAAATTACAAGTCACTGCAAAGAAGTGTTAGATACCATGGCCAGGAACTTGCAGTAACTCTAGCAGTCACTTGGGCCTGGTCTACACTACGCCGTTAAAATCGATTTAAACAGCGTTAAATCGATTTAACGCTGCACCCGTCCACACTACACTGCTCTGTAAATCGATTTAAAGGGCTCTTTAAATCGATTTCTGTACTTCAAAACGAGAGGAGTAACCCTAAAATCGATATTACTAATTCGGAATAATGTTAGTGTGGACGGAAATCGACGTTATTGGCCTCTGGGAGGTATCCCACAGTGCACCACTGACCGCTCTGGGCAGCAATCAGAACTCAGAGGCACTGGCCAGGTAAACAGGAAAACCCCGCGAACTTTTGAATTCAATTTCCTGTTTGGCCAGCGTGGAGCTCTGATCAGCACAGGTGACTATGCAGAGCTCATCAGCACAGGTAACAATGCAGTCTCCTGAGAATCGAAAAAGAGCA
>NC_133784.1:20958522-20962076 GCF_003597395.2 Chelonoidis abingdonii
ACACCATCGAATTAATGTGCCTAGTGTGGACGCGCACAATCGACTTTGTAATATCAGTTTTATAAAACTGATTTTAGCTAATTCGATATTATCCCGTAGTGTAGACGTGGCCTAGGTTTACAAGACCTACGTGCTAATCCCTCAGCTATGGAGCCAGGCCAATAGACTCTCATAAACTTTGGATCAGGCCCTGAGATACTCTTCTAAGTTATCTCCTCTTCTAAGTAAAGAAAAACACTTTATTCTCTCAGACACCGTGAGATAACTGGTGGGAAGCATTTGCGTTTTAATGGCAGCCATAGGGCTAAAGATACTTGCTTGGAGATTTACCAGGTTCCAAAGAGTATGAAAGCAGGACTTCAAGCTAAAAAGGGCACCAATATTAACATAGCTCAACTACTGGCCTTTTCAAGGTATATTACTGTTATTTGTAGTATTGTAGTGATAGCCTTGCCTTGCCACTCTTGTTACTGGTACTTTTAGATCCCATATTAGAAATAAAATGGAAAAAAAATACAAAACATTATGACAAACCTGGATAGAGCAGAACATTGCTAATCCCTGTGGTTTGACAAGCCAGGCACACTGAAATGGCGCTGCTGTAAGACCTCTCATGTAGCTGCCCTATGCCGATGGGAGAGAGCTCTCCTGTTGACATAATTAAACCACCTCCAATAAGCGGCAGTAGCTATGTCCCACCAACATAGCATTGTGCACGCTATCACTTATGCCGGCATAATTTAGGTCACTCAGGGTGGTGGTTTGTTCACTCTCCTGAGTGACAGGTGTTCTGCCAACGTAAGTGCTAGTGTAGACAGTCTTAGAGTGCTCGACAATTCATGCCCCAGAGCCTGGACAGCAGAATCCTGTAGACAAGTCCACAATTAGAGTTACAGGGCTCATGGTACAAAGAATTCATTAGTCCTGCAAAACGAACCACAGTCCGTTGCCAAGTAATTAAAAGGAGGTTATAAATGTCGATATAAATGAACAATAGGACATTTTATGATGTGTTTTATTTTAATTGCATTAGTTTCCTAATTCGCAAAATTCTGTTGGCATCGGGTTTCCCAGTCATTAACAAGATACTACTGTAACTCACTTCTGCCAGTTAAAATTCCCCCATTTAGCTTCAGAGGGATATACTATTCATCCTTCACTTCATTTTCTGGATATTGCTATGCACAGCTATATACCCAGTTTGTTCCACCTCAGAAAAGGGTGGATTCCAGTGGCTGTGGGTGAGGGAAGTGCACTGGGAAGGGTGCTCTGTTGACCAAAATGAGGCCAGGATTTCACTCATTTCTTATTCATTTAACTTGTACCGAATTCTTAAACCTTTAAAAATGTATGGCAGTGTAGCCCAGTAGTCAAAGCACTGGACTGTGACTCAATAACGGTGGGTTCAATTCCTGGATATGCAACTGGGTGACTTTGGGCAAGTCACATCCCCTTGTGCCTCAGTTTCCCCACCAATGATAGCAACCTCCCATGTCAAACACTTTGAGATCAAGGGATTAAAAGCACTATATACAAGCTAGGGATTATCATCACTTCCTTCTCAGTCAAAACTCTCATTAAAAATCAGTGCAATTTTGGCCAGAGAGTTGATTAAAAGCAAAGTAGTGGCCTCAAGTCTCTGGCCATGGATGACAGTCAAAAAGGAGACGACGCTAAGTGCCCTCACACATGGGAAACCCCTCGGCAGTCCCTTGGAATGCTAGGAAAGTATCCATTGCAGGGGCTGATGCAGACAAGGAACCTTTTCACTAAGGTGGCCTGTTGAGCTCTGCTCTGTCCCCACTTTCTAAAATACCAGCCAGTGAATCTCTGCCTCTGCTCCCTCTGGAAGGTGAACGGGATTGAAGTTCAGGGTGAAAATGTCCCATGAGCTCCTGAAATCAGTCACTGCAGATGTCACTGTCTGAGCCAGAGAGAGGACTGGGGGCTTCCTGGAGCAAAGCAGTACCCAAATTAGAGCTCACAGGTAACAATCCACCACCTACTGCTATATAGCTCTGACGACAGTTATATCCCTACAGTTGCACACATGTTCACTTGCCTGCACACCCCCTGCCCCCTTTGAGAGGTTCTTAACAGGTGTTACAGGAGCCAGTGCAATTAGTGGCCTGTTTGAACCACAGCTAGCAGGGATGAAAGCTGATGAATTCAACCAGGGTGGACACTTGGCTACAACACACATCACCACTTAAAGACACTTTGCCTGTCAAAGCAATTCAAGCATTCTATTAGGATGTAAGATTAATTTGCAGGGTGTCTCATGCTCTTGTATTGGGTCTCCTTTTATTATCACCAATTAATTAATTAAATAAAAACTCAGAGACTGGGTAAAATGCAACAGGAAAGGCTTCTTCAATCCCCATAGACAAGTTGCAAGAAACAAAGTAAGGAAAAGTAGGCACCGGGCGGCAGACTGACTTGGCCATGCTGGCGATATCATCAATGTCACTGGTGCAAAGAGGAGAAAGATGTAGCAGGTGCCTTTTCTGACCAGCTCTAAAACAAAGTCCAACATGCAGAATCAAGAACTCAGCTTTGCCATGGGGTTTGGCTTCATTAACAAAGAAATTAACAATAACACAAAGTTCCACACAAATCTTCACACTCCAGACTTGGCTGCTTCTACGGCTCCTCCCTCTGGACCGCTCAGCCCACACTCTGGTTCCTCTCTCTCTAGAGAGCCATTTCCACCTCCCTTATATCATGGCTTGGCAACAAGACACCTGTGACAGTGACCTAGCAGTACCCTCTTTACCCTTTCCCAGCAGGAGCAACAGCTAGAAAAGAGTGGGTGCGTTTCAGGCTAATCTGTTACTTTGTCGAAAGACAGAATTCCTGTGGGGGGAGGGCATGAAGAGAGAGAAGAAACTGCAGGATTGAGAAAATAAAAGTCCAAACAGGGAGAGGAGAGAGAGGAGGAGAGATAGGAATCAAGTGCAGATCAGAACAAATGAAAAGGCCAAAGAAGGAAGGAGGAGCTGCTGCCAGCCGTAGTGACTCCGGAGAAAAGTGTTATTTTAATACTTCATTCACAGGCATCGGCACCCTTCACCTTGATGCCCATTTAGCGTTGTCCTATTCAGCAAGCGTCCCCATGATCTGGTCATTATCTTTTGCTAACAAAAGAGCATCTCCATGTCACAAATATTCCCCTCTCCAGCTCTGCTACAGATCAATATCTCCTCAAGGCCTTTCACTATTGTTTGGAAGGATATAATTGATTTCTCGGAGGAATGGCTGCGTGTGGGGAACAGGAATAAACAAAGGCACCACCGATGTGCCACTGCCAGAGTTCTGTTGAAGCTTGTGCTGTGTGAGTTGTGAAGCAAAAGGAGAACCTAAGCATCTCGACTGACAATGTCACATACTGTGTTTTATCTGAAAAGACGGTTACTCACCTTTGTAACTGTTGTTCTTCGAGATGTGTTGCTCATATCCATTCCAGTTAGGTGTGTGCGCGCCGCGTGCACATTCGTTGGAAGATTTTTACCCTAGCAACACTCGGTGGGTCGGCAGGGCGCCCCCTGGAGTGG
>NC_133784.1:20965311-21008150 GCF_003597395.2 Chelonoidis abingdonii
GTAAGTCGTGAAAGGCCGGAGGTTTGAAACCTGAAGCCATGAGATGCTCCTCGTGGTAACGAGGCCTGGAGAGAAGCTCTGGCCGCCTTTTCCCTTCCTCCAAGAGGGCAGTGAACTCTTGGCGGGAACCTTGATGGAGAAGCTTCATAAATTTATTCACCGTTATTCAGGTGTTATGATTATAGGGGCTAAGCAGGGCTTATTGATTTGCCACGCAGGGCTATAAGGCCCTTGCAGAATACATCTTGTGGCTGAGTAGGGTCATTCGCCTAGCCCCCTTCGATTTCGGGGCTGGCGCCTGTTTGCCATGCTGTTCCCTTTTTCTTAACCAACTGAATGACTAGTGAGCAGGGAGGAGGATGGACAGACAAGTAGTTGTACCCTCCATAGAATATCAGCATTCGCCTGGATGGTCCGAATAAACGGGTAGGGCCCCTCTAGTGGGGCAACCACCGATAGAATGTCCACTACCAGGTCCCCTACCTCCGGGACCTCCTGCCCTGGAGGTCCACATTGAGTGCTACCTTCCATAGGAGGTCCTGATGGGCTCTCAGGTTGTTGGTGGGCACACCAGAATCGCGGTCCTGAGCATAAGAGCTGTCCGCGAGGGAAGACACTGATGCGTGTCCGGATGGCCATGGAGGTGCTGAAAACCATGGGCAGAGTCTCTGACTCTACCAGACCTTGCCCAACTCGGCATCTGGGACCGGTACTGGAAGGCGCACTGGTACCTGGAACGAGATCCGGACCTGCGACCAGAGCGGTGCCGGGAGGTCGACCAAGATCTCGAGGTTGGGAGCGGCTACGGGAGTCACAGCGCCCGTAGCGGTGCTGGCAGCCAGAACGGTGCCAAGATTATCGGGTCGGTGAACGGGACACCGACCTGTGCAGCGAGTGCGACCGGTGCCGAGGAGAACAGCATCGGGACTGCAAGTGGCGTCGGGAGTGGGAGCGCCAACGGGACTTGGAGCGTCTGCGGGGCCGTGATCATGAATGGTGCCGCCCTGCTGCGCTGACAGAGGATGGTCGTATCAAGGCGGCTTGCCAAGAGACTGTATTACCTGCACCGGCGGTTCAGGCAGCATCTACTCTGTCATGGCAATGAGATCTCTCGCCGTTGGAAATGTCTCCGGCGTGGAGGGAACAGTAAGCTCGACCACAGTGCGTACCAGGGAGATGTCAGGCACCGGATTCGACAGCCCTTGTGGGACCGGGATCGACGGTGCTGACGTCGCCAGTGCCTCAGCAGGTGTCAGTGCCGGCTGGGCGATCCGGCTTAGACAGGCTCTCTGTCTGCGGTGGCCGTTCGCACGGGAGCAATAGGAGCAGGGAGCTCGACCACGGCGTGCGCCGGGAGCAGTCAGGCACTGGATTCGACGGCCCTTGTGGGACCAGGATGACGGTGCTGAACGTTGTCAGTGCCGTGGCAGGTGTCGGTGCCGGGCAATCCCGACTTAGATGAGCTCTCTGGCTGCAGTGCCGTTGGCACGGAAGCAGCAGGAGCAGAGGCTCAACCACGGTGCATGCCGGGGAGCGGCAGGCACTGGATTCGACAGCCCTTGTGGACCGGGATCGATGGTGCCGGCGTCCTCAGTGCCTCTGCAGTTGTGTCGGTGCCGGTGATCTGACTTAAACGAGCTCTCTGGCTGCGGTGCAGTTGGCACAGAAGCAGCAGGAGCAGGGAGCTCAACCACGGCGCGTGCCGGGGAGCTGTTGGGCACTGGCAGGAGGAGTCGTGGGCTTCCTCAACCTCAGAGAGAGGGAGCGGTGCCGAGTCGACTTCGGTGCTGGTAACGGCCAGTGCCGGTGGGGTCCGGTGCCGAGGAGGCGCTTCTGTCCGCCGAGTAGCCAGCGCTCGGTGCAGAAGGTGGAGGAGAAATGAAAGTGCCACTCCATTTTGTTCTCAGCTTAAACGCCTTGCAAATGGGGCACTTAGCTGTGAAATGCGATCCCCCGAGGCACCGTAAACAGGAGTCGTGTGGATCTCCTGTCAGCAATGGCCTGAGGTCGGCCAAGCACGGTCTAAGAACCGGGTGAGCTGGGCATGGGCTCCGGCACCGGTTGCGGGGAAGGGGCTACTCCCCGAACCCCGCTAACTATTATAAACTAACTATGCTAGTAAAGAAAAAATGCATAAGTATATATAAATATGTATATAAAAGGATTATAACTATATAACTATATATACAAGAACTATGAGTAGGTAGGGAAGCGGAGGTCAGCTAAGCTCCGCTCCACTGTTCCAACGACCGACACGGGCGGTAAGAAGGAACTGAGGAGCGGATGGGCCGGCCGGGGTATATATCCGGCACCATAGCGGCGCCACTCCAGGGGGTGCCCTGCCGACCCACTGAGTGTTGCTAGAGTAAAAATCTTCCGACGAATGTGCACGCAGCGCGTGCACACCTAACTGGAATGGATATGAGCAAGCACTCGAAGAAGAACTAGCTGTTTCTGCTGAATCAGGGGCAGGTGATCCATTCCATACCATTCACAGACAAAACATTTAAAGAGCTGGCTCTAAAGGAGATTTCCAGGTCAGGACCCTTCCTGGCTTCTTAAGGTTTCAGTACAAGATGCACAGTACAAAGGCCCTGATTCAGCAAAGTACTTTAGGTATGTTCTTAACTGTAAGCAAGTCCCCACTGACTGCAGAGGGATCTAAGTGCCTTGCTAAACTGGAGCCTAAGTTACTGTTCTGCAGGGTGCTAGTGAAAAGCCTTAGCCAGGGTGAGACCTTCTAATTTTAGAGTACAGCAAGTTGACATGCTGTCAGGGTTCCCTCCCCACTTTGAACTCTGTGGTATGGATGTGGGGACCCACATGAAAGACCCCCTAAGCTTCTAAGTACCAGCTTAGGTTAAAAACTTCCCCAAGGCACAAATCCTTCCCTTGTCCTTAGACGGTATTGCTGCCACCACCAACTGAGTTAGGAACTCCAAGTGGTCCTTTTCCTGAATCTTTGTCTGTTTCCCCAAAATATCCCCCCAAGTCCCTTCACCCCCTTTCCTGGAGAGGCTTGAGAATAATATACTAACCAATAGGTTAACAAAGGGAGCACAGACCAACCCCTTTGGTTTTTAGGACAGTAAAAATCAATCAGGTTCTTAGAAGACAACTTTATAATAAAGAAAAAAGTAAAAGAATCAGGATGGAAGGGTAATAAAAGATTTAAAACACAGAGGATTCCCCTATATGCTCAACTTCAAAGTTACAATAAAAGACAGTTACCTGTTCTGTAACTGGTGTTCTTCGAGATGTGTTGCTCATGTGTATTCCACAGCAGGTGTTTGTGCTCGTCACATGCACCAGTGCCGGAAGTTTTTCCCTTAGCAGTGCCTGTACTTGGGGAGCACCGCTGCGATTCCTGGAGTGGCGCCTCTGCATCACGCTCCCCTCACCCTCGGTTCCTTCTTGCCAGACCAACTCTCGAAAAGGAACCCCTTGCAGCATATTGCTCAGGTAAGACCATCATTGTAGAGAGGCAAGCATCGGCGACGGTATCATGAGAACCTTGTCTAGCCTGTCCTGGGCCTGGGAGAACTGGGAGGCCAGCCAGAGCTGGAGGAGCCTCATTCGGAGCCTGGTGTGGTGGTGGACCATATACATGCATGCCGCCATGTGCCCCAGGATCCGAAGGCACGCTCTCACCGTTATCACCGGGAAAGCCGTGACGGAGGTGATGAGATCTTTTAGCTCCCTTGTTTCCTGGAGGGGGAGCGGTGCCAGCTTTTGGAGGGGGCCTCACTGTGCACTGATGATGCGGTGCCAGGCACTGATTCCATAAGGAGAGCTCGAAGCCTGATGTCTCTCTCCTGCTTAGTCCGTGATTTGAATGACCTGCAGGTTTTGTAGCATTCAGTCATGTGAGTTTCACCCAAGCAGCGGAGACTCTCAGCATGCGGACTACTCCTTGGCATAGAACAGCAACAGGAGTCACACGACTTGAAACCTGGGGCGCGGGGCATGCCCCAAGCTCACTCTAACAATTGAAAACTACTAACTCTAGCGAACGGTACTACTAAAGTCGATTAGAAAGGCTGCAGCAGAGCTGAAGCACGAAGTTCTGACCACCTTCACTGGTGGCAAGAAGGAACTGAGAGTGGGGGGAGCACGCAGGTCTTCTAATAGCACGATATAGAGGCACCATTCCATGGGTCGCAGCGGTGTTCCCCCAGTACGGGTACTGCTAAGGGAAAAACTTCCAGCACCAGTGCACGTGGCAAGCACACACACCTACCGTGGAAAACACATGAGCAATCACTCAAAGAAGAACAGGAATACATCTTCCTCTCAGCACAGGGGAAATTCACAAGCTAAAATAAAAGATAATCTAACGCATTTCCTTGCTATTACTTACAATTTCTGTCATTTTAGATGCATCATTTCAGGCTCTTGTTAGGAGCTGGTTTACCTGCTTGGTCTCTCTCTTTGTCCGGAGAGGGAACAAACAAAGAGAGCACAAACAAAACCTTTCCTACTCCCCCACCCCCAGATTTGAAAGTATCCTCGTTCCTCATTGGTCCTTTTGATCAGGTGCCAGCTAGGTTAATTGAACTGATTAACACCTTACAGTTTAAGTGATTCTGTACCTCTGGCCAGGAAGGATTTTATGTTACTGCATACATAAAGGTTGTTACCCTTCCCTTTATATTTATGACACATGCAATCAGCAATTGAGGGAGCACTGACAGTTGAAACCCAGAGTATAGCAAATGTCATCTCATCATGGCGATGTAAGACTGCAACAGGCACCTTAGATACATGGAAGCAGAAGGTACACCCAAATCCATCAAGCAAATCACCAGCTCCAAGTGTTCACAAATATTGAGTTGTGCCCTGGCCCCAAAAAAATCAGGAGATTTATTACAAAATCATTACATTAAAAAATAAAATTTGGTGTTTGATTTGCTTTCTGGTTTCTGCTTTTCTCCACAACTATGAGAAACTTGCCAGAAACTTACTTCCCCTCCTCCAAGGGAAAGCGGAGATTCTCACAGAATCACATGATGCCAGGAGCTGGGGCTTTATGAAAGGCATCAAATATCGTAAGAGCTGTAATTAAAACCATGAGAGTTGGTAACACTGGATTCGGAGAAGCAGATACTGCGCTAAGGCAGTTACAGTTGGATGGAAAGTGCCAGGAGTTCACGCAAAGGGGCTGCAGGGACACAAACCAGGAAACATGACATGGGAGATACAATACACCAAGCCCAACAAGGCAGGACCAATTGCAACCTTCAGTCTATTCTCTTTCCTTCCTTTTTCAAGCTTTTCAACCACTTCCTAGTTTTTTCTTGTTCAAGTGAAATAAAGCGTGGGATGGAGAAGGGGGATTAACACAAGAAAATCCATTGGCTCTCAATTCCTAAAACCCCGCTCAAAGTGCGATAGCTCAGTTCCTGGGGGACATACTCTGTGCTGCAGTTCGGCCCTAAAAACCTCTGTTGAAGTGCTGCAGCTAGGGTGACCAGATGTCCCAATTTTATAGGAACAGTCCCGATTTGGAGGACTTTTTCCTTATATAGGCACCTATTACCCCCTACCCTACCCAATTTTTTACACTTGCTGTCTTGTCACCCTAGTTGCAGCTCAGCGGCTGGGCATTCCTCCAGTCCTGGAGCAGCAACTGATGCTGCAAGCACACTTTTTGTACCGATTCAGCTAGAGAAACTGAGTACAACAGAGCAGAGCTACCTATGAGAGCAGGCTGCAAACCAGTAGGAGAAAGAGACATTAAACTGTTTTTGTCATACAAGGTCCACGTACCGAACTACCAGTACTGGTGCTGGCTCAGAAAGGAAAGGAAGGAGTAAAAGGATGCCAGTCTTTAAAAAGCCTCATAGGGGGTGACTGAGGGATGCACACAGAGGATACATGGGGCAGGAGAGAGAAGGGGACCGACTGGCTAAGGTCAAAGAAGGTAAACTGGACAGAGAAGGCTCCACGTTTCAGATCCCAAGCCATGCACTGCAGCTAAAGGACCCTGGAGGGCCTCAGATGACTGACACCAGCCCACAGACTACTCTGGAGTGGTGAGGAAACTGAGGCAGGGAAACACGTGTATCAGTTTTGTATAGATTTGTATATTTCTTGTGCTATCAAAGAAAGAGCAACAGTGTGTTAGACTCCAGTGTCGTGTCTCTGCATATCATGTGTTACACCGATCATATGCCCCACGAAGAAGCTGCAGTACCAGAACACTCCATGGCTAGAGCTCTGGGAGAGGGTGTGGTTAAGCTATGGGGGCAGTCTGAGGGCTCAGCACTGATTCCAGGAGCTGGGCAGTGGGCTCTGTGATTGCAGCTCTCAGGAAAGGGTGCCAGGTAGAAGGTCTGCACCACAAGAGCGTGCCCAAAGGTCCTAAGACTCTGGGGGATTAGAACAGCCGGAGGTTCAGTGGCTGGATCCCCAGCCTGGTGAGTAGCCAAGAGGGAACTCTTGACTGGACCAGTGACAAGGAGTCATTACAAACTGCCAGACTCAGAGCTCACAGGTTAGAAACTTGCATGCTGTAGCTGAGACTTTTGTTTAACTCCTGCAACAGTTAATGCAGGAAGGCACTCGATGGAACATGCAGGTGTGGAAATAGTCCACCCCAAACACACCAGCTGCCACCAGTGGTGAACATTTTCTTCAGCATTTTGAGACGAGGAACAGGAATCTTGAAGATTCACCCTCTTCCAGCCTCCATGATGTAAACTCCAGACAGGCAGGGCACTGGGACCCTGGAGGATGAGAGGGATCATAGATTGAACCAGGCTGGTGCCCCATGATATCTCAGGGGCTAGGAGAAGGACCTTTGCATGGTCCCTGCTGATCTTCCAAACCAATGGAATAACGAGGAAAGCCAACAAGAAAAGAAGAAGGAATCTACATTCCACACATTGTGTCCCAGTGTGTGGATCAGCAGATTGGAGAGCTGATAGCTCCCATGGGAAGCAAATAAGGCAAGCTGGGAAAGTCCTGTATAAAGAAGTGAGCGAAGCTGACTAGTACATGAACATCCACTTGGAGGAAGAGTCTGTCAACTATAGGTTGCTTTGCTTCAGAGCTACAAGCATGCCTTCCCCACACTGCTACTGAGAACTTCTGCTCTGGAGGAGTTCCTGGGTTCCACGCAGAAGGAGGGTAACAGTGATGTGTCTGAAGGACCCATGCCAGGACCAGCATTCTACACGTTACTTGGAAGAGAAGAGGAACGATGAGGTGGCAACTTTTTGTGGATAGGGAAAAATTAGAGTAGTCTAGTCTGAATAAAGTGACAAGGAGTTTCAAAAGGACCTACCTCAAGTGCAGGACTGGGAAACACATTGTTAGATGAAATTCAGTGCAAGCAAGTACAAGGTAATGCTCACTGGAAGGAATGCTTCGAGCTCTACATGCTGATGAGTTTTCAATTAATGGGAACCCCTCAAGATAAAGATCTAGGCATCAGTGAAAGTAAATACCTGCTCAGTACACAGCAGTGGTCAAAAAAGCCCACAAGATATTAGGTTGTATTAAGAAACATAATGAATAATCCTGACATACTATCAAGTTGGTATATAAATCAATCATATGCCCTCACTTGGAATACTGCATTTAGTTCTGGTCACCATCACTCAAGAATGATAGAGTACAAACACGTGGTGGTTCAGCAAAGGGCAACAAAAGCGGTGGAAAGATGCCCACAGAAGAACAGACTGGAAGGAGTCAGAGTATTTAGTCTAGAGAGGAAGAGACGAATAAGAGGCTAGAAGTATATAAACTAATAGATGGTACAGAAAGGGTTGGTCAGAGCTTTCGATTTAGCTTCTCACACAAGTCAGGAAGAAAAGGGAACATCCAACGAAATTAAAAAGCAATACATTTAAATGTGATAAAGCCCTAACACTTCAGGGTATAAGCTACCAGGCAACTGTTTCAAAAGAAACTTCTGCAGTCAGCCTGCTAGTGCATAAATGTTGCCTATGAGGGTTTTAAATCTTCCTTTGCAGTATCTGGTATTAACTACTATTGGAGACACAACCATGGGCTGGATGGACTGTAAGTCTGATCCCATCTGACTGCTATGTTGTAAAATGGGTCACTGAACATTATTTTTCATTGTACGTATTATAGCAGTGCCTAGGAGCTCCATCATGGACCATGACCCACTGTGCCAGGTGCTGTACACACACAAACAGAAAGACAATCCTTCCCCAAGGAGCTCACAATCTAAGCAAAGACAGACCTTTGGAAAGGAGGATGCTTGCAGGCAGGGGCGGTTCCAGGCCCCAGCACTCCAAGCGCGTGCTTGGGGCGGCAAGCCGTGGGTGGCACTCTGCCGGCGCCGCGAGGGCAGCAGGCAGGCTGCCTTCAGTGGTTTGCCTGCGGAGGATCCGCTGGTCCCGTGGCTTGCCTGCGGGAGGTCCGCCGAAGCCACAGGACCAGCAGACCCGCCGCAGGCAGCCTGCCTGCCGTGCTTGGGGTGGCAAAATGCCTAGAGCCGCCCCTGCTTGCAGGCAATATGTGCCATTGGATTTTTATTTTATTCATTATATTTTCAGTGGCTTTTAACAATCAGGCATTTCCCCGCCATGAAGAGACATGTAGCTGGGCATACAAGATGCTATGAGGGGAACATCGCAACAAATGTGCTTTTCCCTTGGCGGATCTGCGGTTTTATATCACACATCAGAACTGTCTCTTGATGTAGCATCAAACCCAGGCAAGCAGAATCAACACATGCCTTGGATAAGCTTGCCAATTATTTTTTTAGCCTGTACTTTCCCTAAATGTTCCCAATGCTTAATGCATTGCAGCCTGCGCAATTCTAGTGGAAATGCATCATTGAGGGAGGCCAAGGTGGGGGTGGAGTGCAGTCTAGGCAGAATGTTGTTTCTTTTTTTTTTTTGCATAAATTCTAGTAGGCAGATGTTTCCAACAACTTCCTGCTTAGCCGAACATTTAATTGATGTCGACTTGTTTGCCATTTTAAGACTGAACACAAGGATACAGGAACACAACTCCCAACTTCTCTTGCTTCCTTCTCTAACATGCGACATTATCTTGTGCTGGGATGAGTGTTCTGCCAGGGGTGCACTAGTGAATGGGTCACCTCAGCCTGAATTGCTTGAAATGGAACCAGGGGAAGGAGTTGGAAGGGGTGGAAGGAAAAAGAGAAAGAAGAGGATAAATGGAGGGAGAAAGGAATACTACTAGAGCATTATATAGGATCTTTCATCGAGAGAGCTTTAAACAAAAAAGCTGATAACCAATATTAGAGATGGTTGAAAGACACTAATTATCTTTCTGTGGAAATTTTTGAAGGTTTTTTACCTCCCAAAAAATGCCTATGATTTTTTTTTCAGTTTCTTAATGAAGCCCCTTTTCTTCTGCCCCCGTAGAATTTTCAGCGAGGGAGGGAGCTGTCTTAGCTTATTTAAAAAAAAACAGAAAATTTTGATTCAAATGGTCTGTTTTGTCTTTTTTCATTTTGGTTCCAAGACTAATTTTTATCCAAAAAAATGCTGCAGCAGAACAATTTCAACCAGTACTAGTCAATAACCCTGCTTTACAGAGGGAAACTGAGGCCCGGCAAGATGAGGTGGCCTGCCCAGGGTCACCGAACACATCAGTGGCTGAACTGGGGATAGACTCCAGATCTCCCAAGTCCCAATCTGCATATGTTATCTTACTGTGGTACCATAAGAAAGAGAACCAAAAATCTAATCACAATGTCCTTTCTTCTCAAATCCACAAGAGCACTTCAGTTTAAAATCTATTAGCCTTTTTTAAAAATCAGTTCTTATTGGAGCTTTCTTATCAGCTACACAGCATGGTTGAGAGGTATCTCTCCACCATTCTTGTCCCTGGCTCTGATGCTACCTGCATGCTTCTTGAGTTTGCCTCTTAACTGGGACAATCCACAAGTCCCACATCTACCTGGATGTCTATAGTCACATTCTGTAAACAAGCATTTAATGGACCAGAAGGGGTCCCTAACTCAGCCCTTGCTGGGGCTAAACTCCTGATTGTGTGTTTGTGACTCTCTGCCTTTCACAGCTAACTGTCAGAGAGGAAACTGGGGTGCAGAAAGGCAGGTCCTGCTCCACTTCCCGGGTCCTTTTGAGTCTCACATACATGTTTTCCATTACCACAATTTCTTCCCCCCTGCAACACCACAGAGGAAGATGCTTTCAAAGCCTTCCTAGTAGGCTCTCTCTAGCTAAGTGACTCTACTCCCTTGCAATTAAATCTCTCTGTAAATAACCAACTCTCCTACAACAAGTATGGAGGAGCCATAGTAGGCACAGCTAATGTACTTTCACAAGCAAAGTTAAACTTCCTGCTTGGGGATCGCACAGCCATTCAGGGTTCCACTTCAGACAGGTGATAGTTTATCTGGTGCTGCATCACAGTTTGTTTTGTCATTTCATCACAGCCCTCTGGGGCCTGTTGGAGACCACTCTCCAGAGCAGCGATTGCCAATCCAGGTAGCCCCACGTCATTTTCCCCGTAACATCCATTTCCCATCCACCAGGATCTGTGTTACTGAAGGTTCATTACATTACAGATGCTGAGACATACCACTGGGAGAAACACGGTGGTACTGCACTGTGCTGCAAAGCCTAAGGTAATGCTAATTGCTTGTCTTGTTCTTTCTGGAGGATCACTGAGCAAAGACAGATGGAAGCTGATACAGATCTGCAGCAGGTCTACAGGAGGCTTGGATCTAAAGGGCAGCCTCTTCCCATTCCCATAAGAATGGGAGGAATGGCTGGGAGAGGTGTAAAAGATGCCAACCAGACCCACTCCTCTAGGAATCAAAGAATATCAGGGTTGGAAGCGACCTCAAGAGGACATCTAGTCCAACCCCCTGCTCAAAGCAGGACCAATCCCCAGACAGATTTTTGCCCCAGATTCCCTAAATGGCTCCCTTAAGGACTGAGCTTTCAACCCTGGGTTTAACAGGCCAATGCTCAAACCACTGAGCTATCCCTCCCCCATGGCAAGTGGGCCCTTCTGCTCCCCTCTATACCACATCAGGAGATGGAGACTCACAGGCCAGAGCTTCTAACCCCAAGTATGATATGTAGCAAATTACACATCACCGAGGTGTCACATCACCCAGCAACGTGTCACACCACAGGATGTATCCAGCCAAACCCTGCTCCCAACCAACATCAAGGGAAAATTAAGGATGTAAGGGTAGGATAATGTAACATACCAGAAGCCAACAGCTTCAGAGGCTTTTATACAGTTGATTGTGGGTCCCTAAAGCTCAACACTGAATTGTGCTGCTCAGCTCTGACCCAGTTCAATACTTGGGCTCATTTTTCCTATTATTTTAACCTTCTGTAGTCTAAATAGGAACTCTCTGTAGTGACAAGGAGGACACTGCTGGGATGATTCTAATTGTTCCTATTGGGATCTTTATGGACTGAATATCCCAGAATTCTGCACTGGAACAATGAACAAGATCAAGCCTTGTTCTCTTTGTTGTGTTGGAGGGGTAGAGGTTGCAGAGAGGTATCCTATTAGCTGAGGTCTGATATGTGTGTATTGGACACACAGCCAGATTAGTGCTTTCAACTTCCAACACAGTCAAGGGACCAATTTCAAACACTTCTCTCTGGCCCCAGGGACAGGGGAGCAGCTGTCTTTTCCTACAGACACCACTGCTGCTGGGAGCCTTTGCACTGAGCAGTGACTTCCAGACAGGCTCCACTGGTGCCTCATTGGGAGTGTTTTTGCAGTTTAAATTAAATCGTATTAAAACGCATGGCACCACATTGCTGTCTGACAGCATCAACAGGAGAGCTGGCTGTTCAACAGCAACAGCAATGCTGAATCCAAGCTAGCCTCAGTACTGCAAGGTTAGAATTCCTGGGAAGTTTGCATAGTGGGAGCTATGCTCCCCTGGAATGCAGGAAGAAAGCAGTTAAGATGATGGGTTACTGAACCAGCCTTTGACCTCTGGAGAGCTGGATTCAAACCCTAACTGAAATCACCACTGATCTCAACTTGGGAGCTTTAACCCCATGCAGAGTATTTTCTCAGTACAAAAATCCACACAAAGTTAATGGAATAGTTGAAAATGATTTGTGGATGTTGCTCTGGAAGAAAGACCCAGTGCCAGGACACAGTGGGGCTAAGAGAGCAGGCTTTAAGTATACTGGAAAATTCTGTGAGTGCCACAGGACTGAAGTAGCAGGGTGTTCTGCAGATCAGGCGTAAGTTGTCTGGTAGAGGTGTGTGAGGAGCCCAGGTCTGGAATAGCATGGGCTGCTACAGACCAAGATGAAGGCACGCAGGACTGGAGTAGCAGAGGGCTCTGTAACTCAGGACAGGGTTGGATGACAACTGCCTCTCTCCATTCTCTAGGCACTTCAATTAAATTTTAACAAAAGCAAACTCCAACCCAGGGAACTGGGAAGCACGCATGGCACTGAGACTGGAAGGGGCAGAAACCCAAGTACAATTCACCTTTGAACACCCACCTTCCCTCTGAGTGTGTTTGGCTCCAAAAGCGTTTATCCCATTACCGTCTCCTGGGGCTGGGTCACCTTCCTTTACCAAGAACTTGAACACAAGAGGCCAAAATAATATCTGGGGTTTCCTGCATTGACATCAATGGGCTTATGTCAGGGATGAATTTGGCCCCCACAGTTGTAAAAAAAGAAACTCAGGGTACAGCTGCCTTCTCCCCAAGGATCATAGCCCATAAAACCTGCCAGAGGCAGACACATCCCAGAAGCCCTTTCCCACAGACAACAGGCCAGCTCCCTGATTCAGTCTGGTCCAACAGGAACCAGAGCATACTAGGCAGAGTGTGGCTGTGCTCCAGTCCAGGCCAGCAGAGACAGCCTGTGATGCCAATGGCGGAACTCGGCAGACAACACTTCTAGCTTTGTGCTGGTCCCGAAGGGATGCTGAGACGACGAGCTAACTCTAGCTAACATGATGGCTTGGAGAGCGTTGGGCTGCAATGGTCACTTCTGGTTGATGGCCAGTACAAGATGAACACAAACTACCCTAACCTGTAACCCTCCCTCGCCCTACAAGCCCTGCCTCTCCTAGCCCAGCTCCATCCCTTCACCCTCAGCCCACCTCACCCTCTCTGGAGAAGGATAGAACCTTCCTCATCCCCTTGCAGCATTCAATCCCCCTTAACACCAGTGAAGATCCCTGCCTTAAGCAAAGCTGAGTGCTGTGTGGCATTGGCTTGTGCACTCATCACAGCTTGCTTGTCTCCTGAGGCCATGCAGGGAAAACAGATGCAGATGCCAAGGCTGTGGCCAGGGAGGAGGAGCAGTTCCTTATAAATTACCACAGACCAGCTCCTAGGGAAGATGGCTCCCTCCCAGGAGGGACAACAAGTGTCATGGCTGTTTGGAACACAGACCCCCAGCCAGCCAGCATGCACTGCAGGGTAGAGACCAAAAGCAATGTTAGTGGGGTGTATCCACAGCACCTTGGAAAACTTCTGTCACCAAAACTGCCATGGAGGCTTATCCCTCACAGGATGTAGGAAAGTCACCTGACATGCACTCTCTCTCTCTCTCTCTCCCCCCCGCCGCCTGTCATATCCAGGCAGTGTCAAGGCCAATGTTTGAGTCTTGTCATGTGTTTCCCCTGCATCAGCTGTCCAGAAGGAGTGAAAAGTAAACATTGCTATGGGAACTGTGAAACTAACTGAGCTGACAGGACTTTGCCCAGGGTCTAAGGAGGACAGTGAATTAAGACAGCCTTTCATTTCAGGAGACCTGTGTTCAAATCAGACCTTTGCACAGAATGGAGGAAAAATGTATTTCAAAGCTCACCAAACTAGCAGCCCCAGCTGGTCCAGTGATGGAATACTGGCGTGGGGGAGGAAAGGGGGCTGCAAGTCAGGATTGAGGGGCATCAAGCAGAGCTATGGCAATGGGGGATGGGGCTTGCATAGCAAAGGGACACTGGAAGAGGGGTCAGGAATAGAATAGCACAAGTATTTATTGCAAGACAGGACTGAAGGACACTGGCAGAAGCCAAATTCACTTCCATCTTCTTCTACCACTAACCAGTGTTCTCAGACCTTAACATTAAAAAGGTCGTAGAACAGTTTTTAAACTAAGGGCTGGGGGGAAAGCTGACAGGTGCGGAGGAGCACATGGTTCAGACATCCCTCATGTCCCCTTACTAACATTCAGTAAGGGTGTTGTGGTTGGCTAGCACCCAGCACTAAAGAGGGAAGGATCGATGGGAAATCAGGAGCCTGAGACTGACAGTCCCCAGAAACAATGGAGAGAGGCCAATGCTCCAGATCAGTCTGATTGACAGGGCAGGCAGGCTAATCAGGGAGTCAGGAGGCCAGGGTGGGTCCCGTCCTCTGTGTGAGTTGGAATTGCCTGAGTCAGACAGAGTGGGGCCAAGCTAAGGAGAGAGCAAGCTGAGCTGCTGGGAGTAGAGCTGTAGCAACCAGAGCCAGAGGGGCCCAAGCTGAGCTGCTGGGAGCAGAGCTGTAGCAACCAGAGCCAGAGGGGCCAGACAAGCAGCCCAGGGAGCTGAAGGCAGAGCAGCAGCAGCAGCGCTGAGGCAGTGGAGCTGGAGCTGGAGCAGTCTGGAGCCGGGTATGATGAGCAGCTGGGGAGAGCAAGGGGGACCGTGGGCAGTGGGCCCAGCTCAGGAAGGCCCCTCAGCCAAGAGGCTCTGCAGGCCAGACTTGGAGGGGGATCGTAACCCTGAGAGGGCGGGGGCGACACTGGGAAGAAGGGTCCTGCCACCTAGAGCCTGAGGACACTGCCAGAGCAAGTGTCCAACCCGCGGTGTCCCTGCAGCACAGCCAGGGCCTGAGGAGGAGGCCTGGGATCTACAAGGAACAGACAGTGAACTGCCCTGATGTTCCAGAGAGACTGTGACGTCCCCTGCCACAGAGCTGGGTGATGTGTTTTCCTTTAACCTTTCCCATTTTTCCTTATTCTTTTTTAAATTCATTGTTAATTAAACAACTTGTGTTTGCTTTAAATTGTATGAAATGATCAGCGGGTCAGGGAGGTGCCCAGTGCAGAGAGAGTACCCCGGAGTGGGGACACCTTAGCCCTTGTCCTGGATGCCCACAGCAGGGTTGGGGGTCGAGCCCCCCAGGAATCCTGGGCCCAGCCTTGTTGGAGATACGAGGACTCTGCCAGACAGGAGAGTGGAAGGGGAGTCCTCAAGGGCAGGTAGGCCTCTGGGTAAAGGAAGTGGGAGCGAGGACTCAGATCCTTTTGCTAGCCCACTTCACTGGGGTAGTGCAGAAGCCAGGAAAGTTCCCCACAATAGCGGGCCATTCCCCTGCTTACACTTAGGGGAGGATCTATTAATAGAAAACCTCTATGTCTTAGTGAGGACAAGAGGATGGAAAATGATAAAATACAGGCAAGGTCCGATCAGAAACAGTCAAATAAAAAAAGAATCCCATTCAATTACATCGTGTAATGGTAGACAGCTAAAAGGAGACAAGTTTTTAAAGTGCTTAAATACCAATGCTAGAAGGCTAAATAATAAGATGGATGAACTAGAGTGCCTTGTATTTAAATAAGGATATTGATAAAATAGGAATCACAGAAACTTGGTGGAATGAGGATAATCAATGGAGTACAGTAATACCAGGGTACAAAATGTATCAGAAGGACAGAACAGGTCACGCTGGTGGGGGAGTAGCATTATATGTGAAAGAAAGTGGAGAATCAAATGAAGTAAAAATCATAAATGAATCAAATTGTATTATAAGTTCTCTATGGACAGAAATTCCATGCTCTAATAATAAGAATATAGCAATAGGCATATATTACCGACCACCGACCAGGATGGTGCTAGTGACTGTGAAATCCTCAAGGAGATTAGAGAGGCTATTAAAATAAAAAAAAACTTAACAATAAAAGTAATGGGGGATTTCAATTATCCCTATATTGACTGGGTACATGTCTCCTCAGGACGGGAGGCAGAGAAAGCTTCTTGACATCTTAAATGAATGCTTCTTGGAGCAGCTGGTCCTGGAACCCACCACAAGAGAGGCAATTCTTGATTTAGTCTTAAGTGGAACAAAGGATCGGGTCAAAGAGGTGAATATAGCTGGACCGCTTGGTATTAGTGACCATAATACAATTAAATTTAATATCCCTGTGGCAGGAAAAACACTACAGTGGTCCAGCACTGTAGCATTTAATTTCAGAAAGGGGAACTACACAAAAATGAGGAGATTAGTTAAACAGAAATTAAAGGGTACACTGCCAAAAGTGAAATCTCTGCAATCAGCATGGAAACTTTTTAAAGACACCATAATAGAGGCTCAACTTAAATGTATACCCCAAATTAAAAAACAGAGAACCAAAAAAGAACCACCGTGGTGAAACAAGAAAGTAAAAGAAGCAGTCAGAGACAAAAAGACATCCTTTAAAAAGTGGAGGTTAAATCCTAGTGAGGAAAATAGAAAGGAGCATAAACACAGGAAAATGAAGCGTAAAAATACAATTAAGAAGGACAAAAAAGAATTTGAGGAACAGTTAGCCAAAGACTCAAAAAGTAATAGCAAATTTTTTTTTAAGTACATCAGAAGCAGGAAGCCTGCCAAACAACCAGTGGGGCCACTGGATGATCAAGATACTAAATAAGCACTCAAGGACAACAAGGCCACTGCAGAGAAACTAAATGAATTATTTGCACCTGTCATCAGGGCTGATGATCTGAGGGAGCATAGGTGTCGACTCTGTGGGTGCTCCAGGGCTGGGCAGGAATGGTGTCCCTAGTCTCTGTTTGTCAGAAGCTGGAAATGAGCAAGAGGGGATGGATCACTTGATGATTACCTGTTCTGTTCATTCCCTCTGGGGCACCTGGCACTGGCCCCTGTCAGAAGACAGGATACTGGGCTAGATGGACCTTTGGTCTGACCCAGTACGGCTGTTCTTATGTAATAAAATCCAAAGCCAGCTAGATATGTCGCGGAACTTCAGCTGTCTCTCTCCGCAGTGGGTTTCAAATAAGGAAAACAGGTTTGTCCATCCTAATTTCAACCCTACAGGTACATCCTGATTTTGAAAATGAGACTTAAACAGGACATAATTTGGGATTGTGTTGTATTAAGTGGAATGTGGGAAAAGAGAAGAGGAAGAGAGGCTAGTGAAAATATGGGGTGAGAAGTGGAGCAGACTGAAAACCAGACGGAGCTGGGAAAGGTGGCGCAGAGAAGGAAAGAGAAAAGATAGGCAGAGACTGTATAACATAGCACCCTACCTATGCAGGGAGTGGAGGTCTCCTGCCTCCACCTTTCAGCTAGGAAAAAAAAATTTGAATTGAATGTTTGAACTGAACCATCCTTGAAAAAAAAAATTAATGGGATTAAATTACATGCAAAGAGGATCACAGTCTTGTTTTACAAACCTGGTGAGCCTGAAGTACACCGTGTGAGCTTCAAACCTGGGCTGTTCCCCCAACCCCTACTTTCAAGGCTGAACTCACCAATGCAATAAGCTTTGACATATCTGCAAAATCCCTAGTAACTGGTAATACATTGCAAGACTTCTGGGCGCATACTTTAGTTCAGTTTGTGTGTATAGTCCATGACCGGCACCAGATTCTCTCTGAGAGAGGAAGGATGGCCCAAAGATTAAAGTGTGCGCCTGGGACTCTGGAGACCTGAGATCAGTTATTTGCCCTGTACAGACTTCCTGTGTGACCCTGAACAAGTCAGTTAGTCTCTGTGTGCGCCCGATCCCCATCTGTCTAATAGGGATAATAGTTGTGCCTTGGCGCATAGATGCGATGGGAGTATAAATACAATAAGGATACTGGGAGCCATATAAAAACAGGTCATGGATAAGGGGGATCTATCATAAAGAAGCAAATAGTTGGCAGCCTGCAAGCTGCTTTGGTGGCCCCTACCTGGGAATTACACTTGCTGTTTAATCTGCAGACGCCTCATTTTTTACAGTATTTACGACAAACTACAGAATGGTGCCCTCTGTTGAGCTGATAATTACAGAAGACTTAGTGCCTGCCTAGGGTACTATAACCTTGCTGCTTAAATTCAGCACTGAAACGGTTTAGAGTCCAGTGCAGAGGTACCTGAGGGTAATAAACGAGGAGTGGGACGGGGGAGCTGTACAAGTAAACTGTTCGGATTCTGCAAAGGTTTGTGTTTTCTTTCTTGTTATCCTAATAACCCTTTTACAGAGCATATTGTTGGCAAAGCTCTTTGCTGAGGCAGCCGGTTCTGTGTAGGCACAAGACAATTTGCAAAAGCAATAAGCTGACATTCAGCTGAAAAAGCCTGCGAGAAAGATGAGACATCAGCAAATCCCCCTACACATGCATGGCCTTAAAGACACATTGGCTCTATCTCACAGTTACAGGGAAAACAAACCAAAACAAACACACACTGCTCTGGAGAATCGCAGGTGGCATCTGGCAAGCTGCACTGATACAAGCTTCCAGTGCAGCATGATCTCACAGCTCTGCTTTTTTGTGCCTCCTCCTATACTTGATGAATCTGAACACAGTGATGTATGGATTCAATTGGACTCAAGAGACCTGAGTGAGGGTTTCCTGGCACTGTGGCTATGATACATGGCTTTCTGGGCTCTCAGATACAATGTGAATCCTACCACTCGTGCCCTAGTGTGTTTCAAGTCTTTGAGCCTGGCTTTTTGCCCAGTCTGTGTAGAAGCCACCCTCTCACCATAGTGCATAGAAGCATTTTGCATAAGGAAACAGGAAAACTGTCCTGCCATGACCTAAAGGAAATCAACTTTCAATTGAGAAACTTTCAATGCTAATAATGTGACATTTGGACTTTACTTTCTGCTCCAGTTAGTAAAGAGGAAAACATAAAGGAGCATACTGTGGAAAAGAGAAAGGAGCATAAATTCTGGCAAGTCAAGTGTCAGAGTATAATTAGGCAGGCCAAAAAAGAATTTGAAGAGCAACTAGCAAAAGAAACAAAAACTAACAGAAAAAAAATATGAAACAGGAAGCCTGCCAAGCAAACAGTGGGGCCACTAGATGATCGAGGTGCTAAAGGAGCACTCCAGGTAGACACGGCCATTACGCAGAAAGTAAAGGAATTCTTTGCATTGGTCTTCATTGCAGAGGATGTGAGGGAGATTCCCACACTTGAGCCATTCTTTTTAGGTAACAAATCTGAGGAACTGTCCCAGATTGAGGTGTTGATAGAACAGGGTTTGGAACAAGCTGATAAATTAAACTATTATAAATCACCAGAACCAGATGGGATTCACTCAAGAGTTCTGAAGAAATTAGTTTGAGCATTGGCCTCCTAAACCCAGGGTTGTGAGTTCAATCCTTGAGGGGGCCATTTAGGGATATGGGGATTGGTCCTGCTTTGAGCAGGGGGTTGGACTAGATGATTTCCTGAGGTCCCTTCCAACCCTAATAATCTATGATTCGAAATATGAAACTGCAGAACTACTAACTCTGGTATGTAACCTATGACTTAAATAAGCCCCTGTACCAGATGACTGGAGATAGTTAATGTAACACCAATTTTTAAAAAAGGCTCCAGAAGTGATCCTGGCAATTACAAGATGGTAAGCCTAACTTCAGTGTCAGGCAAATTGGCTGAAACTATAGTAATGAATAGAATTATCAGACACATAGATGAACAAGATTTATTGGGGAAGAGTCAATGTGGCTTTTGTAAAGGGAAATCATGCCTCACCAATCTATTAGAATTCATTGAGGAGGGTCAACAAACATGTGGACGAGGGTGATGTAGTGTATATAGTGTACTTGGACTTTCAGAAAGCATTTGAATAGGTCCCTCACCAAAGGCTTTTAAGCAAAGTAAGCAGCCATGGGATAAGAAGGAAGATCCTCTCATGGATCAGTAACTGGTTAAAAGATAGGAAACACAGAGTAGGAATGAATGGTCAGATTTCACAGTGGAGAGAAGTAATAGTGGGGATCTGTACTGGGACCTGTGCTCTTCAACATACTCATAAGTGATCTGGAAAAAGAGGTAAATAGTGACATGGCAAAGTTTGCAGATGATGCAAAATTACTCAAGATGGTTAAGTCTAAAGCTGACTGTAAAGCGTTACAAAGGGATTTCACAAAACTGGGTGACTGGGCAAAAAATGGCACACAAAATACAATGTTGATAAAATATCAGAGGGGTAGCCGTGTTAGTCCTTTGATAAATGCAAAGTAATGCACATTGGAAAACATGATCTCAATTATACATACAAAATGATGGGGTCTAAATTAGCTACCACCATTCAAGAAAGATCTTGCAGTCACTGTGGATAGTTCTCTCAAAACATATGCTCAATGTGCAGTGGCAGCCAAAAAACTTAACAACGCTGGAAACAGTTAGGAAAGGTACGGATAATAAGACAGTAAGTGTCATAATGCCACTATATAAATTCATGGTGCCCCTACACTTTGAATACTGCGTGCAGTTCTGGTTGTCCCGTCTCAAAAAAGATATATTAGAATTGGAAAAGGTACAGAGAAGGGCAACAAAAATGATTTGTTATATGGAAGCTGTTATACCCCCCCTCCCCAAGATTAAAAAGAATGGGACATTTCAGCTTGAAAAAGAGATGACTAAGGGGGAATATGATAATGGTCTATAAAATCATGAATGTTGTGGAGAAACTGAATAAGGAAGTGTTATTTACCTCTTCACATTACACAAGTACCAGGGGTCACCTGATTAAATTAACAGGCAGCAGGTTTAAAACAAACAAAAGGAAGTACTTTTTCACACAATGCACAGTCAACCCATGGAACTTGTTGCCAGCGGATGTTGTGAAGGCCAAAAGTATAACTGGATTCAAAAAAGTATTAGATAAATTCATAGAGGACAGGTCTACCAAAGGCTATTAGCTAAGATGGTCAGGGATGCAACCCCGTGCTCTGGGTGTCCCCAAGACCCTGACTGGATGACAGGGAATGGATCATTTGATAATTACCCAGTTCTGTTCATTCCCTCTGTGATGAACTGGGACTGTTCTTAATGTTTGCTCTGAATACTGTGTTGGTGCCTCAGTGTCCCCTAGGCAGTTCTTAAGTATCTAGGTGGTGGGATAAGGGTGTGTGATTGCTGCAGAGCAAAGGGCCAGTGCACCTAAATGCCTGGCACTCTGTCTCCTAGCAACTGATGGCCTGGGCCCCTCCTCTGCAAAGGTGCCAACTGAAGGTGTTGGAGACAAAGGGATCAGGTGACCTCCTGGCCCGGGAAAGGAGCTGAGCAGAGAGGAGGGGCTGGAGGGAGGTTAGTCTGGAGCTACCTGGGGATAAGGAGTGAAGTGCAGACCTAGGGGTCTGGCTCACTGCCCCCCAGAATGGACCCGGCCGAGGGGTCTGGTTTGCTGTATCTACAAGCTCTGTTTTAGACCCTGTTCCTGTCATCGAATAAACCTCTGTTTTGCTGGCTGAGAGTCACGTCTGACTGCAAAGTGGGGGTGCAGAACCCTGTGGCTTCCCCAGGACCCCGCCTGGGTGGGCTCGCTGTGGGAAGCCCACGGAGGGGCAGAGGATGCTGAATGCTCCAAGGAGAGACCCAGGAGGTGAAGACGTGTGAGCTTCTTGCCCTGAACAAGTCTGCTCCAAGGGAGAGGAGGCTCCCCAAAGTCCTGACTGGCTTAGTGGGGAGCAGTTCCAGAGCATCGCCCGGGGACTCCGTGACACCCTCTTAAGCACGTGGCGTTAGCCACTGCTGGAAGACAGGACGCTGGGCTAGATGGACCATTGGTCTGACCCAGTATGGCCGTCCTTATGTTCTTACGAGCATCAAAACTCTGCTCATGTGTGCCACGCATGAAATGTGACTTTAAAAGGATTATGGATAGCCAAGGACTTCCAGGGCTCCAAGGAATGAGTCACAAATTGGAGGTGGCAGGAAACAGCAATGTTCAACTGTAATGTAGGACCAAGCTTGCTGGAAAATCTGGACAGTAGGAGTGGGGAAGCGTCACAATGGCAAACCTAACCACTGCAACTTTAATCCTTATTTCTTCACAGTCCTAATCCTGCTAACATCAAGCAGAGCTGAGTGTTTTAAGGGGGATCCCTATTTAGAGAGAACCTTTCATCTTCTGGGAATGAAAGGCAAACAGATCTCACTAGGAGTGGGAAGGAGCTTTGTACACCCTAGCCCTCATGTCGTTATTATTCCCTTTTCCCCGGGACAGGAGTTAGGCGCTAAGCATTATTTATATATCATCTCTGGATACCCCACTCAATTGTAACAGCCTCTTCTAAGTGGTTTCCACCTTGGTAAGTTACAGCACATCCAGACGAACAGATGGAATGATCTGGCCAGGCAGGATCACTGGCTGAGATCACTGCTCCATATCTGTGTATCACACCAACAAACCCTGCACCCACCTAGTCTGTGCAAAGACCGTCTGTTCTACAGTTACCCTCTTGTCCCGTCGCTGCCCCTCTCCCATGCATAATGTCTTGCTTTAAGATTACAAAGTCTTCAGGGCTGGCCTGTCTTTTGCTATATGTCTGCAGAGCGGAGCGAAGGACCTAGGATAATGTGACCTAGCTGAGGAGAGTAGGCCCTACTGCTACGCTAAAAGACCACCATTGAGCAACACGTGGCTACATTCATAAAACTCTGCAACCTTCACCCACTGCAGAGCACCCTATGCTCTTACCCTGACAGAGTGTTAATTCTTGGCAAGCAGACTGGTTTGCCATTACTGAGACCCAGTCTACAAGCGGCCCCACTGCACCGGCTCTCTGCTGGTACAGGAGGCTAGATCTTGCTTTAGGGCCAGTCAATGCTGAGGGTCATTATCCAGGAAAAACGAGGAGCTGGAGGGCATGCAGCCGAGGTAAAGGTGGGTAAAGAAGCAATTTGCTTCTCGCTAGGGTCCTTGCAGAACCTCTCCACTATTACTCAGCACACTCTTTATTTAATCTTTCTTTTAAAAGTGTATCTTATGTAAATAAGATGATTCTTATTAAGATAATTAACTCCTCCATTTAGATCTAAATTAACCTCCCTTTACCCTACCTTCTACAACACCTTTCAGCCAGACCCAAATTCCCCTTCACCCCACACGCCTGTACTGGTTGTTATCGCACGATCCATCATCCCTTTCATCCCTCCCTCATTACATATCCTATGTTCCCCTGAGTGCCACACAGAACTGTCACAATACTACACAGTCGTTCATCTCATCCACCTCCACCAGAGACCTGCCATTATCCACCCTGCCCATCACCCCACCCGCCCCCATCACAGCCTCCAACTCCCCCTGCATAGACGCGCTGTCATTCTTGTCCCATCCCCCTTACCCAATAAATGCCTCAATTCCATTCCCCTGCACAGACTCCTGTCCATCACCCCTATTACGGACCTCAATTCCCCTCCTCCACACAGCCTTGCTATAACCCATCATCTCCCCATGCCCCCATTACAGACCCTAATTCCCCTTCCCTGCACAGACCTGTCCTTACTTTTTATCACTTCCTTCACAATAGAGCCAAAAATTCTTTTGCAGGACTCCCTAGATACACTTTGCCATTGAAGAAAGTCCATCACCTCCCAGCCCAGGTTAATAGGCAGTTTTCTGTGTAGCAGCGGCCAGCTTCAACTACCAGCAAAGTTTTTATTTCATTCCTGAATGCTGACCACCAAACCATAAAAAACCCCAAACCCATAAAGAAATCAAACTTCTCATAGTGTAGCTGCTCTCTCTCTCCACTTCTTTTCAAAGGAAGAGCATCTTGCTAGAACAAAACTGGAGTTTTTAAAAATCCTTTAACATGTTTCATGTTTCCTTTTATTTTTTTAAATGCTTTATGTAGCTGTCAGTGTGCAAAATGAGAATTTTGTTTTTTAGCAGAGCCTTTCAAATAAGAATGCTATGTGGGATCAATTTTTTTATGGCAGTAAAGTAAAAGGGGAAAATAGTAGCAATTTTCTCTTTTGAACATGCCCTGTTTAATGGAATGGATGTCACAGTGGAGTTTTATCCAATGGAGATGGAGAAAGAGCCACAAAATGATACTGTGGTCAATCAAAGACTTCTACACTACAATCTTGTTACTCTCTCTCTCTCTCGCTGTCTCAGCCACTCGAGATTTGCGTTGCTCTCTCCTCATCCTCCCTGCTTGTCTACTTCCGCTCCCCTCCTAGACCCAAGGGAAAGGAAAACAAAAAAGTAGATGCAGAGATCCAACAACACTCCCTTGGCAAACGCTGAAATACCAGGCACAAATGGCTCAAAACTCCCCACCCACATTGGGGGCGGGGGGAGAGGAAGATTCCCTGGTATTTATTTGGATTTCTAGGATAACATGCCAGTGAGAAATTATGTTTCATTAAAAACACCAACAAATGTGCATCTGAAATGCATAGATATTAAACAGCAATGCTGGATTTTTTCATGTGCAGTTGTTTTCCTTTTTTCATAAACATAGTAGGAAAATGAGACTCCTCTTGCATCTTCACGCACCAGGTCTCCCAAGCCCCTCTTGGTTCCTGTTTCCTTCCTTCTCATTGCTGCTCTCCATCCCCCTGGTCACTCACCTCACCCATCCACATTACACTGTCTAGTCTCCCTGGCTGCAGAGTGGCAGATGGCCAGCAGGGGCACTGCTGAACCACCACAGATTCCAGGCACCAGCCACCGCTGGCTGGCATGGGAATGGCTGCAAGAGCCTGTCTGTCCTAGAGCTCTCCCTGACCTGTGTGGGTTGAAGCTGAATTGATGGCTGCAGAGTGGGAACGCTGTGTCCCAAAAGGCCTAACATAGACCAAGCCAGCCAAAGCAGTAGCCCTGGGGCTCAGCCCACTGCCAGCAGAGGGAGCTCTGGGGCAGGCAGTGAATCGCTCATGGCATGGGGCCTGCCTCTTCCTCCCTGCCCGGAAGATGCTGTCACCATCATTCCTACGCGAGAGCCCCATGCAGCAGCGCCTGCCAGCACTTCCGCCTGCAAATGCTCTCCATAGTGAAGGCTGCACTGTTTTACAAAGGGGATACAAAAAAGCTGCTCTAATTAAAATAAAATATAGGAAGAGTCTAAGGGGGAAAATCTCATGCAAGAGAGAATCTGGCTTGTCAAACTGCTCCATCCTTCTAACAATCACTCTTGAAGCACTTGCCTACGGGCAGGGAGGTGCAGGCGGGAAGCTAGATGGTGAGTAGGTTTCTAAAATACCTTGCACCCCAAGGAGCTTCCAGTAGCTGCAGGAACTAGCTGTTAAAGGTTTCCTTAACAGGCTGTTGGTGAACCAGGCTGTGCACGTGCAGAAGAGGACAGGAAGGAGGGAGAGAGGGGGACAGGATGGAGAGCAAGGGGGCATGAGGATGGGAGAGCCTGTCTCAGAACAAGGAGCAATGCAAGTAGCCAGAGGGATTCAGCCTCTTTCCTGTCAATGGGAAACACAGTTAATATTATACAGAACAAAAATAGACAAGAAGGAGAGTTTATTTCCAGACTCCTGGGACACGAAGGAGAGGGAACTGACAAGGAGACAAATTTATTTAAAGCTTCTGTCAGCTTGTTTAGGTCCTGGCTTTAGGTTATTTTTTGCAGAGGGGCTTTCACAAAGCTTAAGATGGACTGAAACGGCCAAATAATGTGTTAGTCTCTAAGGTGCCACAAGAATTCCTTGTTGTTTTTTCTGATACAGACTAACACAGCTACCGCTCTGAAATGGCCGGGTGGGGATTGTTTTTAAATTTCAGTTAAAAACCTAAAAGTATTTTTTAAACTAAAAACATTCCCCTCTGAGGCAGAGACCAAAACAGGACCGCGCTGGGCTAGGACAAGAAGTGAAATGGACCCAACCAGCGTTCTCAAGCAGGGACAAACAGCATGAGTAAGGGAAAGGGAGTGATTTTGGACCGGTGCAGTGCTGATTAGAGGTGGCCTGGAGCCAGGATTCAGATTCAAACTTCCCTCAGATTTGGGAGTGTTAGGGTCTGGCTTCTGATCCAGCTCTAGCGTGTTCTGCATTGGAGGTGTTGGTAGCAGCATAGCTAAAGAATTTCCTCATGGCCCATTTGGATCCTTGCCGTAACTCCATTAGCTATGCAGGGGGTGGGCTGGAGGGAGAGTTCAAACCATGGTTTTGATCACAACGAGGTCTTTTACTTTAATTTGGCGGGGGGGGCTGGGGGGCGGACCNTTGGTTTGGGGGGGGGGGGGGGGGGGAGGAGCTTTAGAGGCTGGTTCTAGAGGGGGAGGGAGGGGAGATGCCAAGTCCCTTTGCTGATGTTACCACATTTTTTTCTTCTTGTGCAGCCAGCAGGCGCCAGCTTTAAATAACACTGAGCCCAAAATGGCAACACTCAGTGCACGTGGTGTCTTTCAGCCAGCCGATCCCAAGGCAAGTGGGCATCATTGGCTCACAGATAGGGAAACTGAGGCACAGAGTTGTTAAGTGACTTGCCCAGGCTCCTGCTGTAAGTCAAAGGCAGACCCAGAAGTAGACCTCAGCTCCCTCTTCACTCACCATCCCATTACTCTCTGCTGAATCAGGCACTGACACTGGGCTAAGGCAGTCGTTTCGGGGAGGCCAAAGCAGGATCCTGAGGCAGTGCTCCAATACAGCCCTTCCAAAAGGGTGCTAGAGGAGAACAGTTCACTTCCTGTCTCAACTAGAGGGTTGTGTCAGACAGATGCTGTGTCCCACTCCTCAGGGGGCGGCAGCTCACTGACAGGCGAAGTGATCCCCAGGCTATGGTAAGGTGGCAGGGTGCTCTGGGGCCTGGCTGGAGGAGAGACTGCTTGTAAATGTGAGCTCGTTATCCTGGGTGGGTGGCCCAGGCTGGAGCAGGGGTTCTAGCACAGCTGGCAGGTCTAACGACCCACAGGTGTGGGGGGGGAGTGGAGGCGGAGTCATGCCATTCCTGTATAGGAACACAGGAAAAGTGACACTGGAGCCCCCTGTGAAACATGAGAGTCTCCCCTGTTAGTGAGGCCTGGCTGGGACACACCCCTCCCCAGCCCCCAGGTGTTTAACATAGGGAGCAAGATGGACAAACCTTGCAGCTGAGATTGAAAAGGGAAAACAGCTCGCAGAACTGCTCCTCCAGAAGGAGCATGGTCCTGGGGCTACACTAAGGGGGTGGAAAGCTCCTCCTTGCCTGGTGCAGTGAGAGTTCCCCCTCTCCATTGCAGTCTCCTGTAAACCCTGGTGCAGTCTATATCCAACATACCATCTGTGAATTGTCACACCCCTTCCTGGGGCTGCCCCAAAGAGAAGAAAATCTGCTCAAGGAAAAGGCACTGGGCTGGAACTCAGGAGATCTGGGTTCAACCCAGAGCTCTGCCACAATCAGTCCTGTGTGACCCTGGGCAAGCCACTGATCCTCAGCTCCCATCTGCGCCATGCTTCTGCAACTCCTAAGGTGGTGGAAGGGCAGGTACATTGATTAATGGCTGTGAGGTGGATGTGGGGGCACAGAGAAGTCCACAAAAGAAGAATAAGGAGCTACTACAGCCCCTGTTAGAGACCAGTGGGTCTGGAGTGGAGCAAGCAGGGTTCTGCTCACCGCGGCACCAATGTGGACACAATTTATCTGGTAGCTGTATCTGGCACCGGCACATGGATTTCTTTCTTATGTTTGTTTCCCATCTGCAAAATGGGGCACATCACCTCCCAGTGAGCACTCTGCGGCTGCACATCTTGACAGTGCTTTGAGATTCCCAAAGGGCAGGCAAAGCATTCCTGCTCCTATTCCCTCCCATTCGCAGCTGGCAGAGATAGTGGCGATGGGGCAGGGGGAGGAGCTATGACATCATGGCCAGGAGAAGGCGCACCAATAAATCTACTTAGGTGCCTCCACCACAGCTGCTCCTACTGTTCTCTAGTCAAAAAAATCCATTCTAAAAGTAGCTGAAGCAGCTCCACTGAGCCATGACACAGCCCAGCTAATGATGCAAATATCCTGCATGTTACAGTTCCCAATTAAAAGCCTCGGTCCCTGAAACAGAGACTCTCAGAGCCCATTTTTCTGATGTCTGCCAATCACCTGTTTCAAAAGGCAAGCCCTTGCCCATCCCCACAGACCTGGGCTGCCTTGGCGTTTACCTTGGAAGTGAACGCTTACAAATAATTTATGTTAAAGGGATTAGAGCCCGCGGCTCACCGCTGCAGCTTCTTCCAAGCATCTAAAACCTACTTCCAGGATCCAGCCTGATGCTGGAGTGAATGGGAGAGAGGGGCGCAGTTGGGTAGGATGGAACGGAGGGGGCAGCTTGCTGAATGAACCCTTTCACATACTTACTGCTATGGTTTGAAGCACTGAACGAGTGAGTCAGTCGGGGGGAGGGAGGTGGAGCAGTGCACAGAATGTAGGCCAGCTACAGGATCAGTACCTTGGGGGGCAGGAGGAAGCAGCAGGGTGGCTGCAGGAACAGCACCGGGGGTGGGGGGAAGCTGGAGAGGGGTAGTTCAGCTGCAGCAAGGCAGAATGCATCAAGACATCATTACAGCAGCTGTGGGTCGGGGAAGGCAGATGCTGGAGAGCCTTGCTGTGCCCTGGAGTAGGCAGCCTCATGCTTTCCCAGGGCAAGGCTGGCCTCAGCACAGCGACCATCACACAGGCATGAGACCTTCCCAGTCTCACACTGGCTGCTTCGGCATTTCCTTGCTATGGCACAAAAGGGGGAGACACACAAAACCAAACTCCCCCTACCCTCAAATCCCTCCTGCCCCATTCCACTCTCCCCAGGTTCTGCTTTTCTCTTCCTCCACCCAGCCCCAAGGCTCTTTCCCTGGCTCCATGCACCTTCTTCCCTGGCTCTGTGCTCCTGACCCCTCCACATGCGGCAACTGCTCCCCCTCAGTCCCATGTTCTCCCCTGGCTAATCCAACTGCTCCCCAGCACCCTCTTCTCATCTCCCTCTCTGTTCCCCACAGGTGATGTCCGTGGCCTGGGGAGAAGGCCCAGCTCCCAGCTTCTTTCCTTCTGGTACATAGCAGGGAGCAATAATGGCTTTGCCTATCAGGTGCCCTGGTTCTAGTCCTGGAGGAGGAATAACGGGGTGGCTGCTTTAATGCAGTCTCTCTCCTTGCAGGCAGCCTGTCCATGGCTGAGTCAAGGGGGGCTGAGAGTCCAGCTCTCCACATGCTATGGGGCCAGAATCCACAGTTCACGAACCCTAGTGCTGCCAGCTTCTGCAGTTTTATCACAAGTCTTGCAATATTTGGGGCTTTTCCTAAAGCCCAAGCTCTTGGAGTCCTGTGATTTTGAGAGAATTGCAGCTTACATTTAAAAAATAAAGTTTCTAACCCTCATGGCTGCAGAGGAAAAACTTGAAAACATAAAACCTAAAGGCTGGATACCCAGAAGGCAAAGAAAACCCAACACTGATTATTTAAAAATCAAACAAAAAAAAAAAAAAAACCCTCATGATTGAAGGCGGCTTGATTCCAGGTTGGTGCACTCTACCCCCGGCATGCCGCATCCTTGCAGCTGGGCCAGAGACACTCTGCTGGCCAGAACACAGAGGACATGGCGTGACCTGTCTTCAGCCACAGGCACAATGCCAAAGCAGACCAGGATTAAGACATCCACAGCCACCCGGGATACTAGCCAAACCGACAAGGCATCCAGGCTTTAACGTGTCAACTAACTGCAAGACGGCAATCCTGTTTTTGCCAGGGACACGGATCGACCTTACACAGAAGATAGGTGGGAGGATGCAAGCTGCCTTCAGCCCCTGGTCTTAGTATTCCCACATTCCCCACTGGGTTTGGGGAGCGGTGGTGAGACCGTATAACCGTAACCATCGCTACCCAGTTCCTGGCTTTCAGGCACTTGAGTTTTTTCCCCAAAGGGCAATGATCAGTTCCAGGACTTCTGCTTTATGTCAGGGATAGGTATAACAAGTTCAAAGCCTGGCACTCAGGAATAAAATCCTGGGGAGCAGGAGCTCGTGGGGGCCATGCTGCAAAGCTTAGTGGGAGATCTGTGTGTTTGGAAGGGAAGAGAGGAGGTTGGTCAGGAGACAATTCCAAACATCAGGGTTTCCATGGAAGACAGAGCCGGAGAAGGCTAGAAGCAGGGGAAGGCAGCCAGAGGGAGGCAGTGAGAACTGTGGATAGCCTTGAAGGTGCTGAGAACTGGCAGATCTCGAAATGGTGACAAGCAGGAAGCGCTGGCACAGGGATTTCCACATTTAGAGAGGAAAAGAACTGACACTTCCTAAATATAGGCTGGCACTCTAACCTACTTATGTAACCTAACGTGACAGCACAAAGGTCCAGTTCATCACTGATGCTGGCACCTCACCCGAGAGCGCCCGACTCACTGAGTATCTCTGCTGCTTCATCACACAGTGCATAAGTGGTTTAAGAATCATAATTACTGCTGCTTAATTGAAAAGCATTAACAGTGCTATGATACATACAGGAGAGAATGCCAATCCTGTCTCCTCCCGAGGGCGCCTGATGACTGGGTGGCAGCTGGGCCACTGAGGAGAGCATACTGGCTGGACTGGCACCTTCCCACCAAGGACCAAGACAATCGTGTCCACTGGCCTGTGGGGAGTTGTGTTAGATGGCAGAGCTCCTGGGGTCCTCCAGTTCCTAGAACGGACCAGAGTGTGACACTCCCGGCCAATCTCAAATCGCCTGTCACAGCAGCCACTTTGTGGTCTACTCAATGGGTGACGCTTTACGCAAGTTGTTCAGTGGGCTCATCTGCAGATAATCTGCATGTAACCATAAATTTAAACTGATGGTCAACACTCTGCACTGAGCTGAACAAAACCCAGCAGCTCTGGGCGAGGGAGATATGTTAGGATCTGTGTGTGTGTGTGTGGGGCGGGGGGGACCAGGTGGCTCCTGGGACTGTTGAGACTTGCAGGAGATTGTAGGTACTGGGGATCCTGAGGGGCCACGGGAAGCCCAGGGAGGATAAGAGGTGCTAGGTTCCTAGGGATAGGGGACTCCTGAGAAGGGATGCATGGGGGCAGGGAAGCCCAGGGAGGATAGGAGGTGCTAGGTTCCTAGGGATAGGGGACTCCTGAGAAGGGATGCATGGGGACAGGGAAGCCCAGGGAGGATAGGAGGTGCTAGGTTCCTAGGGATAGGGGACTCCTGAGAAGGAATGCATGAGGACAGGGAAGCCCAGGGAGGATAGGAGGTGCTATATTCCTGGGAGTCAGGAGGCCGTTTGGGTGGGATGGAGGAGACTGATGCAGAAGGTTGCCAAAGGGAAGTAGCCCGGGGCCCTTACTGGCCCCTCACCTTGTGCTGGAGCAGTTGTGCCTGCTCAGAGGCTCCATGACTCCCTCTAGTGGCCCGAAGGCACAAATGCCTCCAGCTTTCCCGCAGCTCAGCCAGACATGACATTTCTGCAGGGCCACAGGTATGCAGATGGGATAGCCAAAGGCGTGACCCTTGGCAGCACTGTGCTGTAGAGACACGTGCCTCTGTATGCTCCTTCCCTCTGCCTGCCTGGGCAGTAACACACTAGTATCTCCACACCAAGCCACCAAAGGCAGCCTGTAGGCTGGATTTGCGGAGGGGGGTGAGCACATAAGCCTGCAAGTCATTCATCATTTAATTCCATATCCTGGTGTGATAAATGAAGCAGGTAGTAGCTCCCTTTTATGAACACCCAGCCAGCTAACTAGAAAGTCCCTCTTGGTGGCAATTCTCTGCTTGCTTTACCTGTAAAGCAGAGCTTTGGAGTTGTGCTACAGCTCCGCTCCAGCTCCAGGCAAAAACCTGAAGCTTCACTGCTTCAGAGCTGCTCCACGCTCCAGCTCCGAGCTCTGCTCCAAAGCCCTGCTGTAAAGGGTTGACAAAGTCCCCCAGGTAAAGCAAAGGTAGTGGGCACCTGACCAAAAGAGCCAATGGGAAGGCTAGAATCTTTTAAAAATGGGAAAAAAGCTTTCCTTTGTCTCTCTCTTGTTCTCTCTTGGCTGAAGAGACAGGGGCAGCAGGAATGCTGTGTAAAGTTTGAACCAGCCATGAAAAATTATCTTCCATACCTAGAAGGATTCATTGGGACAGGGCATGTTTATTTCAGCTTGTGGATTTCCTCTGTGCTAAGCTCAGGTATTTTTTGTTTTCTTTTGTAACATTAAGCTGGAATGCAGAGACACATTCCTGGTGTTTAATGCCTTTTCAGTTGCTCTATATCATCTAGCAATAGCCTGATTTTCCAGATGTGTTTCCTTTCTTCTTTTTTTAATAAAATTTACCTTTTATAAAAACCTGATTTGTTTTGTGTCTTAAAAGGTCTGTCCATGTGTTTTTCAATTATCTGGTGGCAACAGCTGGGTTTGCTTTTGTTTGTTTTCTTTCTCAGCTTCCTCAAGCAAGGCGTGGAAAAGCCGAGGGGCCTCAGGGAAAAAACTTCCCAAGTGATTTTTTCCAAGGTTTGCAAAAGGCAGTTTTCATTGGGTGGTGGCAGCATTTACCAAGCCAAGGTCAGAGAAAAGTTGTAACCTTGGGAGTTTAATACAAGCCTGGAGTGGCCAGTATTAATTTTTGGAATCCTTGTGGGATCCCACCTTCTGCACTCAAAGTGCCAGAGTAGGGAATCAGCCTTGACACCTGGCATGCAGAGAAGAACTCTCTCACCTCCCTCTGCTCCGTCGACCACCTGACTCACAAACAGCGACAGACCTCTGGAACCCATTAAAACCCCTCTAACTCAGACAGAAACACTGGGGGAGTCTCCCAAAGCACCATTCACAGTGCTCGCCAGCCAACCGGGAGGAGAGAGCACAGACCTTCAGAACCCACCAGGCAAAACACCACTGATGTAAATAAACACCCCAGATCTACAGGTGCTGGAGGCCCTCAATCAACAGAGCGCATGAGCTGCTGTACCTGACAACAGATGCATGCTACTCCGCATTCAGCGTGGAGCCTTTGAAATAATTAGCCATTCTGAACTACAAAACATTGTCCCAGTGGGATAATAAAGTCCAACATCTGTCAGAAGAGCTAGCGCCTATCAAATTGCTAAGAGAAAAGACGGTTACTCACCTTTGTAACTGTTGTTCTTCGAGATGTGTTGCTCATATTCATTCCAAGTAGGTGTGCGCGCGCCGTGTGCACGTTCATCGGAAGAATTTTCCCCTAGCAACACCCGGCGGGTCGGCAGGCGCCCCCTGGCATGGCGCGCCTTTGCGGCACCGTATATATGCCCCTGCGACCCGGCGCTCCTCAGTTCCTTTCTTGCCGGCTACTCCGACAGTCGGGGAAGGAGGGCGGGCGTGGAATGAATAATTGAGCAACACATCTCGAAGGAACAACAGTTACAAGGTGAGTAGACTGTCTTTTTTCTTCTTGAGTGCTTGCTTATTCATTCCAAGTAGGTGAATACCCCAAGCCTCACCAGGCGGTGGGGTCGGAGTTTGGAGACTGTCGAATGTAAAACAGCCAAGCCAAAGAGCTGCATCGTCCCTGGACTGCTGCACCAAGGCGTAATCGGGCAGAGAAACGTGTGCACGGACGACCACGTGGCTGCATGTTCGACATAGGCACACGGGCTAGGAAGGCAATCGAGAAGCTTGCGCTCTCGTGGAATGTGCAATCACTCGTCCTGGAGAGGTGTGAGCTAAAGCGTAGCACGTTTTAATGCAGGCCGTCACCCAGGATGAGATAGTTTGAGATGAGACAGGGTGACCTTTCATCCTGTCCGCAACAGCAATAAAAAGTTGGGAGTCTTTCGAAAGGTCTGGTGCGGTTAATGTAGAACGCCAGCGCTCTGCGAACATCAAGTGAATGTAGACCTGCTCCCTGCGGGATGTGTGAGGTTTAGGATAAAACACTGGGAGGAATTGTCCTGGTTAAGAGTGGAATGGGGAGACCACTTTGGGCAGGAAGGCGGGATGCGGACGCAGCTGCACCTTGTCCTTGTGGAATATCGTGTAAGGTGGTCCGCGACAGGAGAGCGCGAAGCTCAGAGACTCTCCGGGCCGATGTAATGGCCACCGAGGGAATGCCACCTTCCACGATAGATACAGGAGAGAGCAGGTCGCCAAGGGTTCGAAGGGAGGGCCATTAGTTTGAGAGAACCAGATTGAGGTCCCAGGAGGGGGCGGGACGGCGGACCTGGGGGGATACAGGCGCTCCAAGCCCTTGAGGAACCTAGAGACCATCGGGGAGAGAAGACGGAGGGAAGGGCCGGTCTCCGGATGGACCGAAGAAATGGCAGCTAGGTGGACTCGCAAGGACGAGAGTGCGAGGCCCTGCTGTTTAAGGTGCCATAGATATTCCAATATCACTTGGATGGGAGCACGTGTTGGTGATACGCCTTGCGATTGACACCAGCAAGAGAACCTCTTCCATTTCGCCAGGTAGGTAGCCCTGGTTGCAGGCTTCCTGCTTTCCAGGAGCACCTGCTGCACTGGGGGGTAGAACAGCGCAGCTCCGCAGAGCTCAGCCAGCCAGGAACCACGCCGTCAGGTGGGGGGACTGGAGGTCGGGATGGAGAAGCCTGCGCGTGGTCTTGAGATATTAAGTCCTGATGTAGCGGCAGGAGAACCGACTGGCTATGGACAGGTTTCCAGCAGCGTGGTGTACCAGTGTGTATGGCGAGGCCACGCTGGGGCGATGAGAATTACCGAGCCTTGTCCCTGCGCAGCTTTACCAGGGGGGGACTTGTGTCACCAAGGGGAACGGCGGGAAGGCATATAGGAGGTGGGTCGACCAGGACAGGAGGAATGCGTCCGAGATCAATCCGCGGGCAAGACCGCGGAAGGAGCAGAACCTGGGCACTTTCGGTTGGTGCGGGAGGCGAAGAGGTCGATCGGGGAAACCCCACCTCCGGAAAAGAGAATGGGCTATGTCCGGGACGAAGGGACCACTCGTGGTAGGAAGGACCCTGCTGAGATGGGTCCGCCAATACGATTCTGGACTCCTGGGAGGAAGGAGCCACCAGATCCACGGCGTGGCTATACAAAATTCCCAGAGTGCGATAGCCTCCTGACAAAGAGGGAGAGAACGGGTCCCTCCCTGCTTGTTTATATAGTGCATCGCGGTGGTGTTGTCCGTTGAGCACTTAAAACGCAACGTCCTCGCAGGTGAGGGAGAAAGGTCTGACAGGCGAGGCGGACCGCTCGCAGCTCTCGGACGTTTATGTGCAGTGAGAGCTCCTGAGCAGACCAGAGACCTGTTTTCGGCGAGACCCCATGTGAGCTCCCCAGCCCAGGGAGGATGCGTCTGTTGTCAGGGACATGGATGGTTGCCTGGGATGGAACGGCATGCCCACACATACCAGGGAGGGTCTTGCCACCAGCGGAGGGAGAGCAAAACGGTCTGTGGGAGAGTGACCACGATGTCCATGCTGTCCCCTCCGGAGGTCGATAAACGGAGGCCAACCAAATTTGCAGGGGGCGAAGGCGGAGCTTGGTGTTCTTGGTGACAAAGGTTGCAGGCCGCCATGTGACTGAGCAGGCTGAGACAACCCGGGCCGAGGAATCAGTGGGGGAAGGCGAGTAGGCCCTCTATTGTAGAGACTATCGCCTGGAACCGGCAGGGTGGAAGCGAGGCTGTCGTTGAGAGTGGAGTCTAAAGAGAGCTCCTATGAATCTATCCTCTGCATGTGGTACGAGATGGACTTGTCGAAATTTGATCAAGAGCCTAGAGTTTTCGAACAGCTCTGTTATGACCGCTATGTGGTGTGGCGACCTGAGCCTCTGAAGACCCGCGAACAAGTCAGTCGTCCAGGTAGGGGAAGACACATATGCCTCGTCGACGGAGGAAGCGGCCAACTACCGCCATACATTTTGTAAACACCGCGGGGCAGAGGAAAGGCCGAAGGGCAGGACCGTGAATTGAAAGTGGCGGTCCCGTACCACAAAGCGAGAGAAAACGTCTGTGTGGTGGGTAGATCGATGAACATGAAAGTAGGCGTCCTTCATGTCGAGAGCAGCGAAACAGTCTCCCGGGGTCCAGGGACGGATAAATAGACCCCAAGGACACCATGCGAGAAACTTCAACTTCTTCACGAAGGCGTTGAGTCCGCGCGAGGTCTAGGATGGTCGGAGACCCTTTTGACTTGGGGATTAAAAAACAGCGGAGTAAAACCCTCTCCCCTTCGAGATCTTGAGGCACCTCCTCTATGCTCCGATTTCGAGAAAACGTTGAGGACCCTCCTGGTACAGGGAGAGCTCGTGAGAGGGGTCCCTGAAGAGGGACGGGGAGGGTGGGTGGAGGGAGAGGCAAAATAAACTGGAGGTGGTAGCAAACTCCACCGTTGCGCAGAACCCAACGATCCGAAGTTAGACGGGTCCACACCGGGAGGAAGGGAGAAAGGCGGTTTGAAAAAGAGGAAAGGAGACCGAAAGGGACTCGGTGCTCTGCTCTCAAGACCGCACCTTCAAAAATTTTGTTTAGGTCCCGGCGGCTGTTGGCGGAACCATTATTTTTGTCCCCCTTGGGAACCAGACTGACGTCTCCGGTTCACACGGCCCCGTCGTCTATTAAAGTCTTCACGGGGCGTGGTGGGGGTAGGGGCGCAGGAGGCTGCGCACGGAAGGAACCTTCTTTGGGTCTGCGGCGTGTGCATGCCTAAGAGCGCATGATAATGCGGTTGTCCTTTAGGCTTTGGAGACGTGGGTCCGTCTTCTCCAAAAAGAGCCCTGTCCCTCGAATGGGAGGTCCTGGATCGTGTGTTGCAGTTCTGGAGGCAATCCGGACACACCTGCAACCACGAAATCCTCCTCATTGTTACTCCTGCCGCGACGGTCCTAGCCGCTGAATCTGCGCCGTCGAGGAGGCCTGCAGGGAGGTTCTGGAGATCTTTTTGCCCTCCTCCAGCAGGCTCTGGAACTCCGGACTGTGCGGAGTCTAGCGGTACCAGCTCAGTGAATCTGGCCATGGACTGCGTCGTATAAACTGTAGAAATAATGCTGAGAGAGGCCCTGTTGTTGGCACCCGCAACTGCAGACCCCTCTGCGGAGATACACTTGCGTCCCAGTAGTCCCATGCGTGTTAGCCTCCCGCAGATTTTGGGGCGGGGGCGGCTTGGTCATGGCCTCCACTCGTTGACGATTGTACAGACGGACATGGAGGAGGATGGGTTAGAGGTATGGGTACCGCTTAGAGGGCACCGTATGTACATTCTCTCCACGCCCTAAGGCGTGAGGAATAGAACGCCGAGACTGCCATATTGTGGTCCGCTCTTGCTTGGATGGTAGCGTATGAAGGCCAGAAGCACCCGTGTCGGGGACATCTGAAGACAGAATGTCCACGACGAGTCCTCCATCCTCGGGACTTCCTCCACCTGCAGGTTAATGCTAACGCTAATCTTAACTGTCTTGATTCAGTCCTGTGCGCGTAGGTCGATGGGGCGCGCCCGAAGTTGATAGCTGCCCGCCACTGCCCTCGTCGCGAGGAGAGGGAACGAAGAGACTGGGGACCAGAGGTTCTCTCAGGTTCTTGCTCTAGAGGGGGGGGCATTGTGTGGTGGTTTCCAGGTCTGGTTGGCCGTAGAGGTGTCCGTCCTCTGGCGTGGAGACTGGCTGAATAGAGGCTTCCGGTACCGACGGTGGAATCGTCAGCTGGATACCACAATGGAACACTTTTTGTGCTGATGATATGCCACAGAGGTCGTCAAAGACACAACTGGAGCGCCCTGTCCTAGAACCCTGAGTCGCTCTCTTGGTTCGCTACATCCCGAAGAGAGCGCTGTCTGGGCGAGAGTAACCCGAGGGTCCTTGACAGACCAAGGTGGACAGATCGTCGAATCGTGGGGAGAGGTACCCGACCTCGCGTTGTAGTGTGACGAAGTGCGGGAGTTCGTGACTGGTGCCGGGACCGGGAGCGGGACCTGCGACCAAGTACGGTGCCGGGAGGTCGAACCGGGAGCTGGACCTGAGACCAGCCTGTGCCGGAGAGTAGAGCAGTATACGAACGGTGAGAATGGCCTCCGTGCGGATTGGTGCGGAGGTAGAGCGTCGAGACGAGTTACCGTGGTCTGGTGACCTGGAAGCCGTGCGCGAGTACGACCAGCGCCGGAGACTGCGAGCGGCGGGTGACGGAGACGCGGCGGGAGCGGAGTCGGGTCTCGTGATCTTCGATCTTCGACCGTCGCTGTCCACTTCTCCGAGGGAACCATCGTCGAAAACATAGCCGGCTTCCCCGTATGACGAGATTACCCGCACCGGGTCGGTGCCGTGGGATGAGGTGGGGGAGGTTCAGTCAGCGCATCAATTCCCTTCGCCGCGAAAAGGTTCCGGCGTAGTGGAACAGCAAGGCTCGACCAGGGCATTCCAACCGGGGAGCTCGGCAACCGCCTCAGACCTCTTGCCTGGCCGGAGTCGACGGTGCTGAGAACGGTGCCGCGGCAAGACTGGCGTGCCGGACGGCACAGTTTCCCATGCCAGACTGCGGGCTGTAGCTGCAGCCGCAGGAGCCTTGGACTTCTTCGCCTTCGCGAGAGGAGCGGTGCCGGGCTGACTCTGCGCCGGATGACTGCTGGGCCGGGTGTTTGGGTCCGGTCATCTCCGGTGCCGATGCAGTAACTCCTGGCCGGTACGACTTCGGTGCACGCGGTGCGAAGCTGCCGGGTCAAGGCGGCCTCCAAAGGAGCTGCTTGAGACGCGATTCCCGCTCCTTTTGTTCTTGGTTCGAAAGGAACTGTACAGATTTGCACTGTCCGCAGGTGGAACCCCCCAGGCACTTCAGGCAACGATTGGGGGTTCCCGTGGCATCGTGCCGCGGCAGGCCGACACTGTTGAAAGCCGGGAGAGCCAGCATGAAGCTGGGTCCCGGAGGTTAGGAGGAGGAAACCTCACGCCTCGTAACGTATAGATCAAAAATTACACTAACTACTACATAAAGACTAAGAAATTAACACTAACTACAACTATAATATAAACTAGAGAAAAACGGGTTGAAAGCTAGGGAAGTGGAGGTCAGCAACCGCACTCCACTGTTCAAACGACCGACACGGGCGGTAAGAAGGAAACTGAGGACGGCCGGTCGGCAGGGGCATATATACGTCGGTGCCGCAAAGGCGCCACGCCAGGGGGCGCCTGCCGACCCGCCGGGTGTTGCTAGGGGAAAATTCTTCCGACGAACGAGCACGCGGCGCGCGCACACCTACTTGGAATGAATATGAGCAAGCACTCGAAGAAGAAACATTTTTTTCTCCTCGTTCAATTTACATCTAAATTGAAAACAACCCCAGAAAGTATCCAGTGGCACCAAATCATTACACATCTCTGAGCACGCAGGCTGTTCGCCACTGCCAGCAAAGCAGGCCAGCCATACAGCGATCACTCACTCAAATTAACAAATCATTTTATTTAGATATGAAAAGGATTGGTAACTGACTGATGGCATGCCCCCATATGGCACCATAAACTGGAAAAAAGAGAAAAAAAATATCAATCCAATCAGCCACACCTCTTCCTCCCCCCATTCAGCATCCACACTCGCTACAGCAGAAGTGGGGAAATGTGACAGCAGGCGTCACTGTCAGGAACAACGGAAAAGCTGTGGAGGGAGGAAACTATAGCTGACCCAGTCAATTCTTCTGTGCAGAAGTCATTGCAGAGCCTGGTATAGGAGCACTGGCTGTGGGGGAAGCTCCCAGCAGTAGGCGCAGTACAGAATGGCCCAGGAATTCTGGTCATAGACAACTTCTTGCTACTCTAGACCAGGGGTGGGCAAACTATGGCCCAGGAGCCCTTTTAAGTTGTCCCGGGAGCCGCACCACAAAGGTCAGCCTGCTCCAGCTGGGGTGCAGGGTCAGGGCCTCACCACATGGATCACGGAAGCCACATCATGGCCCTGCTCCAGCTCCTACATGCTCCAATGCGAGCTTAGGGACAATGCCTGTGGATGGATGGGGCAGTGTGCAGAGCTGCCTGGCTGCACCTCTGCAAAGGAGCTGGAGAAGAGACATGCCAGTGCTTCCGGGAGACATTTGAGGTAAGCACCACTCGGAGCCGGCACTTCCTGAGCCTCTCTTTATGCCCCAATCCCTGCCCCAGCCCTGATCCTCCTCCCACTCTCTAAACCCCTCTATCCCAGCCTGAAGCACCTTCCTGAACCCCAAACTTCTCATCCCCAGCCCCACCCCAGAACCCGCATCCCTTTCTGCACCCTTGCCCCAGCCCTGATCCCCCTCCTGCCCTCTGAAACCCTCTGTCCCAGCCCAGAGCACCCTCCTACACCCTAAACTCCTCATACCCAGCCCCACCCTAGAGCCTACACCCCCTCCCGCACCCCAACCCGAATTTTGTGAGCATTCATGGCCCGCCATACAATTTCTATTCCCTGACGTGGCACTCGGGCCAAAAAGTTTGCCAACCCCTGCTCTAGACCATCCTCTCCCAACAGGAGGTGCTATAGAGAATGCCCCAGGACTCACTCTCTAGCTAAGGGCCTCATAGATCGCCCCCATTACCAAAGTGATGTTGTGGCAAAAGGTTGTGAGCACCTCTATGCAGAAGGGAAGTTCTATTATCCTCATTTGACAGATGGGGAAGTAAGGGACAAGTTTCCAAAGGTATTTAGGTGCCTGAAGATGCAGACAGGCACCTACCCTTGAGCACTTTTGAAAATGCCACTAGGTACTGTGATACAGCATGGCCAGAGGGCAGCATAAGAGTGTTAGCAGGGGGCCTTATTCCCTGCCAAGGGAGGAAGGTTTGCTTTAGATTAACTAGAACAGCTGTGGCCAATTAGAGCCCCCTCTGGTTAACTGGTGCGATACTGCTACTTAAACTCTTGAATGCAAGACAGAGTACGGGCATATTACCTTCCCTCCCTTTCCCTGAGGCTATGCACTTCAACCCTAGTCGAAGCTACCAAAGATTTCCCCTTCCTTTTCGTTCCTTAGCTTACCATGAGAAATCAACAGGTTTTTAAAAGAAAGCTTTATATAAAAAAAAGAGAAGAATAAAATATTCTCTCGTTCAGTGACAATAATCAAGATCATTGTTTCACGAAAAAAAATGAATAACAGCTTCTATTCAAGAATACAATTTAACATCTCAGCAACTTACACATGTAAATACAAAAAAACATAAGCTATTGTTTTTTCTTACGCTTTGTACTACAACTTTGAATGATAAGGGCTTGAGATAGAAAGATCCCTCTCATTAGCGCTGAGAGCCGACTAAAGACACGACCCACACATCATCCCTGGCTTGTGATAAAATCCTAGGTTCCTGATATATATTGGTCGATCTGGTTAGGTGTTGGTTCTCTTTCTTCATCTGTAAGTGGGTTAACAACCTTCTCGCTTAGCTATCTATATTATGACAAGCCTCCTGTAGGCCTTTAGCCTGTGGTCCTGTGGGTTAGTATAGCTTGCCTCAACATTGAGCCCTCCACGTGTCTCCCTGAGTGTCAGCTGCCTGGTCTACTGGACACTTGGCAGTAACTCATCCATTCACTGCTATCAAGAACAATTACTTCCAGCTTAGCAGTTCCACCTCAGCTTACCCCTCTGTTAACAACCAGCACTTGATGTGTTTGTGTGATAATCAAGTGTCAATTTAATTTTCCAAGAGAGGGATTCAGTTAGGAGCAAGTACAAGTATTGGAACAAATGTTTACAATAAATAACGTCTGAATTGGCAAGATCTCTCCTGTCTACTAGTTTTGCTCACCCAAAATCCTTGCCACGGCTTTACAGCAAGTTGTTTTTTATGGCTGTGACCCCTTTTTTCATGAGACACGCATGCTGTCGCTTGTGCTCTTGGTAAGATCGTGCATCTCTTGCAGGCCAGATGGACTCAGTATGTCCTTGGTCTTTGTTCATTAAACAGGGGGACACACCCTCAGCTGTTTGTTCTCCTGTCATTTCCTCCCTTGTCGCTTTCACCAATCTTCCCCTCCACATGCTTCGCGCTGCAGTATACAAAGGCTAGAGCAGGGAGTAGGTGTCACTTTACCTCCTGGTGACGCCTTAATATCAGGCTTCAGAACGTAATTATCTAGTTAGATTACAGAGCTCCTTCAGTATGACCCGCATGTCCATTTCCCGTGTTACTGCACTTGACCAGTGGGCTACTGGCTCCGGTAGGACCTTGCCTGCCCTCTTTGTGAGCTATTATAGTGCAGACTTCTGACCAGGGATCCTTGTAAAACTCTACCCATCTGGGCTTTCTCTGCCAAGTTTGCACCAAGGCTGCTGGGTCACCTACCTTGGTGTTTCTGATCATTCCTCACCCAGCGACTTGGCTGCGCTGTCCCTGCTTGGAGCTTCTGGCGCTGCCTCCTGACTGCGGAGAGATGGTCTGAGTAAGGTGGATGCTATATGTTAACCAGCCGAGAGGAAAATGGCTTTGGATTACAGCACGGGGCTGCAGTTGGAGGGGTCCTGGGTCACTTCATGCTGTTGCCGACGACCTCCTACTGTGACCTGGGCCAAACCACTTAAGAGCATTGTTCCCCTAATGCGATGTAGGCAGTACTAGTGGAGTTTTCAAAAGGATCTAGGAGATTGGTTCCTTATTCCTACTTGAAACCAATTGGTTTAGGATACTGTTGGAAATTGCGGTTGTTCGCCTTTGGTAGGTTCGGCTTGCTTGCCTCTGGAAACCACGTTCTGAATCCACTCCCTAGTGTCGGGGAGGCCGTGTGAGAGCCGGCATCAATCCTCCCACCAGGGGCCCTCGGGGTGTGGTGAAACCATTGACTTAGTGCTTTTTCCTGTGCTCCGTATCCCGTCAGGTGTGAAGGGCTTCATCTCTCTTCACCACCTTCGCCTGGGTTCTGGTTGGGGCTTTCCAATCCACCGCAAGCACTCCTCCAAACCTTCTTTTCTCTTGGACAAACTCTTCTCTTCTGCAATCTGCACTCTGCTCCCATACCAACCTTTCTCCTTCAACTACCCCCCCCTGTCTGACTGAAGCAGGGGTTTACTATCCCATCACTGGAGTTCAGGTGCTCTAATGAAGTCAGGTGCTCTAACTTGAAGTCAAGGCTG